>NC_087345.1:131042596-131345626 GCF_030014295.1 Loxodonta africana | reverse complement strand
CAGGCAAAGCTGTTTTCTTGGCTCGGGATAAGCATCATTTGGCTGATCTAAGCCATCTTATTCGCCATGAAGCTCCATACCTGTTCCAGAAGTATGTTAAAGAGTCCCATGGACGGGATGTACGTGTCATAGTTGTGGGAGGCCGTGTGGTTGGCACCATGTTACGTTGTTCAACAGATGGGAGGATGCAAAGCAACTGCTCACTAGGTAAAAACAATGCAAATATCTTTGTAGTATATAAATTAGTATTACAACTTGTCTACTGTATATTCGTATATATACAGTATATAGCTGTCGATCTTTTTACGTAGCAAGTTGAAAACACATTGTCTTTCACATGTAAATGTGATTTATAGACCTACCATCAGTATAATAAATACTGTATTTTTATGCAAATAACATAGCAACGATTGTGAGCATAACATAAAACCACAGCTTTTTGTTCTGTTGTACATAAGGTCGCTATGAGTTTGAATTGGAACTGACTCGGTAGCATCTAACAACATATTGCAGTTTTCATTACTCACCAGCATTTACTCCTCATCCTCATCTTCCCATATCATGAGGTTTGGGTGCTTAGTCATACGTTAATGTCTTCCCTTGATTATTATTCTTGGATGGGGTATGTAAGTGATAGCTACCTCATAATATTTTTCTTTCTCCTTAAGGGAGAATAATACCGTGGCTGAGATTGGATTCTTAGATTATAAGAGTCTGGCTTCAGTTTTGCTGCGTTTTAGGTTTTATTGTTGAAATTTAATGTTCAAATATACTCTGATCGTTTTCCTTCGTAGGTAATTTATTCTTTTTGCCTAAAAACTTGTTTTTTTTTCTTCATAGGGGTCTAAAATTTTATCAATATTTTTAAATATGTATCTTTTTTTTATCAGTCAACCTGGATTTTAGTAAGCCCTTTCAATCAGCAGACTTGAATTTTTTTTTTTTTTGAATAGTGCATACACATTTTTAGATGTTTATTGGCCTTTCTGTTTCTTTTGTGAATTATTCATATATCTTAATTTGCTGTAGAGGTTTTTTTTTCTTACTGATTTGAAAGGGCTTTTTGCATAAAAAGAATGTTAATGCTAATTTCAATTTTTTTTTTAATTAAAAAAATTTAATTACAGTGGGTTTTCAATGGCTCTAACCTTTTGGATATACATCGCCAGGCCTTTCTTCCTAGGTGCCACTGGGTGGACTTGAGCTGGAACCTTTCGGTTAATAGCCGAGCACTTAAGTGTTTGCTACAGTTTCTAGTTTTTATGTCATTAAATCTATCCCCCCCCCCTTTATGTTCATAGAATGTATGAAGTCACACAGTTTGGTTAGATCTAATGCATGTTATGTCAGTCTTTCTATGTTTCAGGAAGGTAGTAAATTACTGTCATTTGGGAAGGATCCTTGTCAGCGTACACTATGCTCTTTCACAACTATTGTAGTAGTTGTTAGGTGCCGTCAAGTCAGTTTTGACTCAGCAACCCTATGTAGAACAGAACAAAACACTGCCTGGTCCTGTGCCATCTCTGCAGTTATTACCTTGAGCCCATCATTGCAGCCACTGTGTCAATCCATTTTATTGAAGGTCTTCCTCTTTTTGTTTGACTCTCCTCCAAGCATGATGTCCTTCTCCAGGGACTGGCCCCTCTCGATAACCATGTCCAAAGTTCATGAGACGAAGTCTTGCCATCCCTGCTGCTTAGGAGCATTCTGGCTGTACTTCTTCCAAGACAGATTTGTTCATTCTTTTGGCAGTCTGTGGTATATTTAATATTCTTCACCAACACCATAATTCAGAGGCATCAGTTCTTCTTCAGTCTTCCTTATTCATTATCCAGCTTTCACATGCTTCACAGCTATAGGAAAATGTTTTCTACATCGTTGCCATTGTTCAGCTCGCATGGAGCAAGAGGTGGTAAGGATATAATAGTACCGAGTAAATATGTAGGATGTATATAGGAGGTCACAGGTTCTTTGCAAGAATGAATTTAGGGAAGGGGATCCCTAATGAAGATGGCCTAGATTTCAAAGTCCCAGTTTGACACAAAATAGTACCTTTATTTTCACTGCTGATTTAGAAGAGCGGGTTAGTCTCAGAGGCTAGCTTTAGTTTTACTCCAAAAGTGTTACCATTTTGGTAACTTTTTACCTTGTTTTCTTTTTTGCCAGGTGGTGTGGGGATGATGTGCTCATTGAGTGAACAAGGGAAGCAGCTAGCCATCCAGGTGTCTAATATCCTGGGGATGGATGTGTGTGGCATTGACCTATTGATGAAAGATGACGGCTCCTTCTGTGTCTGCGAAGCCAATGCAAATGTAGGTTTCATCGCCTTTGATAAGGCTTGTAATCTAGATGTAGCTGGTATCATAGCAGACTATGCCGCCTCCCTTCTGCCCTCTGGCCGGCTCACCCGGCGTATGTCCCTGCTCTCCGTGGTGTCCACGGCCAGTGAGACTAGTGAGCCGGAGCTGGGTCCCCCAGCCAGCACTGCTGTCGACAACATGAGCGCGAGTTCCAGCTCTGTTGACAGCGACCCAGAAAGCACGGAGCGGGAGCTGCTCACCAAGCTCCCAGGGGGGGGCCTGTTCAACATGAACCAGCTGCTAGCCAATGAAATCAAACTCCTGGTGGAGTGACTCCACTGGTAAATAATTAACCAACAAAACTTGTAAAACTTACTTTCTTTTTCTTTCTTCTTATTATTATTTTTTAACCACCTTGCAATGCTGTTCATGGAAAATACTCAGGAAGATGAGAGAAAATTAAGTTAGTTGAGGGAAGGGGGAGATAGACAAGACCTCTGCTATTCCATGGGACTGATTTTCATTTACAGATCCTATAGATCTTTTTTTTTTTTTATATATAGATCTAGTCTGAAACGAGGCAGAAGAGGTGGGATACAGAAAAATGTCAAGTTCTCATAGTTTCTTTTTAAAATAATCAAAAATTTGTATGCTTTTGGGCCATGAGGAACATATAAAATTTTTCATGGTTCCTTGCATCTTTTATTTTTGTATAGTGGGTACAAATTTCAGAGTAGTATGACTTTCCATTGTGTTGCAAAAAAATTTGTACTGGGTGAGGAACATGCCTAAATTACAGAAATTTTTAAAAATACAAATCTGAAACCTCTGCCATTTCCAGATCAACTAGCAGCTGTATGTTACAGTTTCTAAAGTCTTGAGAGACTCTCATTGAGTTTTCTTATTTTTTTGTTTTTGTTTTGTTTTTTTTCCCTTAATTTAGGTGAAAGGGCAAAATAAATAAAACCCAGTAAAAGTTTTCTAATGGCAAAATTGGCATGTTTGCATGATGAAACGGAAATGAACAGGATTGCAATGTCTGGTATACGAAATAACATTTACGCCAATGTAGATAAAATTACCCTAGTTTAAAGTATGTGTATTGACTTGTATTTGTTAGTGTTTTAGTCTTTTTGAAAGATATATGCTCTGTTAATGTTGCTTTTTTTTTTTTTTTAATACATGCTAGTCTAACATTCCCTGCTCTATGCCTGCATCTTTAACAATGGCCAAAGTGAAGAAAATGCTACCTTTTTTGTTAACAAGATACTGACTTGAAACATGTGCATTTAAAGCCTTTTATTTTTTCCTTTTTTCTTTGGTGGTTGGGCAATGAAAGATAAGGGCAAGGAAAAATTTGGGAGGGGGGGATAAGTCAAGGGCCTATAAGTTCTTAAGTATAAAATTGAAGTGATTTCTAATGCCAGCGTTATATATTTGCATTTTTCACATTTTGGGAGGGAGTATATATGTGTGTGTGCACGCATGCATGTGTATGTGTTTCGCTTTTTTTTTTTTTTTAATCAACCAGTCAAAAAGGGTAGACCCTAGAAAATGGAGCATGATGGGAAACACAAGTTTCGACTTTAAAAATCAGAAGTTCTTTTCATAATTAGACTCTACTGGAGTAGAGATACCCACCTGAAGATATAAGGAGAATGGATATTTCCTAGGCTTTCTGTGTATATGTATGTTTGGTTTATTCTTTGGTTCTCGACAGTTCAGTGTATGATTTATTCAAGGCTACATGCTTCTCTTCAACGCTTCTGGCTATGCATTTTCTTCTTTTAATCACAGAATTTGGTGTGGGGTGGATTGGACTGTTTTTGTTGGGGGACTTATTTAGTTAGCTGTACTGAGCCCTACTCTTAAGCCTTCAGTACTCTCCACTCTTTATATTCCTTTACTTTCTGAATTTATAAAAACCCCAAAACTGCATATGACACAAGCCTTTAAAACATGGGTAATACTGTCCCAATGATGGGTTTGGAAAGTATGTTACAGAGATGCTGCAAAGCTCAACGTAATTTTTAATCAGCAAGTTCCATCTCCCTACAATCCTCCGAAGCTTTTACCCAAGCCCTTTCTTGCCTCTCCAATGCTATTTTCCTTCAGATGGACCTTAAACATAATTTCTCGGACACTACTAGAGAGACTTCGAGGCAATAATAAAAGATCAGTATTAACCAGCTCTCACAGAGGTTTGATCATGCTTACTTGTACAGTTTTCCCCGTTTTAAAAAGGAATGTAATAAATTTGTTTTTTTCATAGAATTAAATAATATTAAAATTGAGTGAAAGGTTGATTGTTGACAAATAGAATAGTACCTATAATCTGTGCAGTGTCTCATTTCACTTCAGAAAAAGATACGTACGAAGAATTTTTAATTTATCTCATAGGGTATTTTAATCACACCTAAAAGAATTTGACTTGAGCAGGGTTATTGGGGCACTCACACACATATGTAAACATTGGTACTTGGTACCATTAACAGAAAGAAATACTTGGTACTTCTTTCACTGAATGACCATACTTTGGGGGATTTGTGCTATTTGGTGTAGAGGAAAAAAGAACTGCTCAGTTAAATCATCATTCATATATTTGTGTAGAGACCATCTGGTTGCCACTTATGATACATATATTTTAAATAGTTATATATCACATGTACGTAGATTAATGGAAATAGAACAAACTATTTGATGAAAAACTCAAGGTTTGTGTTAGTGGGATAAGGGACTAGGGAAAATTGTAGTTAACTTTTTTTTTAAACCTCTACCAAGTTAACCAGCTATAGGAAATAACTGAAATTATTTGCCCTTTAGTTTACTCACCATTTATCCATCTTTTGTCCATTCACACTATATTAAAACATTTCTGCCAACCAGCTTCTGGATTGTACAGTCACATGTTAGAATGAAAAAGGCAGGAATGGTCATCGCAGACTTCAAAAACATGGTTATTTTCATGCATTCCCTCAAAAATTAAAGAATGTGGACAAATCATTCTGGAAGAACCCAAATGATACAGCAGCAGATATTTAAGTGAATATTAAGTTTATTTTTATAATTGTGTAATAACTTTTGTATAATCTTCATTGCTATTTTGAGAGGTAAAAATGTATTTATCAAATATGTATAATGATTATCATGCCAAAATCTGAATTATTGTAAAATTTGTGTATTGTTAAAATTGTAATTATAAATTGTATTTTAAAAATAATTCTGATATTGTTTTTATGTAATCTGTGATGAAGACTGGACTTTATATACGTATATAAACACACACACACATATATAAGTATGAACTATTCCATTTAAATTTTTTAATAGTTTTTTTTTTTCCTTTTTGGTGCCTATAATTGATTGGTCATTTCTGCTGGCTTTTCCTCCACTGAACTTTGAAATCTTTCTGTGTATGCTCTCAATAAGAAAACTGCCCTGGAATATTAGAGAAATCTAACAAGAGACTTGCTCATCAAGCACTTTATTAGACTTTGAGAATGTACCGAAGGCATTGAAAGAAGTCATTGACTTTCATAATCGTCTCTTCTTTTTCTGAAGGAGAAAACAATGGAAAAACAAATTCTCTACATTCAGTGAATCCCCAGTTTGGGGGCTGGGGGGGCTTAGAGACATTGTAAAATCAAATTTTGTGTTATATTTTTCTCCTGGCTCACTCTTTTTGAGAAGGTTTATGGGCTATATGGCTGGTGAGACACGATCCCCTCCTAAGAAAATGTAGGTGCTCAGACAGGTAACCTCTGCTGCTACTGTTTTTATTTGTCTGTTTGTTTGTTTAATTTCATTTACAATTTGTTTTTGTTGTACTAGGATTTTTAAAAATGTAATATATTGCAGGATTTATACCAGGTTCACTGCTTTCTTTTTTATTTATTTTTCTTAAAAAACAAAACCAAAAAAGTTTCATTTAAAATACATTTAGGCGCCTTTGAAGCTTGGATTTTGGAATGTTTCAGTAGTGGACAGAAATCTGCTGTTGGAATCTTCTAGTCTTCCAGGTTTAATTTGAAATGTTTTTAGTTTTGTTTTTGGATTTTCGTGTGGTATTTTATTTCCTTTATACCAATGCCCTTTTGCCATGCTGTTTTGGGGTGGCTGCCTAACTCTAGTGAAAATTATTTTTATATTAACGAATGTTTGGCTTTTTAAATTCCTTAATGTTTTACATTTAAAAAAACTTTTTAAAGAAATATTCTAACTCCTTGCACTGTTACTGTTCTTTGCCAGCCTTTTCAGGAGCCAAAAAAAACAAAAACAAACAAACAAAAAAATACCCAGAGAAAAAACTTTCCTTCTTCCCCCTTCCTGATGATGAGTGAGAAGTATTGAGAACTTTCGGGGTCAGTGCCCTTCTAAACTCCCCTTCCCCCATAATGCAGCTGTATAATGAATGGTAAATGCAGCGGTTTGGATTCAGGCACAGCCCCGGCCTGCTTGCAGGTAATTTGACTCTTTCTCCTTTCTTTGCATCACAAGGCTAACTTTACTTTTTTTTTTTTTCTTTATATGCTTTAAAGACAACCCTAGGTTTGCAGTAACTCTCATTTAAAAAATAATGCATTAATATATCTAGTAAATGATTTGACTAAAGAAGTGCTTCTGGGGGATAAAGTTTGGAATTGGTTGGGATGAACTCAGGACTTTGGGGGTTTTATTTAGTCATTTAGATGACTCCATTCCTTGCATATATGTCTATAATTAAGTATTTCAGAGTGTGACTTTTTTGGCTTTGTTTTTGTTTTGGGTTTGTTTGTTTCTTCCATTGTGCTACTCTGGCTTAAGCTTTTTCAGAGGTTGGTGTTCCGAATACACAGTGAGCTCACAGTATAAAGACATCAATTAGGAGTTGACAGGTATGGAAAACTAGAGTTTTGAAAAGGTAAAATTAGGTTTCAGGTTATATTTATGGTAAAAACTCACCATAGTATTCAGTTGTCCTTAGTGCTTTTGTTTCTGTGACATTATAAAAGTGAAAGGGAATAATGAGACAGACAGTAGAAAGCATTTCGGTTATTTTAGGAGCAGTGTGATTTCAGAGCTAATCATTCCAGCATTTCTGAGACACTGGTTCTAACAAAGATGTAAGTGTGAGCAGTTTGAGATTATCTTAAATTCATTGTTTAAACATTCAAAAATCAGATTTGAATAGATTGGAAGGAATTTCTGGAGACAGGATGGTCAAACAGATTACAACAATAAGTTAGTGGCAGGACAACTTGCCCATTTTAGTATCTTTTCTCTTCCTCTCCAACCCACCTACCCTTTTATCCTCTTCTATTCTTTCTACAACTTTAGCTGTGAGTTGTTATTTTGGGAGATAATCCTAATTAAGTTGAATTTTAGTGAAAGTAACCAATACCTTTACAAGATACGCCTCTGCGTAATTTTATCCTGTGGCTTTAGCTGTCTTATCTAAAAAGGCTGTAAGTCCAGTAAATTACTACTTAGTGAATAGAAAATCCCAGTTTGTAATGCTGTTTCTACAGCTAAAGCCATGTAGTAAGTCATTATTAACCTGTTGTGTGCTTCAGTTCACTCATGTAAGATAGGGACAATCACTCCCCCAAGCATCTGCATTCAAAAATACTTACCTGTTGAACTAAAATTTACTGACAGAGGAATCCCAAATGGACTTCTGCAGGAATTTATGATATATACTAAAAAAGGCTGGTTCAGGAGAACGTTGTTCTCTTGCTGGTAGAAATGACCAGCTTTAGAATATATAGACTGACTGCATTGGGCATGGGGAGTTTGATAACCTCTATTCTGCTCCCTTCACTGAATAGCACTAACCTATTAAAAATGATCTTGCTTTTAGATATCACTATATTCGAACTTATTAGATGGGCCTTATATAGAATGGCGGCTATTGTGGGATTTGGGAACTTGAGGGGTGGGGTGAACTGTTGTTGTTTTAGGTTTCAGTCAGACAGACATCCCTGTGCCCCAGTTCCCAGAAGCACAGCAGGCCTCTAGGAGCATCCGTGGGAACGGCGCAGTCCTGACATCACCAACTCCTGCTCAGGCTCATCCCATATACAGAGGTCAAAGGGTGGGGCTTGAGATTGGGGGAAGGAATGAGAAAGAAAGGAGAAACAATGTCACTGCAGTGCCACTGTCAACTAGCCTTTGGTGCTTATGTCAGTGTTTGTTTTATTTCTTGATTTTTTTTTTTTTTAAGTTGGCAAAACTCCATGTTTTATTTTGGGATGAAGGTAATGGGAGGGTGGAACAAAAACAAGCCATTATTGTTATTACTAGTTTGTTCTTAGATACTATTCCTTAGTAGGTAATTCAAAATAAATTTGAAACTGAGACTCAATGACAAACAGGATGGGAATAGAAATGAATCTCAGGGTTTTAACAAATAGAAAATTTATGTGGTGTTAATTCCCAATTTCCCTAAAACTGCTGTTGCATTTGTCACTATTTCCGTGTTTCTCCTAATTCTTTTATGTGTGTATGCAGTTTGAGGAAATGTGCATTCATAGTCCTTTTTAAGGAACTTAATGGATGTGTTAGTCTTTTTCGAGAAATACACCCAATGCTTACATGGGCATACAAATGCTACCCTATTTTAAATGTAGGTGGCGTATGTGTTCGTGTTTTAATGTATTCAGAGCCATTGGGCAATAAGCAGTCCAGAACATTGAAAACTCAAGCAGGTAAAGCACCTAACACTCTTAGTTTCTAGAATTACTCTTTTATATTGTTGCATCTTCCACAATTCCTTTGGTAGTCCCTGAGCTTAAATTTTTCAGGAGTTATATTTTTATGTATTTATTCATAGATCGTATAGATTGTAGGGATAGGTGATGAAGGAAACTGTAACAAAAGAAAATGGCTCTGTGAGATGGCTGAGTGTCTAAATCTTTCCACTTTTTTTTTTTTTTCCAACTTAGCATGAACATTGATCATACATTGTTTGAGTTTTTTTTCTGCGAGTGGGAATTTTTTTGTTTTTGACTTTTGGGGGAGGTTTTAGGGAGACATGAGGAAGTTGGTACAGATGTGTAAATATGAAATGTTAAATTCTGGTTAATCTGAATAGTAAGCAGGAACCTTTTCTATATACCCTTCTGCTGCAGCAGAGAAATAAACTGGTAGGTGGTAGCAGAAGAAGGAATTCTTCAGATGGATGGCTACTAATTTGAAGCCTGCATAGGAGGAGGGATAGAATATGAGATACCAAGTGAAGCAAGGAGTTAGAAAGTGGAAACAGGACTAAGACTTCAGGAATTTGACTCTAAATGGTAAGTAAGCTACTTTCAACTACTGTAAGAGTAAGTTTCTAATCTGATACCAGTGTTAATAAGTGTGATTATAATCATAAATGCCAGTAGATTCTTGCTTCAGGTTGAATTTGTCCTAACTTGGGTACTCTCATTCCTTGCTTAGGAAAAAAAAAAAATTGTTTTTGCTCTTGTCAGTTACCGTGGAGTCCTTTTCGACTCATGGTGACCCCCGTGTGTTACAGAGTAGAACTGTTCCATAGAGAAAAAGAAAAAAATAAGCAATACCTAAAATAAAGATGTTCTCCCTGGTATATTTGATACATATGAACTTCAGTTGTAAAATGATGCTAATAGTAAATCTGAGTCTATAAAAATCTGAGAGATGTGAAATGTGTATTGTTAACCATTACACAGATATAAAAGGCTGTCCCCTTCCCCTTTTTAGTGAGAGCACTGGAGGGATAACAAAAGAATGTGATTTGAAAACATGGAGAAAAAAATCTCCTTCAACTGGCTGTCCCCTTTGTATCTAGACCCCTGTCACTGTGCATGCCCATTATTTCTACTCTGTTTGTCTTTCTCTCTTATCTCTCTCTGCTTTTCCTCTCTTCCACTTTCTCTAGTTGTGCTTCTGCTTCCCAAATTTGGACCTTTATCTCTCACCTCAGTTTCTCTGCATACTTTTTCTCTTTCTCTTGTTCATTCCCTCTGAATTTTACTTTTCCAATGCTGCCATTTTTATCTCTGCCAGACTTCTTCTGTGTATGTGCACGCATGCACATGTGCTCCCCCTTCTCATTTGCATTCTCTGTGTCTGTATCTTGCTGTGTAATGGAGCTTTATTTCCTTGCCACAGCACTGTCTTTAGATACGTGAATCAGTAACGACTTTGTGGCCTTGTATGTGTTAGAGTTTGACGAGGCTGAGTAGAAAAAATGAAGTCCCCTAGAACAAAGAATGTAAAATTTCAGTTCTTAAGTGTATAATAAGATGCAGATCTGGTTACTCAACTACATATTTATTTTTACCCATAGTATCCTTATTGTTCCTGGCAACCAAATTATTTAAGATCTTTTGGACAAAAAGGAAAGGCATATGGTTCTGAAGCTTTTCTAGACTTTTAACTTCAAATTGACTTTTTTTTTTTTTTAAGTCTAATGAAATATGGAAATGACCAAAACAGTCAATGTTTTATAGACTTATGTACCAGAGAAAATCAGTTTCTAGTTTTTCAGGTGAAGGTTAAAACTCTGACTAAATCTTTTGTCTAGGATATATAAGAACATTTTAGAAATATTTTTATTAACTCTTAAAGTAGCACACAGATAATTGTTTCTAAATTTTATAGACGGTAAAAACAATACCTAGAGAAGAGATTACTTAAGGGAGTTCTGACTTTCTGTTAATATCTATAGTAACAGGTTGTGCTACTGGCCTACAGAGGCCTGTCACAGTTTACAATTTTACAAATAAGGAAGCTAAAGTCCAGAGATATTCGTGACTGGCCAAGATTACAGAGCCACAACTAGGACCCAAGTCTCCTAACTGCAAATCCAGTGTTCTTTGTAGTGTGTACTGTGCATCCTTCAAAAACTACAATAGTCATTGAACCAAGTGCCCTGCAGCAAGAACTGTGATGTCATAAAGAAAGTATCACTATTTGTACCTGCATTTATCTATTATAGGGTTGGAAGTTGTAATAGGTTTCTAGGGCTGCCTTAACAAAGTACCACAAACTGCATGGCTTAAAACAAGAGATGTTTATTCTCTCACAGTTGTGGAGACTACAAGGCCAAAATCAGGATATTGGCAAGATTATACTCCCTCCAAAGGCTCTTGGGGAGAATATGTTCCCTGCCTTTCTCTTAGCTTCTCTTAGCTTGCCAGCAAATCTTAGTGTTCCTTGGCTTCTAGAGGCATCAGTGCAATTTTTGTCTCCTTTGTCACATGGCATTCCCTCTATATATTTGTGTGTCTTTTTATCCCTCTTTTTATAGGAATACCAGTCACATTGGATTTAGGGCCCACCCAGCTTCAAAGTGACTTCATCTTAATTTGATTATGTATGCAAAGACCCTATTTCCAAAGAAGGTCACATTTACAGATACCAGGGGTTCAGACTTGAACATATCTTTTTGAGAAACATAGTTAAGCCACAATAGGATCTTTTCAAATGAAGGATAAATATATGTATATTTTTTTTATTGTACTTTAGGTGAAGGTTTACGGAACAAACTAGTTTCTCATTAAACAGTATACATATTGTTTTATGACATTGGTTAACAACCCCATGACATGTCAACACTCTCCCTTCTCGACCTTGTGTACCCTATTTCCAGCTTTCCTGTCCCTTCCTGCCTTCTAGTCCTTGCCCTTGGCCTGGTGTGCCCCTTTAGTATCATTTTGTTTTATGGGCCTGTCTAATCTTTGGCTGAAGGGTGAACCTCAGGAGTGACTTTACTGAACTAAAAGGGTACCTGGGGGTGATACTGTCAGGGTTTCTCCAGTCCCTGTCAGGCCAGTATGTCTGGTCTTTTTTTGTGAGTTAGAATTTTGTTCTACATTTTCCTCCAGCTCTGTCTGGAACCCTCTATCATGATCCCTGTCAGAGCAGTCAGTGATGGTATCTGGGCACCATCTAGTTGTACTAGACACTAGACACAGTCTGGTGGAGGCTGTGGTAGTGTTTTTTGTCTTAGTCAAGAATTTCCCCCAACAGTCAACAATTGCTTTAAAGATGAGACTATAAGGGGGCAGAGAAACTAGACTACCATATTTTTTTGCAGATAATGCATGCCTTCTGCATTTGTCAACCATTCCCTCCCCCCACTAGGAATTTTCATAAGCACCACTATGCTGTAAAAAAAAATACTAGCATAACACACTTAAGAAAATACCTCGCATGGGGAGGGAGCGATTGACAAATGTAAAGGCACATGTTATTTACATAAAAATACAATAATGGAAATGGAACAACCAGAATGCTCATGGTGAAAAACGTAACCAGTGTCACTGAACAATTTGTGTAGAAATTGTTGAATGAGAACCTAAACCTTCACCAAAAAAAAAAAAAAATTTTTTTTTTTTTTAAATTTCTGGTTGGTATGTAAAAATATTAGTGCTTTAGAACTGAAAGAAGATGACCAACTTGAATCTTAATCTGGATCAAAATTGGTTGCTCATTCTGTAATTTATTGAAAATTTAGCCTAGAGCCCAAAGTAAGAGCATGTTTAGTTTAATTTTGTTTTGTGCATTTTGGTAAAATAATTTAAGGTTTATTTTCTGTGATATTGTACAGAAAGATTTATCATTTTTTTTTCCTGTGTGGTTTTTCCAATGAAACACAATTGGATTTTTATTAGTTTGTATATGAGCCTTATGTTAAACCATATTTATTAATGATAATGAACATTCAGTGTCTAAAATTGGATTGATTTTTGTAAAACATAGGTTATTTCTGTATATAGTACAATTTAAATTAATCCATGGGAAAGTATGCTTAACTAAATGTCTAGTTGAAATGAGTTACAAACTCAGGGATAAAAAAAAAAGAAGAAAGTGTTGATTATTGTGTGGGCAACATCTTGATGAAGTAAAGATATTATGGGTTATAAGTTGAACTAGTAACTCTTCACCCACTACAGAGAACTAAATCCAGGAAGTTAGAATACTAGTCTCACCCAAAGAAAGGTCAAGTGAATTTGGGAAGTACCGTTGGTCTTGTGAAACAATAAGAGAGTTAGTTTTTAGTTTTTAATGATAAGAGCATTAAACATCTGTCAAGTTACAATTAAGAGTGTTGCTTTGTTAATTGAGATCCGTCACCGAGACAAAGTAATATACTTACAAAAAGCATGGATATTGTTTTTGGTAGTCTAGCCGATTTGTAATATTGTCAGATTATTTGGTTTTCTGGCTTTATTTTCTTTCTCTTTTTTGCTCATCCTAACTGTAGAGACTTTTTTTAATTTTAAATTTAAATCTGTGATTATGTGAATGTGGCTTTTCTTATAGGTTCGTTTGAAGTAACCAGTGATCCTTTTTGCGTACCTCATTAAGAGAATGGATGAAGATTGATTTGACTGTGGAGGATAGAAATACACAAAATACGGAAGCAATACTTTTAACTGGTTTGGCTTTTCTAAAATAAAAACGCTATGAACTAGAAACGAAATAACCCGGAGTGTGACTCTTTCTTTTGGCGACTGTTTTTACCCACTCCATGCTTAATTAATTCATTTCAGTCCAGATGCCTAAACTTGAAGTCTGGTTCCTTATGTGTAATTCTCTTATGCTATTCCTCAACTTTTGGAAGATGGAATTTTTGAGTCTTTTGGTTCTTGACAGACAGATCTCTCTATAACATTTTCTGAAACCCTTAAACATAGGTAACCCATTACCTATTTTTGTTGAATTGATTCCAATTCTTAGCAACCCCATAGAGTTTCCAGGTAGCTCCTGGTGGATTCGAACCGCCGACCTTTTGGTTAGCAGGCATAGCACTTAACCACTATGCCATCAGGATTTCCTTACATATAGGTAGGCCCTCAAATATTCATTAGATGGACTTTGCCTGCCCCTTTCATCACTTTGTGCTGAATAAATATTGCTATATATTCTATCTGAAGAAATGTGAAAATAGCTTGGGGGTGGTGTCTGACCTCCAACCCCACAAGGGAAAGGAGACCCAACATAACAGCTCTAGGCTGATTCCTGTGAGGTGGACGTGAGACATGCCTCCTCCCTCCACCATCTTTACCAATTCTGACACCAACTGTCTTTGCCACAGCACTCTCTGCTGGGTTCAGTAATTCATTGCAATGGCCAGACAACTCACAGACCATACTCACAATTATGGCATTTATTAGGTAAGTAACAGTTCAGGCTCAAGAACACTCAGGATACAATTCTTCTATCAGGATTGTCTCTCCCTAGCTGGGCTTGTAGGCACACCTCTCCCTGGCCCTCAGTCTCTGCCCAAAGGCACTCAGCTTTCTCTGTGGATGGGAAGCCCATCACAGCATCTCTGGGTGATGGGTCTCTCTTGCTGGCCTCTCCTTTCTTGATGGTGGTGGGCTCCTCTTCTCCACTCTAGCATTGGCTCTCTTTAAGGGCAAAACTGACCAATCCCCTTGGTAGGCCACAATTACCTATCATACAGTCAGTTGGGTGGGAGTTACAAGACCATGGCTAGAAAGGCCACATACAAAAGTAATGAATCGCGTTGCAAGAAATGCAACTTTCATTCCACCATGAGGAGGCTCTTGCACAGACTTACAGCAGCATTGCATACTAAATTGTAATCTTGTGACTAGAGACTATGTCTGATCTATTATAGTTGAGCTTTGCAGGATCTAATACTATTTGTGTATTCAGAGGCAGCCCTAGTTTTTTTTTGTACTTTAGATGAAGGTTTACAGAACAAGCCAGTTTCTCATTAAACAGTACACACATTATTTTATGATATTGGTTAACAACCCCACAACATGTCAACACACTCCCTTTTCAAACTTTGGATTCCCTATTTCCAGCTTTCCTGCCTTCTAGTCTTTGTCCCTGGGCTTGTGTGCCCCTTTAGTCTCTTTTTGTTTTAGGGGCCTGTCCAATCTTTGGCTGAGGGGTGAACTTCAGGAGTGACTTGATTACTGAGCAGAAAGGCTGTCTGGAGACCATACTCTCAGGGTTTCTCCAGTGTCTTGTCAAGCCAGCAAATCTGGTCTTTCTTTTTGAGTTAGGATTTTGTTCCATATTTTTCTCCAGCCCTGTTCGGGACCCCGTATTGTGATCCCTGTCAGAACGGTCAGTGGTGGTAGCTGGGCACCATCTGGTTGTACTGGACTCAGTCTGGTAGGGGCCATGGTAGATGTGGTCCTTTAGTCCTTTGGACAAATATTTCCCTTGTATCTTTAGTTTTCTTCATTTTTCCTTGCTCCCGAAGGGGTGAGACCAGTGGAGTATCCTAGATGACCACTTACAGGCTTTTAAGACCCTAGACACTACTCACCAAAGCGGAATGTAGGACATATTTTTTATAAACTATGTTATGCCAGTTGAGCTAGATGTTCCCCTGAGACCGTAGTCATCACAGACCTCAGCCCAGCAATTCAGTCCCTCAGGGAGTTTGGATATATCTGTGGAGCTACCGTGGCCTTGCCTTGTACATGTGCTGGCTTCCCCAACTATTGTTTTTCCTTTCCCACCCCTACCCCCTCGTAATCATCAAAGATTGTTTCTTTTTGTATGTAAACCTTTTTATGAGTTTTTACAGTAGTGGTCTGTGTGCTTTTGTGATTGACATTTTACTCAGTATAATGCCCTCCAGATTCATCCACGTTATGAGATGCTTCACAGATGCATCGTTGTCCTTTCACAATGTGTAATACTCCATTGTGTGTATGTATCACTGTTTATCCATTCTTCTGTTGATGGGCATCTAGGTTGTTTCCATCCTTTTGCTATTGTGAACCATGCTGCAATGAACATGAATGTTTATATGTCTATTTGTGTGACAAGTCTTATTTCTCCAGGATATATTCCTAGGAGTGGGATTGCTGGCTCATATGGTATTTCTATTTCTACCTTTCTAAGAAAGCACCATATCATTTTCCAAAGTGGTGGTATTATTTTGCATTCCCAGCAGCAGTGCGTAAGTGTTCCCACAGCCTCTCCAGGTTATTTCCTGTTTTTTTTTTTGATTCGTGCCAGTAATGCTGGGGTAAGATGGTATCTCATTGTGGTTTTGATTTGCATTTCTCTAATGGCTAGTGATCCTGAGCATTTCCTCATGTGTCTGTTGGCCGCTTGAATGTGCTCTTTGGTGAAGTGTCTGTTCATTTCCTTTGCCCATTATTTAGTTGGATTATTTATCTTTTTGTTATAGCGGTGTTGGATTTTCTTGTGGGTTTTAGGGATTAGACCTTCGATTTGTAATAGCCAAAAATTTTTGTTTGTGGATTTCTTACTCATTTCTTTTGTTTTTGTAGCTCTTGTTTTTATTGAGTTTATGTTTTTCTTCTTCATTTTGATGAGTACGTTTGTTAACTTTGTGATTACCTTGAAATTTACCCTTATCTTCCTAGGTTTTAACCAGTCTTATTAATTGGTATCACCTTGCCTTCCTGTCTATTAGAAAGTTCCATACCTACACAGTTTATTCCCTCTTTTATTGCTCTGACATTGTTGTCATTTACAGATTAACCTCTCTGGTTCCCTGTTGTAATTCTTTTGGTTTTGGATAGTCCTTGAGAGATCATTTCCTGGGTTGGTGTCTGGCTGGTACAATCTTGTGTCCTAGATTCCAGCTATGGTCTGATGTTGTTTGTTCTCAGACCACAGGACTCCCCATTTATAATTCTTGTAAGTTTGTGTTTGGTTTTTACATATTCCCTTAATTTCCATTTATCTGGTAATGTCCTAATTTCATGATAATATTTGAAAAAAAGTTTTGCAGGATATATCGGTTGGCAATTTTTTTCTTTCAAGGTTTTATATATGTTATCCCATTGCCTTCTTGCCTGCATGGTTTCTGCCAAATAATCAGAGTTTAGTCTTACTGTTTCTCATCTGTATGTGATTTTTGTTTTTCTCGAGCTACTCTGAGGATTTTTTCTTTGTCTTTGGTTTTAGCGAGTGTGGCCGTGATGACTTGCTGTTTTTCTTTTGAGGTCTATCCTGTATGGGGCTCTTGAGCTTCTTGGATGTTCACCTTCATCTTTCATGATATTAGGGAAGTTTTTTGTCAGCAATTCTTCAATAATCCTCTCTGTGTTTTCCATTTTTTCTCTCTGTTCTGGAACTCCAATCACTCGCAGATTTTTGCTTTTGATTGTATCACACATAATTCTCAGGGTTTCTTCATTTTTTTCTTCGTTCTTTTTTCTGATTTTGCCTCAAACAGTTGTATCCAAGTGTTTGTCTTTAATTTCACTTATTTTCCATCATTTCAGACCTGCTCCCCAGACCTTCTATGACACTGTCTATTTCTGAAATCTTGTGTATCTTTTGGATTTCTAATTGTTATTTTTTTATGATTTCTAGTTGTGAATATATTTTGGCATTTTGTTCCTGTATTTTCCTGAATTCCATTTTTTGGTCTGTATTTTCTATGAATTTGTCTATTTTTTCTTCATTTTTGTTGGCTTTTGGCTTCAGCTCTTGGAGTGCTCTAAATATTAGAGATTTGAATTCCCTGTCAGGTTGTTCTAGTGCCTTTTCTTCTACTGGAAATTCATCTGGTGTTTTATTTTGGATGCCTACTGGAACCATCCTGTCTGTTTTTAATATTTTTTGATATTGTCTGCTGTCTTCAATACACTCAGTAGTTATTTTCTTTGTGTATTGATTGTATATATGTTTGTTTTGTCCTGGCATTTTGTTTTGTTATGTCCAGACAGGCCGTGTGTTCTTTGTTGTTTACTCGTCTATGGTTGTGATACTTTTCACCACCTTGTCCAATGGGCAGGTCCAGCTGAAAGGGAGGGCCTGGGATGGGTTGTTTATGGCATGTACTAGGGCCAACAGGGCGGGCTGGGAATCGGTGCTGGGCAAGTTCTGTTAGGCTGTGCCTGTGCTGCTTCTGGGTGTGATGTTCAGTGCACAGTGCAGGTAGGCAGGAAGGAGGGGGGAGGTTGTGATGTGTAGACCTAATATGAGTGTGGGAAAAAGGAGAAACAGGATTCAAAACAAAAGCGTGCTAAGGGAGCTTGCCATCGGAGTGGAGAGATGAGAAACCAAGAAATGGAGAAAAGCAGGAAAAAAATGGTAACTACGTAAAAATTTGGAAAAATAAAACTTTAGTGAGAGGTATCTTGGATCTTAAATGCTAGCAAGTGGCCATCTAAGATGTGTCAATTGATTGCAACCCACCTAGAGCAAAGGAACATGAACACTAAAGACAATGGTAAAGATGAGCCCAAGAGACAGGGCCACAAAAACCAGAGACTCCATCAGCTTGAGACTGAAAAAACTAGATGGGTGCACGGTTACCACCAGTCACTGCCCTGACAGGGAACACAACAGAGAATCCCTGATGAAACAGAACAGTGGGAAACATTCAAATTCTTGTAAAAAGACCAGGCTTAATGGTCTGACTGAGACCAGAGGGACCCTGGAAGTCATGATCCCTGGACCCTTTGTTAGCCCAAGATGAGAACCGTTACTGATGCCAACTCTTCAGACAGGGATTGAACTGGACTATAAGATAGATAATGATACTGGTGAGGAGTGATCTTGGCTCAAGTAGACACATGAGACTATGTGGGCAACTCCGGTCTGGAGGCAAGATGAGAAGGAAGAGGGGTACAGGAGGTGCTGCTGGAATGGACACGGAATACAGGGTGCAGAGGGGGAAAGTGCTGTCTCAGGAGGAGGACAGCTAGGAGTACATAGCAAGGTGTGTATAACTTTTCATATGAGAGACTGACTTGATTGAAAACTTAAAGCACCATAAAAAAAAATTGGAAAAAGACAAAAAGGAAAAGCTCCCAGTGGTCCCACTGGTTCAGCTTTGAAGACTGGAGAAGTAGCTTCCAGGCTGTGCAGTATAGCCTGGTTAGAGGGGGTATACATGTCACACAGCCCCAGGTATTCAGGAGACAGGAAAAAAGGTAAGTATAGAGAGACAAGAACTAAGAAATGAAGGAGAAAAAAAAGAAATGCCCCCAGGGATCCCACTCACGTGGCTGTGCAGACTAGGGAAGTAGTTCTAAGCCATGCAGTGCAGCTCAGCTAGAAGAGGCTACCAAGCCGTTGGGGGAGGGGGGGACCAGGAATCCCACCAGTGTGGTGTCGCAGGCTGGGGGAGTGGTTCCCCAGTCGAGCAGTGTTTCACAGCCTTTCAAGAGGAAGCAGAGATGTCAGAAAGGAGGGGGAGGTCGTGGGAGGCATGGAAGAAACCAAAAGAAATGGAAAAAAGCAACATCAGCAACAGACAAATGGCACTCAGGGAGCTGGCTAGTGTGGGCAGGGTGAATCCAAGCAGCCCGAGGCTGAAGCAGTTGCCTTCAGGCCAGAAGACTTCAGCTGATAGGAAGCAAGGGAGGCTAAGGTGGGGGCGGGGGGAAGTGTGGGGGTTAGGAAAGCCTATGTTGCTGGTTACCAGGTGCTCTGTCTTCTGCTGGGAGCTCCATGAAGCTGCTTCCCCGTGCTCCCTGTCCATTAATTTCCAACAGGAATACAAGATGGCAAATCCATGCTGTGTTAGCTGATAGAGGTCCTCCATACGTGTCTCCTCTGTTTTCTGTCAGTTTCTTATCCCATTTGATGCTTGGCTGAGTTCTTTATCTCTTCATTTGACACTTTGGGTTCAAGGACTAATGTTTGCCTCCATTTTACTTAGTTCTGCAAGTCTTTGCTGTGGAGGGACGGTGTGGTGCTTCTGTCTATGGCACCATGTTGGCTGGAAGTCCGAGCCCTAGTACTTTTGACAAAGAATGGGCTGTGCAGTCAGATATTTTTCAGATTTTAATTCTTTTACTTACTGGCTGCATGGCCTTTGGACAAGTCACCATAAAGTATTTGTAGATGTGCAAGTAATTATACCTACTTTACTGGTTTAGTATGTAAGGATTAGCTATGCTATAGTACATGTAGGAGCCCTGGAGGCATAGTGGATACGGACTTGGCTGCTAAGCAAAAGGTAGGCAGTTTGAACTTTCTTCCCCCCTACCCGCTCAGCAGCTTATTGGGAGAAAGATGTGGCAGTCTGCTTCCGTACAGTTTGATGGCTTTGGAAACCCTGTAGTGCAGTTTTACTCTGTCCTATAGGGTCACTACAAGTTGGAATCAACAGCAACAGGTTGTAATATATGTATGGTGCTAAGCACATAGTTTAGTATTTAATAAATGCTTACTGTCCTTTAATTCTCAGAAGAAAGGCCGGTCGATCTGTTCCAAAAAACCAGCCTTTGAAAACCCTGTGGAATACAATTCTACTCTGGTGCATGTGGGGTTGCCAACTGGTTTGGATGGGTAGTTGTTTTTTTTTTTTTTTTTAGCCCTTTAATTAGATCTGTGTAGGCTCCAGTTCAGGGTGTTTGCAATGAAATCAGCTAATAAGTAAGACCAAGCAAGTCTGTTATTTGCATAGTAGTCTTTAATAACCACAGCATAATCATTTGACAGGTATCATTATGCCCTGTGAGTAAAGTGTAGCTTTTTCACTTAGAACTGAGTCTAAATTTTAGCTTTGCCACATCCAAGTTCTGTGATTATGGCCAAGTTAGACTCTCTATTCACCAATTTTTATGTCTATAAAAGATGATCAGTGGTAGGTTTTATTTAAGAGAGTTAAATGAAATAATTGTAATAGCATTTGCAATATTGTTGTTAGGTGCTGTTGAGTCAATTCCGACTCATAGCTACCCTAACTACAACGGAATGAAACATCGTCCAGTACTGTGCCATCCTCACAATCTATATTTGAGCCCATTGTTGCAGCCACTGTTTCCATCCATTTCATTGAGGGTCATCCTCTTTTTCACTGACTCTCTACCAAGCATGATGTCTTTCTCCAGGGGCTGGTCCCACCTGATAACATGTCCCAAGTACGTGAGACTAAGTCTTACCAGCATTGCTTCTAAGGAGCATTCTGGCTGTACTTTTTCCAAGACAGACTTGTTTGTTCTTTTGATAGTCCATGGTATATTCAATATTCTTCACCAACACCATAATTCAAAAGCACCAGTTCTTCAGTCTTCCTTATTCATTGTTCAGCTTTCACATGCATATGAGGCGATTGAAAATACCATGGCTTCGGTCAGGTGCACCTTAGTCCTCAAAGTGACATCTTTGCTTTTAAAGAAGTCTTTTGCAGCAGATTTGTCCAGTGCAATATGATGTTTGATTTCTTGACTGCTGCTTCCATGGGCGTTGATTGTGGATCCAAATAAAATGAATCCTTGACAACTTCAATATTTTCTCCATTTATCATGATGTTGCCTATTGGTTCAGTTGTGAGGATTTTTGTTGTCTTTATATTGAGGTATGATCCATACTGAAAGCTGTAGTCTTTGATCTTCACCAGTAGTAATCAGTGTTAAATAAATGTCTCTTCTGGAATGTCTCTCCCCTTTGCACTGGGAGAACCACCAAAAAAAAAAAAGTGACAATCTCTGTCCTCCATTAGACTATCAATCTACTGGGATATGAGAAGACAACATACTATGAACAATTAAATTTTCAAGATACGGTAAAATTTGGTGCAAAACTGAATGGAATTCAGGGGGAAATACTCATATACCTTTAGAAGAGTATGCGAAAGCCTAAAAAAAGAATATGGGACTTGAATTATACCTACAAAGACATTACTTCAGTATCATGTTTCATAGTTTTGTATACTTTCACATGCATTTTTAAGTAGTCTTCATAAGAACCCTACATTATGTGAAATACTTCCAAGTTACAGGAGAGCCCATGAAATTTTGTGTATGGATTTCTCGCCAAAAGTGCAGAGCTATAAACCCAATCTGTATCCTGATTTCTAGAGAGGAAAAGCAACATTTGGGTGAAAAGACCACTGTGGTCAAAGAAACAGATGTTTAGGAAAATTGGTAAAGTTATGCATTTATCTAGAGCAGGCTAAAAGCAGAAAATAAGGCTGAACAGGTTTCCTATGTGTCAGGAACTCTTCTAGGCACTGAGGATAGTGTGGTGAACCAGTCAGGCAGAGGTCTTGCCCTCATGGTGTTTCCGTTCTTGTGAGGTAATAGACAATTTACAAAGTAAATAAGTAATGTAATTTCAAGTAGTGATACCGTACTGTGGAGAAAAATAAAACAGAGTAAAGGGATAGGGAGTAATTGGGGTTTCTTAGTTTAGACGGGGGTTAGTTTGGATGGAGTGGGAAGGGAAGGCTGAGCAAAGATCTGAATGATGAAGAAGGAAATAACAGATCTTGCAAGGGTGTTCTAGGGAGAGAAAACAGTAAGTAAAAACCCTTAGTGTGAGTACAAGCTTGAGGACCAACCAGCAGGACTGTATGAGTGAGCAAGGGGCAGAGAAGAAGACAGAAAGCTTCTTAGACACCATTAATTCCAGGTTAATTATTTGAGGCTTTAAATAATGAGACAACATTGAAGAGGGAGGGAGTAAAATGTTGAAATTAGTGTTTTAAGAAAATTGATCTGATGATAGAAAAAAAAGTATATTGGGATTGTGTGAATAACAGGGATCTAGAAAATGGAAGCAAGAGGTTTATTAGTCAAGATGTAATGATGGTCTGGGAATAGAAACCCAAGCTGGATTTGTTAAGGTTCGTGTAGGAATTTGGATTTGAGATTGAGATGCTGTATCCACGATAACATACATTTGAACTAAAAGGTCATATAGAGTAAGGACTAGAGATGAAATCATGGCCCCTTAAAATCAAAATTTGGAAGAGAGGCCAACAGAGAAATGCAGTTTTTAGAGGGAAGTGGGAAAACAGAAGAAACTTGTAGGGAGGAGAGATAAGAAAATGGGGCCCTGTGGAAGATGGAAAGAAAGGCCTCAGATATTGATATTTCATCTTCAGTCCCTGGTTGGCCCAGCTGTACTTCGTAAAGATTGACTATTGAATCCTGTCAATGCTCATTCCCCACCTGTAGCTTGAGCAGAGTTTTGTTCCTTATAACTAAATATACTGATTAAAACAGAGACTAAAAGCAAGAGTAATAAGTTTGCAGGAGGAATTGACCTAGCTACATGATAGTATAAAAACCCAAAACCAAACCCAGTGCCGTTGAGTTGATTCCAACTCATAGCAACCCTATAGGCCAGAGTAGAACTGCCCCATAGAGTTTCCAAGGAGCGCCTGGCAGATTCAAACTGCCAACCCTTTGGTTAGCAGCCGTAGCACTTAACCACTATGCCACCAGGGTTTCCCATGATAGTATATAGAGAATAAAAGAAATAAGTTAAAGAAGTTTCTTAGATTCTAACTTGCTAAACTATCAGGTAGTCCGCTGATAGAAATTTTAGTATAAAATCAGGTGAACCATTAGGTATAGGCTTTAATTTTTTTTTATTAAAAATAGTTTTTTCCTTATCCCAAAAAAGCAATGCAAGTTAACTACAGAAAAATAAAAACATGGTTAAGGAACAAGAGTAAAAAAAAAAAAAAAAGGGAGATTTAAATTTGCCATTTGTAAATTCCGAAGTAATTGTTCACCATCCATAGTTTCTGTTCACAGAGGAGCAATATAAGTACAATGTTGCAAAGGCAACAGGAAGAGAATTGGGTTCTCATTCACATTTTGGGTCATGCTAGTAATTCGTTAAATGTTAATTGCCAAGGTTTACTTTCGTCTTTCAAGCCACTGCCACTCACATTCCCTGTGCTCCTTCGTCCCTCCCACTGTCAATGCATACCATCCACAGCTGGTCCCACACTCAGGACCCGCCCCATATAATAGCTGCTTGCAGTTGTAGTTTACTTCTCTTAATGAACAGTTTTTGTCAGTAGCAATGGTAACTTTTATCAGAAATTTCTAGTTATGTGGGTTGTATTAATCAAGACTCAGTTGCAAATGACAAAAACCCAGTTCAAACTAGTTCAGGAAAAAAAG
Source organism: Loxodonta africana (assembly GCF_030014295.1). NCBI lineage: Eukaryota > Metazoa > Chordata > Mammalia > Proboscidea > Elephantidae > Loxodonta > Loxodonta africana. Next base: position 131,321,526 of record NC_087345.1, on the reverse strand, counting down.
GGGATGTTATGGATTGAATTGTGACACCCTCCACCCCCAATGATTTGTTGAAGTCCTAACCCCTGTACCTATGAATGGGACCCTTTCTGTACAGATGTTATCACTTAAGTAAAAGACTTATTAGTCATCGTACACCAGTAATATCATGCCAGAGTAGGATGGATCCTAACCCTTCTGAGTGGTGTCTTATAAAATGGGAGTCACACACAGGGGAAGACATTCCATGTGATAACACAGGTAGATGCACCTATAAGCAGCAGAGGAATGCCAAGAAATGCCAAGGGCTACAAAAACTGAAAGAGATAATGCTACTAAGTTGTACACAAGAAAAAGAATGAACTGGTAAATGCTATCCTGTATGTAACTTTGCAACAACAACTATATATATATAAACAAATAGGGGCTACAGATGCTGATACTTCTTAGATATAACCAATTACCTCATGGGATTAGTTTTCTTGGTTTGAAGATTTAGGGTCCCGGTCTCGTGGGATAATTCAGTCAATTGGCATAATGTAGTTTTTTTGGGAAAATTTTTTAAAATTGAGTTTTAGATGAAGGTTAACAGAACAAACTAGTTTCTCATCAAACAGTACACACACTATTATATGACATTGGTTAACAACCCCATGACATGTCAACACTCTCCCTTCTCAACCCTGGGTTCCCTATTACCAGCCTTCCTGTTCCCTCCTAGTTTCTAGTCCTCCCTGCCCCAGGGCTGGTGCACTCCTTTAGTCTTGTTTTCTTCCGTGGGCCTGTTAAATCTTTGGCTGAAGGGTGAACCTCAGGAGTGGCCTCATTATTGAGCCGAAAGGGTATCTGGAGGCCATACTCCCAGGGTTTCTCCAGTCTCTGTCAAGCCAGCAAGTTTGGTCTTTCTTTTTGAGTTAGAATTTTGTTCTACATTTTTCTCCAGCTCCGTCCGGGACCCTCTATTGTGATCCCTGTCAGAGCAGGCAGTGGTGGTAGCCGGGCACCGTCTTGTTGTACTGGACTCAGTCTGGTGGAGGCTATGGTAGTTGTGGTCTGTTAGTCCTTTGACTAATCTTTCCCTTGTGTCTTTAGTTTTCTTCATTACTCCCGAAGGGGTGAAACCAGTGGAGTGTCCTAGATGGCCGCTCACAGGCTTTTAAGACCCCAGATGCTATTCACCAAAGTAGGATGTGGAACATTTTCTTTATAAACTCTGTTATGTCAGTTGAGCTAGATATTCCCTGTGACCATGGTCCCCACAGCCCTTAGCCCAGCATTTCAGCCCCTCGGGGAGTTTGGGTGTGTCTATGGAGCTAAAATGGCCCTACTTTGTACAGGCTGTGCTGGCTTCCCCAGTGTTATGTACTGTCTTACCCTTCACCAAAGTTACCACTTATCTATTAAGTGTTTTTCCATCCCCACCCCTCCCCACCTTTGCAAACATCAAAGGTTGTTTCTTTTTGTATGTAAACCTTTTCATGAGTTTTTATAGTAGTGGTCTCGTATGATATTTTTCCTTTTGTGATTGACTTATTTCACTCAGCATAATGTCCTCCGGATGCATCTATGTTAAGTGATGCTTCACAGATTCATTGTTGTTCTTTAGCATTGCATAATACTCCATTGTGCATATGTACCACAGTTTGTTTATCCATTCATCTGTTGATGGGCATCTAGGCTGTTTCCATCTCTTTGTTATTGTGAATAACGCTGCAGTGAATATGGGTGTACATATATCTATTCAGGTTACGACTCATTTCTCTAGGATACATTCCTAGGAGCGGGATTGCTGGATCATATGTTATTTCTATTTTTAGCTTTCTAGGGAAGCACCATATCATTTTCCAAAATGGTTGTATCATTTTGCATTCCCACAAGCAGTGCATAAGAGTTTCGATCTCTCCGCAGCCTCCATCATTTGTTATTTTCTGTATTATTGTTTCGTGCCAGTAATGCTGGGGTGAGATGTTATCTCCTTGTGGTTTTGATTTGCATTTCTCTGATGACTAGAGACCATGAGCATTTCCTCACGTGTCTGTTGGCCGCTTGAATGTCTTTTTTAGTGAAGTGTCTGTTCATATCCTTTGCCCATTTTTTAAAAAAATAATTTTTATTTTGCTTTAAGTGAAAGTTTACAAATCAAGTTAGTCTCTCACATATATACACCTTACTACATACTCCCACTTACTCTCCCCGTAATGAGTCAGCCCACTCCCTCCTTCCAGTCTCTCCTTTCATGACTGTTTTACCAGTTTCTAACCCTCTCTACCCTCCCATCTCCCCTCCAGACAGGAAATGCCAACATAGTCTCAAGTGTCCACCTGATACAAGTAGCTCACTCCTCATCAGCATCTGTCTCCAACCCATTGTCCAATCCAATCCATGTCTGCTGAGTTGGCTTTGGAAATGGTTCCTGTCCTGTGCCAACAGAAGGTTTGGGGACCATGACCGCTGGGATTCTTCCAGTCTTAGTCAGACCATTAAGTCTGGTCTTTTTATGAGAATTTGGGGTCTGCATCCCACTGCTCTTCTGCTCCCTCAGGGGTTCTCTGTTGTGCTCCCTGTCAGGGCAGTCATTGGTTGTGGCCGGGCACCATCTAGTTCTTCTGGTCTCAGGATGATGTAGTCTCTAGTTCACGTGCTTTGCCCTTTTTTTAATTGGATTATGTGTCTTTTTGTTGTAGAGGTGTTGGATTTTCTTGTTGATTTTAGAGATTAGACCTTTGTCTGAGTTGTAATAGCCAAAAAATTTTTCCCAGTCTGTAGGTTCTCTCTTCACTCTTTTGGTGAAGAGTTTTGATGGGCATAAATGTTTAATTTTTAGAAGATCTCAGTTATCTAGCTTATCCACTGGAGCCTGTGTGTTGTTGGTTGTGATTTGTATCCTGTTAATGCTGTGTATTAGGGCCTCTAGCATTGATCCTATTTTTTCTTCTATGAATTTCATAGTTTTTGGCTTTATATTTAGGTCTTTGATCCATTTTGAGTTAGTTTTTGTGGCATAATGTAATTCTTAAAGTTTATGTTCTACCTCCTACTTTGGTGAGTAGTGTCTAGGGTCTTAAAAGCTTATAAGCAGCTGTTTATGATACAACTATTGGTCCCTATTCATCTGGAGTAAATGAGAAAGAAGGAAATTCGAGAATCAGAGAAGGAACTGGACTACAAGGCTAATTGTCTTTATGAACCATTGCCACCACTACCTTGATACCAGAAAAAACTAGATGGTGCCTGGCTATCACTACTGAATGTTGTAATCAGGACACAATAGATGGATCCTGACAAAAAAGGAGAAAAATGTGGACCAGAGCAAATCTAGAACAGAATTCAAATTCACGAAGGAAGACCAGACTTACTGACCTGATAGAGACTATAGGAACCCCTGAGACTATGGCCCCTGGACACTCTGATAACCCAGAGCTGAAACCATTCCCAAAGCCCACTTTTCAGACAAATATTAGACAGGCCTATTTAAAAAAAAAAAAAAAAAAAAAAAAACACGTGAGGAACATGCTTCTTAGTTCAAATATATGAGACCAAATGGGTAACTCCTGTCCAAAAGCAAGACAAGAAGGCAGAAGGGAACAGGAATTGGATAAATGGACACATGGAACCTCGGGTAAAAAAGGGGAATGTGCTGTCACGTTGGGATTGCAAACAATGTCACGAAACAATATGTGTATAAATTTTTGAATGAGAAGTTAACTTGAGCTGTAAACTTTCACCTAAATCACGATAAAATCTTTTAAAAAAAGAATGTTAAATTTGAGTACTGCGCTCTTTTAAAAAATTGACTATATGAGACCAAATGGACAACAGTTACTCTAAAGCATGGTTGAGAAGTTTGGGAGGCAATAAGACTAAGTTAACGGGAATGAAACAACTAGAATGGAAGTAATGAGAATGTTGACCTAATGTGAAGAATGTAACCAATGTCACTGAACATAGTGTAGAAATTCTTGAAGAGAGTGTGTTTTGCTGTGTATATTTTCATCAAAAATACAGTAATTTTTTTTTTAATTGACAGAGACAAGGAAGGATCTTCCCCTAGAGCCAGTAGAGAAGTCCAAATGCCCTAAATTCATGCTTCCAAGCTCCAGAACTGTGAAAAAATAAATATCCATTTTTTTGAAGCCACCTACTTTGTGTTATTTTGTTAGGCAGCCTGAGGAATCGAAGATGAGGGGACTTATTTACTGATTGACAAGACCCAGATTTCCAAGATTACAGTGGCTTCAGGGATGGATAGATCCAAAGTCTTAATCTATTTCTTTTTCTGTGTTTTGGGTCTGCTTATGCCTGCTTGACTCCATTTCTGTCAGGGATTAACAGGTTTTTATATCTCTCTATTTCTTAGCTCAACATGTTACTCTTTGGTTTCATTCTTCATACAGGCTCTTTCTATGTGACAGGTAAAATGACACCACTCCAGATCTACATCATGCTCTGGCACAAAAATCTAGGAGAGGACCAGGGAGGAGCTTCTCATACCAACTCTTGAACTCATTCTTCACTGTTTGAAGGGAGGTGAAGTTTGCTGATTAGCTAGGCTTGGGTCAGCCCCTCCTCACACACATAGAATGGATTCCCATAAGAATAAAAGGGAGGGGGCAATTTTCTTCCCTAAAATGGTATAAACCCAAAAACCAAACCCACCACCATCAAGTTGTTTCTGACTCATAGTGGTCCTATAGGATAGAGCAGAACAAACCTATAGGGTTTCCAAGTCCATAAAACTTATGAAAGCACACTGCCACAGCTTTCTCCCATGGAGCAGCTGGGTTCAAACCACCGACCTTTTGGTTAGCAGCTGAGTTTTTAATTACTGCACACCGGAAAAAAACAAAACAAAACAAAAAAACCTGTTGCCGTCAATTCCAACTCCTAGCAACCCTATATAATAGGGTAGAACTGCCTCATGTGGTTTCCAAGGAGCGGCTGGTAGATTTGAATTACCGACCTTTTGGTTAGCAGCCGTAGCTCTTAAACACTGTGCCCCCAGGGCTCCTTAATATGGTATAGAAGAGACAATAAATAGAATAAAAATGATTGGGGAGCATTAATACAGAGGCCTAATATAGTTAGGTCTTGTTTTACTGGAGACAATATTTGAAAGACTAAGGCACAGATTTAGAGAAATTAAATGACCTTCCAATGGTCATATAGGAGCAAAGCTGACATTGAAAAAAACGTCTTTTGTTAGTCATTGTTCTAAAAGTAGGGATTTCAAGCATTTGATTTTGTTTTATGATGATCTGGTAAATGGAAATCAATTGGAATAGCTCTGGATACTCAGGAAGGAAGAAGAATGAAATATCTGCAAACAAGTATTGTGGTAGGTAGAATTCTAGGATAATTCCCAAGATCCCCACCCTCTGGTATAAATGTCCTGTATAATGACCTCTTCTTGAATTGAATCTCTGAATATGATAGGATATCGTTTCCAAGATTAAGTTGTTATATGGCAAAAACCAAAACCAAAGCTGTTGCCTTTGAGTTGATTCCAACTCATAGCCACCCTATAGAACAGAGTAGAACTGCCCCCATTGGGTTTCCAAGGAGTGGCTGGTGGATTCAAACTGCTGACCTTTTGTTAGCAGCTGAGCTCTTAACCACTGAGCCACCAGAGCTCCAAAGGTGAAGGAATTTTGCAGATATAATTAAGGCCCTTCATCAGTTGACTTTAAGTTAATCGAAACGGCTCTATATAGGGGTATTCACGAATTAGATGGTAGATAAGAACTACTTTAGGTGAAGGGAAAGACAACATACAATACAGGGGAGGTCAGCACAACTGGACTAAACCAAAAGCAATGAAGTTTCCTGAATAAATTGAATGCTTCGAAGGCCAGCGTAGCAGGGGCAGGGGTTTGGGGACCATGATTTCAGGGGACATCTAAGTCAATTGGCATAATAACATCTGCATCCCAGTTTGAAGAGTGACGTCTGAGGTCTTAAACGCTAGCAAGCAGCCATCTAAGATGCATCAATTGGTCTCTACCCACCTGGATCAAAGGAGAACGAAGAACACCAAGGATGCAAGGTAATTACGAGCCCAGGAGACAGAAAGGGCTGCATGAACCAGAGACTACATCATCCTGAGACCAGAAGAACTAGGTGGTGCCGGCTACAACCGATGACTGCCCTGACAGGGAACACAACAGAGAGCCCCTGAGGGAGCAGGAGAGCAGTGGGATGCTGACCCCAAATTCTCATAAAAAGACCAGACTTAATGGTTTGACTGAGACTAGAAAGACCCCGGTAGTCATGGCCCCCAGACCTTCTGTTGGTCCAGGACAGGAACTATTCCCGAAGCGAACTCTTAAGACGTGGATTGGACTGGACAATGGGTTGGAGAGGGATTCTGGTGAGGAGTGAGCTTCTTGTATCAGGTGGACACTTGAGACTATGTTGGCATCTCCTTCCTGGAGGGTAGATGAGAGGGTAGGGGGGGTTAGAAGCTGATGAAATGGACATGAAGAGAGAGAGTGGAGGGAGAGAGCGGTCTGTCTCATTAGGGGGAGAGTAATTGGGAGTATGTAGCAAGGTGTATATAAGTTTTTATCTGAGAGGCTGACTTGATTTGTAAACTTTCACTTAAAGCACCATAAAAAAAATGGCTTTATCTAGTCAGGAGAGCCCTTTAAAAGAGAATCTGGAGAAGTCAGGTTCAATGCAGCAGAGACACTCCCATTGACTTTGAAGAAGCAATGTATCATTCTGTGGAAAGTGCCTTATGGCAGGGAATAGCTAGTGGCCTCTAGGAGTCAAGGGCTTGAGTCCTATAACCACGAGGAACTGATTATGTCAACAACTAGTGAATTTAGAAGAGGAACTCAAGCTTCAGATGAGATGGAAATGCTGGTGGACACCTTGATTTCAGCCTGGTGAGACCCTGCGTAGGTTACCGGTGCCCAGACTCCTGACCTTTAAGAACTGAGATAATATATATTTGTTGTTTTAAACCACAAAGTTTGTGGTGATTCGTACACAGCAACAGAAAACTAATACAAGTATCTTTATTGTGAGGGGTATACACACTTTTATGTGTGACAAGATTGTGCTGCCTTGTCTGATGACAGGAAAGCATGTACTGGACATTGCTTATAGATTCACAGGCATGTTGTTGTTAGTTGCCATAAAGTCAATTCCGACTCACAGGCCTAGGGGTCTAGTACATTTAATAATTTAGGGAGATAGCACTGTGTAATAGAAAGATCACTGGATTGGGAAACCAAAACCAAAAAAATGAAACCCATTGCTATTGAGCAGATTCCTTGCTCAAAATGACTCTACAGGATTTCCAAGGCTGTTATCTTTATGGAGGCAGACTGCCACATCTTTCTCGTTTGGAGTGACTGGTGGGTTAGAACCACCAACCTTTCAGTTAGCAGCCAAGCGCTTGAACCACTGACCCACCAGGGCTCCTTGCCAGTGGATTTGGAGACAGGAAACAGTAGCTGGTGCTAGCTGAACCACTAACTAATTGGTCAACCCTCTATAAATCACTTAATGTCCTCAGGTCACTCATCTGGAAAAGGAAGGAATTAGACTGAATTAGTTCTGATGTCTGTTCTAGCTCTAACCCATAACTGTGTCAGTGATACCTGTTGTTGTTGCTGTCAGGCTGATTCTAACTCATGGTTACCCCATGTGTGCAGAGTAGAACTGCTCTATAGGGTTTTGAAGGCTATGACCTTTTGGAAGCAGACAGCAAGGCCTGTATTCCAAGGCAGCTTTGGGTGGATTCAAACTGCCAACCTTTGGGCTAGTAGTTGAGCACTTAACCCTTTGTGCTACCCAGGGACTCAGTTATACGTTGTTGTGTTGTTAGGTGCCGTGGGAGCCTATTCTAGCTCATAGCAACCCTATGTGACCGAGTAGAACTGCTCCATAGGCTATTCTAGGGTGTAATCTTTATAGGCACATATAGTCAGGTCTTTCTCCTGCAGAGCTGCTGAGTGGATTCAAACTGCCAACCATTTACTTAGCAGCCAAGTACTTAACTTTTGTGCCACCAGGGCTCTTTTCGGTTATACGTAGGAGGTGGTTAAGCCTGAAGAGAAAGATAAGCTTTCCAAAGGGATAATATATAAATATTCAAGAACTAAAATGTATTATGTGCTCACAGTTAAAGACCAGGTTAGAAAAGAGGAGCTACAGAAACAAAGGAATTTATGAGAGAGGGAAAAGGAGAGGGGGAGGAGAATAGAGAGGGAAGAGAGAGAACGAGATATAAACATACATAGAGAGAGAGAGCATCCATAGGACCTGAGTCTGGAAATCAAGGAAGAAAGTTGATTCTAAGTGCCCTAGGATGTGAACTATGAAGTTGAACTTGACGATTTATGACCGCTGAAATGATCACTGGCCATAAAGGTCTTGTATCTTTTATAATTCTCTGGCCTAAATGAGAACATGGAGATCAGTCCTATCCTAGAATCAAGAACATGTTTAAAGCTTCTATGGGTACTACATGTTGCTCTGTCTTCTGCAGACAAAAAGACCTCAGCCCACAAACAGCTGCCAGATTTAAAATTAGATGGTCCAAGAAATTGGCTTCCACCCAGGAGAAATGACACTGGCAGCTAGCATAGAGTAGAAGGAGGGAGAAACTGTCAAGCAGTCTTTCTAGTAAGACACATATAATTAGAGCAAAGATGAAATCTGACATTATGAAAGAAGGTTGAATTAAGGACTGATTTCCTTAAGCTAAGAGCTGAAAATCTTTTTTACTTTAAACATAGAATATATAGTGGAATATACGCATAAGAAATTAGGAGTCTCAGATTCCTTTGTGTTTTCTCCTGCTTCCATTTATAATGTATAACTAATCTCTTCAGGATCTCTAGAAAGAAGTTGCTTTTTAATTCACTAACTATATAGATAGGTAAACACAATCTTTTCTTCTTAAAATTTAAAAATGATAGTGTTAAAGAGACCTAAATAAGTGGAAAGATATCCCATATTCGTGGCTGGAAGACATAATATTGTAAAGATGTCACTATTACCCAAAGCAATCTACAGATTCAATGTAATAACTATCAAAATCCCAACAGCCTTTTTTTTTTTTTTTTTTAACAGAAATGGAAAAGCCTATCTGTGAATTTATATGGAATCCCAAGACGTGCTGGTGGTTTTCAGCCATAGAATTCATACCTTTCATGCCAGAAACCCAAGTTCAATTCCTGGACCATGCGCCTCATGCACAGCCACACCTCTCTGTCAGTGGTGGATTGTGTTTTGCTATGATGCCCATTAGAAGCGAGGATGGTGAGACTTTGTCTCATGTACTTTGGACATGTTATCAGGAGGGACTAGTCCTTGGAGAAGGACATCATGCTTGGTAAAGTAGAGGGTCAGTGAAGAAAAGGAAGACCCTCAAGGAGATGGACTGACACAGTGGCTGCAACAATGGGCTCAAACAGAAATGACTATGAGGATGGTGCAGGACTGGGCAGTGTTTTGTTCTGTTGTACGTAAGGTTGCTATGAGTTGGAACTGACTTGACAGGAGCTAACAAAAACAACAACATGATGTTGGCAGAGCTTCCAGACTAAGGTGGGCTAGGAAGAAAGGCCTGGTGATCTACTTCCAAATATCAGCCAGTAAAAACCCTATGGATCACAATGTTCCAATCTGCAACTCATCCTGGGCATGGTTCAGGATCAGACTGTTTTGTTTCATTGTGCATGGTGTTGCCATGAGTTTGAGGCTAACTCAACAACAGCTAATGCCAACAACTGGAGAGCCAAAACATTCTTGAAAAAAAAGAGCATAGTTGGAGGACTCACACATGCTGACTTCCAAAATTACCACAAAGCTGTAGTAATGAAAACAGTGGGTACTAGCATAAGGCTATAGACCAATGAAATAGAATTGAGAGTCAGAAATAAACTCGTACATTGTTATGGACTGAGTTCTGTCACTTCAAAATATGTCTTGGAATTCCAACCCCTGTGCCTGTGAATGTAATTCCCTTTGGGAATAGGCTTTTCTTTCTTATGTTAATGAGGCCATACCAGTATAGGGTGTGCCTTAAGCCTAATCACTTTTGAGATATAAAAAAGAATAGATTAGGTTAAGAGAGGAGCAAGCACAAATGGGGAAAAATAGATGTCATGTGGAGATTGCCAAGGAACTGAGGAACCTCAGGGTTACAGAAGCTGTGACAAGGATTTTCCCCTAGAAAGGACTGAGCGAGTCTTCCCCTGGAGCTGGCACCCTGAGTTTGGACTTCTGGCCTCCTGAAATGTGAGAAAATAAATTTCTGTTTGTTAAAGCCACCCATTTGCATTATTTCTGTTGTAGCAGCACTAGGAGATTAAGCCATACATGTATGGAGTATTGAATTTCCACAACGGTGCCAAGACCATTTAATGGGAAAAAAAATAGTTAGAATAGTCCCTTAAAGAAATGGTACCAGGACAAATGAGTTTCCATGTACAAAAGAATGAAGTTGGAGCTTTACCTCTCACCATACAAAAACAATTAACTCAAAATGGATCAGCAACTTAACAGAAGAGCTCTTAGAAGAAAACATACGGATAAATCTTCAAAACTGTGTATGTGGCAATGAATTCTTATAATATCAAAAAGCATGAGCAGCAGAAGAAAATATTGATAAGTTGTATTTCATCAAAATTAAAAATTTTGTGCATTAAAGGACATTATCAAGGAAGCAAAAAGACAACCTATAGAACGGGAGAAAATATTTCCACATCATATATCTCATAAAGGCTTAATATCCAGAATAAATAAATACTCCTACAACTCAACAACAAAAAGTCAAACAACCCAATTAAAAAATGGTCAAAGCATTGAAAGAACACCAAATATAAAAGAAAACATTATCCCAAGGGACAAAAGGGCCACATACACCAGAGATTCCATCAGCCTGAGACCAGAAGAACTAGATGGTGCCTGGCTACCACCAATGACTGCCCTGACACAGGGAACACAACAGAGAGTCCCTGATGGAGCAGGACAAAAGAGTGGAGCAGAACTCAAATTCACATAAAAAGACCAGACTTAACGGTCTGACTGAGACTGGAGGAACCCCCAAAGTCATGGCCCCTGGACACTCTGTTAACACAGAACTAAAACCATTCCCCAAGCCTATTCTTTAGACAAAGTCTAGACTACAAAGCATAATACTTGTGAAGAGTACGCTTCTGAGTTCAAGCAGGTACACAAGACCAAATGGGTGACTCCTGTCTGGAGGCAGCATGAGAAGGCAGGAAGGGACAGGAGCTCGTTGGAGGGACAAGGGAAACCTGGGGTGGAAAGGGAGAGTGTGCTGTCATATTATAGGGATTGCAACTAGTGTGTATAAATTTTTATATGAGAAATTAACTTGAGCTGCAAACTTTCACCTAAAGCACACACACACACAAAATGGCCAAAGCATTTAAATAGCCATTTCTCCCAGAAAAAATATACAAATAGCCAATAAGCTAAGCACATGAAAAGATGCTTGACATCATTAATCACTAGGGAAATGCAAATCAAAACCACAATGAGACATCATTTTACATTCGCTGTCTTGGAAGAAGTATAGCCAGAATACTCCTTAGCAGTGAGGATGGTGAGACTTCATCTCATTTACTTTGGACATGTTATCAGGGAGGACCAGCCCCTGGAGAAGGATGTCATGCTTGGTAAAGTAGAGAGCAAAAAAGAGAAGACCCTCAAAGAGATGAATTGACATAGCAGCAGCAACAATGGGCTCAAACATAGCAGTGATTGTGAGGATGGTGCAGGACTGGGCAGTGTTTCATTCGGTTGCACATAGGGTCGCTATGTGTTGGAACCAACTCGATGGCACCTAACAACAACGGGATGCAATCGCGAAGTTAGCAATTCTACAAATGTGAAAACTGAGGCATAGAAAATCAAGTTCATTCAGTTAGTGAATGTTAGAATTGGGATTAGAACCCACTTTCTGATTCCTATTTCAGAATTTTTTCTGCTATATTCTGATGAAGGCCCTGGTGGTGCAGAGTAATTCAACCCGTTCTGTTGTTTTCTTCCTTTTCCACTCTTTTCCTGCCTTCTTCTAAATTAACTGCATGTTTTTTGGATTCCATTTTATCTCCACTGTTGGATAATTACACTTTTTTTAGCGGTTGCTCTAGGGTTCTGTTATGGGTTGAATTCTGTCCCCCCAAAATATGTGTTGTAATTCCTAACCTCTACACCTGTGGTTATAATCTCATTTTGGAACGGGTTGTCTTTGTTTTGTTAATGAGACAGGATTAGTGTAGGGTGTGCCTTGAGTCAATATCTTTTGAGACATAAAAGGGATTAAACAAGCAAGCTAAACAAGCAGAGATGAGAGAAGAGGGTGCGAAGCCACATGAAGATCATATAGGAGCAGAAGTTCAGAGACAAGGACTTTCCTCCAGAGCTGACAGAGAAAGAAAGCCTTCCCCTAGAGCTGTCACACTGAATTCAGACTTCTAGCCTCCTAAAATGTGAGAAAATAAACTTTTGTTTATTAAAGCCACCCACTCATGGTATTTCTGTTATAGCAGCACTAGATAACTAAGACAAAATTTAGTACTAGGAGTGGGGTACTGCTCTAATCGATAACCTAAAATGTGGAAGCAGTTTTGGAATTGGGTAATGAGTACAGGCTAGAAGATTTTTAAGATGCTTGATAATAAAAGCCTAGATTGCCTCAAAGATACTGTTGGTAGAATTGTGGACACCAAAGGCAGTTCTCGTGAGGACTCAGAAGGAATTGAGGAGAGCTATAGAGAAAGTCTCTACTGTCTTAGAGAACACATATGGTGTGAGCAACAAAATGTTGCTAGAAATGTGGATGTTAAGTCTGTTTCTGGTGAGGCTTTAAAATAAAATGATGAACATGTGAATGGACGATGGAAGATGGGCAATGCTTTTTATGCAGTGGCAAAGAACTTATCTGAATTATGTTCGAATGTTTGGTGGAAGGTAGAGCTTGTAAGTGATGAACTTGGATATATGGCTGAGGAGATTTCTAAGCAAGATTCTAAAGGGGCTACATGATTTCTCCTTGCCACTTATATTAAAATGTGAGAGGAAAGAGATGGATTTAAAAATGAACTGTGCAAAATGAAAACAGAACTAAAAGATTTGGAAAATACTGCTGTACAAAGTAAGGACATGTGTCCTAGAATGTTCACCAAGGACGCGGGTACACAATCTTTCGTTAAAGAGTTTAATTCTGTGACTGATGGATCTAACCAACTACCACAGCAGGAAACCCATCAGCTTAGACTGGAGGGGTCAGAGACAGGACAAAAGGAAAGACAACTGTCTACCTCTTGGAATTTTACAGGCAGGAGACAAGCCAAAGGAGCTACATCTGTTGTCCTCTGAGAAAAGAAAAGCACCATCCCTAGAGCAGCTCAGACATCAGCAGAACTGTTGGAAGGAGCATGGGAAGCAGGGCCTTCTCAGTTTCAAAGGTTTCAAAGAGTCAGATCTTTACCAACTCAGTTCCAGAGTGTGGGGCTGCCATTAAGGTGTGTCAGGGGGATGGGATCACTGCCCAAAGCTGAGCAGGTGGGGCTGCCATGCTCCAGGGGCAGAAGAATGAGGCCTGCCAGCGCATAGGTAGTGGGGCTGCCACTTAGATGGACTAGGTGAATGGGGCCACCCAAAGCCAAGGGAGCAGAGTTGCCGTCCCAGTGGGCTCAGGGCTGAGGGCCCTCCATCCAGAATTCAGAGGGCATGGCCAGCTGAAGGGCAGAGCCATTGTCCAGACGGTTTCTGAGAACAGAGGATGATTTTCAAGACTTGAGAGCTAACGTAAATTGCTCTACTGGGTTTTGGACTGGCTTGGTGCCTATTATCCCTTCTCCCATTTGTAATAGAAATGTCTACCTTGTGCCTATTCTACCACTGTATTTTGGAAACAGATAATTTGTAATCTAGATTTCACAGGTTCACGGAAGAATAGGAAATTTGTCACAGGATGGAATACACTTAAAGTCTCACCCATACTTGGTTTCTTGTAAGGAAGGTTTTCTGGTGATGAATTGTTTTAGATTCTGTTTGAAAAAAACTTTTATTATGCTTTTATTTATGTCTATTTTTGCTGGGTATAGTGTTCTAGGTTGACAGTTCTAGGTTGCCAGATACAGAATTCTTGGCATTTAACACTTTAAAAATGTTATTCCATTATCTATCTGTATGCAAGGTTTCTGACTATAAATGTCCTGTCATTCTCATCTTTGTTCCTCTATATGTAATGTGTGTATGTTTCTTTACCTGCTTTTTAGATTTTCTCTTTATCTCTGGTTTCAGTAATTTTATTTTGGTGCTTTTAGTGTGGTCTTCTTTATGCTTAGGCCAAGTCTTTAGCTCTGTGGATTATGGTTTACTTCAAATTTCTTCAATTTGAAAAAGATTTTAGCAATTGTTTCTTCAAATATACCCCTCATCTTTTTTTTCTCTCTCTGGAACTACAATTACACATATGTAAGGCTGCTTGATATTGTCACATAGGTCTCTAATGGCCTTGTAATCTATTTAAGCCTTTTTTCTCTCTATGCTTCATTTTGGGTAGTTCTATTCCTTTTTTTTTTTAATTTTATTGTGCTTTAAGTGAAAGTTTACAAATCAATTCAGTCTCTCATACAAAAATAGTTTCTATTTGTATGCCTTCAAATTTACTGATCTTTTCTTCAGCATTGTCTAATCTGCTGTTACCATCATCCAGTTTATTTTTATTTCAAATATTCTGTTTTTCATCTTTACAGCTTCCGTTTGAGTCTTTTTAAATCTCTTTTATTTCTCTCCTAGTTTTAGTCATGTTTTCCTGTACATTTTTAGCATAATTATACAGCTTATAATAGCTTTTTAAAGACCTTTTTCTAACAATTCCATCATTTCTTTCATTTCTGTGTTTCTATTGCTTTATTCATCTGGGTTCTCTACAGAAGTAAGACCAGTGAAGCATGTATATACATATATATATAGAGAGAGAGAGAGACAGACAGACAGAGACGGAGAGAGAGGCAGAGAGACAGAGAGATTTATCTTAAGGAAATGGCTCACGTTGTAGCGTATGGTAAGTCCCAAGTCCCTGGGTCAGGCGTCAGACTGGAAGCTTCTCCTGACTTACACAGTGGCAGGGACTGACAAACCCAAGATCCACAGGTAAGACAGCAGCCTGTTGGCCCAATTCCCAACAACTAGAGGTCAGATTCTGATGAACTGAACGCAGGATCCACAGTACAACAAAAGCCAGCTAGCTTTGCCAGAAAGTCCACATATATTGGATGCAGGTCACACACCCAGAGAAACTGCCTTCAATTGATTGGCTACTCACAGAAGATCCCATTATGAAGGTGATCACATTATGTCAGACCTCATCATGGAGGTGATTACATTATATGACTGCCAAACTAAATCATAAATGCCAAACCACTGAGAATCATGGCTTAGCCAAGTTGGCACACAACCTTAAACAATCACAGCTGCTAACCAAAAGTTGGCTGTTTGAACCCACCAGCCACTCCGTGGGAGAAAGATGTGGTGGTCCGCTCCTAAAAAGTTTTATAGTGTCACTATACAACAAGTTGGAATTGACTTAACAGCAGTGAGTTTAGGTTTATTGCTTGATTTTTCTCCTGGTTATGGATATTATTTTCCTGCTTCTAGGCATGTCTGAAAAATTTTAACTGGATGTCAGATATTGTGAATTTTACTTTGTTACCCACTGGATTTTGTTGTATCCTTTTAAATATTGTTGGGCTCGGTTCTGGGGTGTGGTTAATTTACTTAGAATCAGTTTGATGCTTTTAAGTCTTACTTTTGCACTTTATCAGGACAGCTCCAGATAATTTTTGTTTTCTGGGTCTAATTTATTTATTCTCACTACTAAAACATAGCCATTTTGAGGACTGTGCCAAGGATCTGTGCATTATGAGGTCTCTTCACATTGACTGGTGGGAATATAAACACTTTTCAGACATGTGTGATGTCTGGGAATTTTTCAGCCTACTGCCTCTGATGGCATTTTCCTCAGCCTCAAGTAATTTCCTCTCATGGATATCCAGTTTAGTACTCACCAAAGACTCAAGAAGATTCTTCTGAAGATACATGGATCTCTCATCCCTGGTATTCTGCCCTGCCCTGCTGCCCTTCCTTTCCAAACTCCAATCTCTGACTTCTTAATTCAATAAGACCATCAGGCTGGGTTTCAGTTTCCTCTCCCCATGCTGGAGCCCGAATACCACCTCCAGGTGGTAAGTTGGGGCAGGTTTAGGGCCCACCTCATTTGATTCTATTTTTTGTGGGATTGGAGCCTTGAGATGCTTGTGCCATGTTATCTAGTGTTGGAAGACCATTGTCTCACATATTTTATCTTTTTTTTTTTTTTAAAAGATGTTTATGACTACAGGGCAATTTCCATAATAGTTCATGGGCAAAAGTGGAATTGTGGCTTAAAACCAAAAAAACCTCAAGTGTTCTATTTTATCATTTCCTTTATATGTTTTCATATCCAGATCACCTTGTATCCTGACTCCTGTAAATTCCAACCCCTCTTCTAAGAAGTTTGTCACTCTCTCCTCTTTCTTTGGATCAGGCAATATTATCTTCTTTAAGTCACTCTCTAGACCTACTTTGTCCAAATATCTGTTTTGTTCTTAGTATTTCGTACTTGCCTCATTAGTTCACAGCTTCCAAGCTTGCAGAGGAGTACTCGGATACATACTACCTGTTGCTGTCGAGTCAATTCTGACTCATAGCAACCGTATAGGTCAGAGTAGAACTACCCCATAGAGTTTCCAAGGAGCGTCTGGTGGATTCGAACTGCTGACCTTTTGGTTAGCAGCCATAGCACTTAACCAGTACACCACCAGGGTTTCCCAAATACATACAAGCATCCTTAAATCAACCAAAATCTGGTAGAACTAAAGCGTTTTCTCTGAACACATTTAAAAGTTCTTAATTATCCCTTCAACCACTTTCTAGGACAATGGATGCATTTGAAAGACTGGCACTGGGGCCATAGGAGATGTTTAAAAGGACTAAATCAATAATGTGAAAAGGATCTGGGCAAGTCACTCAGGTCACCCTCCTGCCATTAGTTAAGTACCTGTTCAAACAACCGAGGTCAAATGACACTCGAGATTTGTTTATTTTAACCTCTGTGATGGTTAATTTCATGTATCAACTTGTCTAGGCTATAGAACACAGCTGTTTAGCCAATCACTAATCTAGGCTTGGCTGTGAAGGCATCTTGTAGATGTGGCTAACATTTACAATCAGCTGGCTTTAAGTAAAGGTTATTCTCCATAACGTGGGTGGGCCTAACCCAATCAGTTGAAAGACTGAGAGCAAAACAAAGTTTCTCTGAGAAAGAAGAAATTCTGTCTTAAGACTGCAGCATCAGCTCCTGCCTGAGAGTTTCCAGACTGACCGCCTGCCCTGCAGAGTTCAGGCTTGCCAGTCCCTGCAATTGTGTAAACTAATTCCTTGAAAGAAATCATATATATTTCTCCTACTAGTTCTGTTTTACTGTAGAACCTTGACTGATGCAATCTCTTTTACAAAGATTCCATTATTTTCCTCTTGCATCCTACCCTAAATATAATAATCTGTCTGGGAAGATTTTTCCTAATGTCTATGTTCACATGACTGCCCATTTCTACTCTTTTAAACTATTCGCTTTATCCTATTTTCTTCCCTTGGATGGGTCTCTTGTTTTCTTCCCTTGGATGGGTCGCTTGTACTCTGACTCCACCTACTGGGTATATCCTGAAATAACAATGGATTTCTTCATCAGCCCACTTCCTTCCACTTCCGAGAAAATAGATTTTATCATTGTTAGAGTTGGCATGGAAACCCAGGTGGCATAGTGGTTAAGTGCTACAGCTGCTAACCAAGAGGCCGGCAGTTCGAATCCACCAAGTGCTCCTTGGAAACTCTATAGGGCAGTTCTACTGTGTCCTATAGGGTCGCTATGAGTCGGAATCGACTCGACGGCAGTGGGTTTGGGTTTTTGGTTTAGAGTTGGCATCTGTTTAGAAAGTTACTGACATTCCTTGGATTTTCCGCATGATCTAATCCTACCCCGTCAAGTTTTCACCAAATCTGTCCTACAAGCCTAACAAAGCCAGAAAAAGAGCAAGTTGTTTTTAGAGAGACATGCTTGGAATTTATGTAGAATCTTACGGTGCTTAGTTATTAGACAAGTTTCCAAAGCTTAGTCTCTGCTGCTAACTTTTCAGTTATTAGAGAAATGGGAGAAGTTCAAGACAAATTCCATACAAACATCTAATTGATATTTGACATAGCTCAATGCTAAATTTATAAAGGTATTCTACATAACTAATTAATGGTTTCCCTGGGGATTACTATTAGCCTCTTAATTTATAACAATCTAGTTTGGTTTAATACCAACTTAGTTTTAATAGTATATAAATACTTTGCTTCCACATCTTTTATGCTATTATTGCCCAAAATTATATCTTTATACATGGGTGCCCTTCAACATAAATTTATAATGGTTGTATTTTGCAGTTGTCTTTCCAATTAGAAAAAAAGGGGATGGGGAGTTACAAACAGAACATACATTTTACTCTCTTTTTTTACATTTACTATGTAGCTATCTTTACCGGGGCTCTTTATTTCTTCATGTAAATTTAAGCTACTTTCTAGAGTCCTTTCATTTCAACCTGAAGGGCTCCCTTCAGTATTTCTTGTAAGCCATGTCTGTTAGCAATTTTTCCATTTTTGACAGATAGTTTTGCCAGATACAGAATTCTTGGCAGACAGTTTTCTTTTTTTTCCTTTCAGTATTTTAAATATGTCCTTCCATTTCTTCTGGTCTCCATGGATTCCGATGAGAAATTAGTTGATAATCTTATTGAGTATTCCTTGTATATGATTAGTTGCTTCTCTCTTGCTATGTTCAAGATTCTCTGTCTTTGGACTCAATTTGGTGGCTTTAGGTGTGGATCTCTTTGAGTTTACCTTACTTCTAGTTTGTTGAGTAAACTTGGATGTTGTATAGACTAATGTTTTTCATCAAACTGAGAATTTTTTTTTTACCCATGATTTAATCAAGTGTTCTTTTGTCTCTTTATCTCTCTCCTTTTGGAACTCGTATTATGAGTATGTTAGTATGCTTGATGGTACCCCACAGATCTATGACGCTGTGTTCACTTTTCTTCATTTTCGTTGGTTTTTAATGGGCACAGTTCCCATACTGGATAATGTCTATTGACTACCTTTAATTTCATTGATTCTTTCTTCTTCCTACTCAAACCTGCTGTTGAGTTCTCTAGTGAATTTTTTATTTCCATTATTTTATTTTTTAACTCCAGAATTTCTATTTTACATATATATATATTTTTATATATATATATATATATATAAAATGTAGATATATACACATATAATTTCTGTCTCTTTATTCATAGTCTCTATTTTGTGAGGGTTCATGCTCATACTTTATTTCTTTAGACATAAGTTTCTTTTAGCTCTTTGAACATATTTAAAATAGTTGAATTAAAGCCTTTGTCTAGTAAGTTCTGTGTCTTGGCTTTCTCAGGAATCGTTTTTATGATTGCTTCCCCCCTCCCACCCGTTTATGGACCATTCTCTCTCTCTCTTTTTTTTTTGTATATCTTGTAATGTTTTGTTGAAAACTTGACATTTCCAATAATATAAAGTCTCAACTATGAAAATCAGATTCTCTCCCCTCCCCAGGATTTGTTGTTGTTACTGCTTGTTTAGTTGTTGCTGTTGTTTGTTTAGTGAATTTTCTGAAGAAATTCTGTAAAGTCAGCTAACAATTCAACACAGATTTTCTTAAACATTTGAAACCAAAAAGCCTCTCAGTCTTTGCTGAGGGCCTCTATGTGTATGTTGGGGCATGCCTTCAACACTCCACCAGGCAGTTTATAGCTCTGCCTGGCCTTCATTTCCTGCTTGTGCAATGCTCAAGACCAGTCAGAGGTGAGAGTTTAGGGCTTTCTCAGGTCTTTCCTGAGCATGTGCACAGCTTTCCATAGCCCTGATCATGTACCTGGTTTTCTAGAGTCCCAGGAATATGTGAGAGCTTTTCAAAGCTTCTATGGCTATCTCAGAGCTCTGGTGGTATGGTGGTTAAAAGCCTGGCTGCGAACCAAAGGCCGGCAGTTCAAACCCACCAGCCGCTCCTTGGGAACCCTGTGGGAGAGTTCTCCTCTGTCCTATAGGGTTGCTATGAGTCAGAATCTACTTGACAGCAACAGGCTTGGTTTGGGTTGTGGCTCATTCTTCAGCTTTTCCTTTTCAGCTTTTCGCCTCATCTATTGTTTGTTCTGTTATTTATCACCTCAGAAAGTTATGATGTTAAAATGTTTTACAATTAGTCCACCCCAAGAAGCACTTAGCACCAGCCAAGTTCAAGTTGATTAAATAAAGATAAGCCTTTCCAGTAGGTTCTTCTACTGAAACACCAGACAGGTCAAATAATGACTTTTCTTTGAGAATGACATCCTTTTTGCTCCTTTTGGTACTGGAAATGCAGCTTATTTTTCAAGGCTACTGCTGAGCTGGAGAATGGGAGATGAGACTGGGGTAATTTAAAATACTAGAAATCTCACTGTTTTTTAGCAAGATTCAGCCATTTTTCTTAACCAAATGTTCCCAGGATTTTGCAAGCTTTTGGTTAATTTCCAGAGTTCTAAAAATATCTTTTCTGACAATTTTTGCTAGTTTTTTTTATTGCTTTTATGAGGGGCAAACTCTTGGAGGTTCTTGCTTTACCATCTTCACTAATGTCACTTCAAGTAGGCCATTTTGATCTAATTTATTCATTCATTCATATTTATTAAATGCCTGCCAAAGCCAGACACTGTCCTAAGTGGGCTGGGGATACAGCATGTTCTTTCCTGGGGCTCACATTTTACATAACTACAGCGATAAGATAGTGGCTCATAAAAAAAAAAACAAAAAAAAAAAACCCAGCTGCTGTCAAATCGATTCTGACTCATAGTGACCCTATAGGACAGAGTAGAACTGCCCCATGGAGCTTCCAAGGAGCACCTGGTGGATTTAAACTGCCAATTTTTGGGTTAGCTGCCATAGGTCTTAATCACTACACCACCAGGGTTTCCAGTGGCTGGTAGTATAATGCATTTTTATCTAGATGTCTGGCTGTGAAAAATTAATTTCCTACTTGCTCTCTTAAGGAAGTAAACAAAAATATATTGAACGCTAATTATGTGCCAGGCATTGGTGAGTTTCTAGGAAATCTTTTGTTCCTCTCTTCCATCAACCCTTTATAGTTTTTCAGAAGAAAGTTTAGACTTCATAGCAAGTTCATTTGTCTGCTGCACTGACTCCTTTCCCCCTCAAAAACAAAACAAAACAAACAAAAAGTATCATCAAATTCAGAAACAATAGATTAATGTTGACAATCCGGAGGAATGTCCTGTACTTCCGGAAGGACAAGATGGGTTTCAATTTGAAAGAATTTAAAGTTGTAGGAGTAAGAAGGATAAAAGCATAATGAAAATCTGGATGAAAGAGTTTCCCTAAAACTTCTTAGTAACATACAGTGTTCCATTAAACCTTTCCTGACAATTCTAATCCATCCCCCACATGTCTATCTTATAAACGGATAATATTTAGTATCAGTAACACACACACTAGGTATGAAATCATCTGCCGTTCTGTAGCATGTCTTTAGTATTTTTGTGCTGGTTATGGGACATTTCATATGTGAATATCTTATGTTTTCGAATATTTCCTTTGAAGTCAAAGAAAAGGCCTTCAAATATATTCTGTATAGTGTCTAACATACTGAAGGTGTTCAATAAATATTTGTTGGGGGGAAAAAAACTTACTCCCTAAATAGAATCTTAGCACTTGATATTTACGTTTTTCTTTTTCCTCTTTTAAGAACTTAAGGCTTTCTTTCATTTTCTACTTTAGAAGCTAAATGTTGGTTCAGGTACTGCCTGAGCTTGGGTGGGGTTGGGTGGCAACCTCTGCTGCCCTGATGCATTCATATTTGAACTTTGGCACATTGTGCAGTTCACTTAGGATGAATTTGAGAAAGAGACAGAGCGAAGCCTATAATTAGTAGAGAAGGGTGGAGGAGACAAAACAGCAAGCAAGGAGTGGCCCCAGCTATAGCTCTTTCCTCTCTATCTTTTTCAAAAATATCTTGGTTTGATTAGTCCCCTGCCCTCAGGAGGTAGACCCTCAAAGTAGCAGTTATGGAGTGGGACAAAAGTTCGCCTCTCTTTTTCTGGCCTCTGGAATAAAGAGAACAAAAAGCTGGCATGGTGACAACACCATCCCCTAACATCAAAGCTATCACCTATGAGGTTAGGGCATGTTCCAAACACATCAGAACAAAAACTGTTTCCTCAGCTATACCGATTAGTGGTTATCCCCACGTTTTTGGTGAAGATTAATTAGAAGTTTATGTCAGTATCCCTGAATAATAATTATACATTTTAAAAATATAGTTATGCCTAAGTTAATATGTAGCATAAGTTAATAATATATTAAGATAAGTTAATAATATATTAAGATAGTCTGATATAATTCTTACTCCAGAAATACTTCCATTTACAATAAAGGTTCAAGTGCAAGAATGCTGCCATGTGTAGTGTTGTGATGTCTATGCAGGCTAAAATACATAAATTAGGATTCTAACGCCCAGAACAAAACCAAGTAAGCCAACTCCCTAACAGAATACCCTTCATCATGGCTCAGCTCTGTCTGTATGTGCCACATGATATGATAGCAATAGGGTTTTATGCAGCTGACTTTTGGAGATTGTTAAACTATGGACGTTTTCCTTCACCAAATTCTAGTCAGATTATTGACTTGATAATTGCATTTAAATGGATCTTAAAATGGACTAGGAGAGATGAAAATAGTTGGTAGGCCAATCTGGCAGACTGGTAACGGGGAGTGGACAGTTCCTGTGGAGGAGCAGTTAGCCTCCTGTATTGGGGTTGGTATCATTGGACCTGGGCAATTCCCTTTACACAGAAAACACAGGCAGAGCGAGGGGACAAAGGAGAGACAAGACTTGCCGAAACCAAGCTTCTACCATAGGTTCCCATCATAAGCCAGAGCACATGCAAACCACCATCATGGGGACCTTAGGGAGTGTTCATGCTCAGAGTTTGTTTTAACAACAGTTTGATCCAAATAGAGAGCAGACTTGGAGAAATTTCCTGATATTAACTCAAAATAGTTATTACTTAGGTCAATAAATGTAATTAATTGGAAAGTATCTGGACTTCATTAGTGTAGACATAATGCTTAACTGGTGAAGCATGTCTGAAGCTTCTACGAGGCAAGACTGGCCCTGCCAGCAGTTAAAAGCTATCTGTGAACACCTACTCTTCTTGGTCACTTCAGGGAGGTGGAGATAGAAAGGAGAAGGTTCAGCGTAGGATGGGAACTATATAAAGACAAGTGGTGCTTGGCTGTTAACTGAAAGGTTGGTGGTTTGAATCTACCCAGGGGCTCTGTGGGGGAAAGACCTGGCCATCTGCTTCTGTAAAAATTACAGCCAAGAAACTCTATGGGGCAGTTCTACTTTGTTACAAGGGATCACTATGAGTCAGAATCAACTCAACAGCACCCAATACACACACACAGAGTCATAAGGCGTCCCTGGCTGGTAGAAATGGTTAAGTGCTGGGCTGCTAACCATAAGGCTGGCAGTTCACCCAGAGGCACCTTGGAAGAAAGGCCTAGTGATCTACTTCTGAAAAGTCAGCCACTGAGTTGGAATCAACTCGGCGGCAACAGGTTTGGCTGTCATTTTTTTTTTTTTTTAGTTATTAATAAGAGGGCATTGGTGGTACAGTGGTAGCACTCTCACCTTCCATGTGAAAGACCCAGTTCAATTCCCAGCCAGTGGTCCTCATGCATATCAACCCCCTGTCTGTCAGTGGAGGCTGGTGTGTTACTATGATGCTGAACAGGTGTCAGCAGAGCTTCCAGACAAAGATGGACTAGGAAGAACGGCCTGGCAAGTGGCTTCTGGAAATCAGACCATGAAAACCCTGTGGATCACAGCACTTCAGCTCAATAGCAGCTAACAACAACACAACAGTCATTAATAACAGACCCAAAAGAATATATCTGATATCTCCAAATCCTGGATTTCATGCTTTAAATTGGTGTTCATTTTCATATAACCTTTCTGTAGACTGTGAATACGTATGTAATAAAAGTCATTATTTACTAAGAATTTATTTGGTACAAACTAAACCTAAATTGGACATACTGGTTTTCTCTTGTGCCCCTACTGATCAGAGCCTCCAGTGGCACTCATGAAGTCTTCCATACCTAACTATAGAGAGCTTTGGCGTGTGCACATGTGTGGGGACTATTGAGGGGAAATATGGGGGAATTATTTCGACTGTAGAAATAAGTTCTAACAACTCTCTGAAGGGATATTGTTGGCAGATCTAAATCTCTATATATATATAGATAGATTTTCACTGAAAATCTCCTGTGTGCCAGATTCTGAGCTAAATATGACGGATACCTCAGAAAAACAGAGTACTCTGCCTTCACAGCTTATATTGCCTGACTGTGCTCCACAGGAGAGCTTTCCAGGTCAGTATAGATGTGAATTCTAGGCCTTCAAATGCTAACCAACTACTCCAAGGTGTAGATTCAATTTAATGTTCACTATTTTACCTATGTATCACTGTGTATATGGAAATGTTTTGAAGGAAATTACTAATAATTAACCACCGAGGCAGCCCCTCATATTTTCTGGGCAACTCCCCTTGCTCATGAAGAAAGAGTCCATCTGGATTCATTCCACAGAGAGCTCATTAGTCTTGGCGCCATGCTTCCTCTACCCCACGGTGTTACTATTTCTATTTTACTCCAGGGTGTAGAGTTCCAAACTAGAGTTGCTGATTATAAGCCCAGAAAAGTCCCTAGAGGAACAGAGTGCAAGAGGCAGGGGATGAAGAGAGAAAGGGAGACAGTTTTATGGTCCCTTTTGATTGGATACAGGTGGGGAAATGCAGAGAAGTTCACGTTCTGCACCTTTATTTACTACCTTAAATAATTTGCCCAAGAGGATCCTTCCCTAAGGGTCACTCGTGCTGGCTAGGCTATCTTCCCTTCCTTCAGAACTTTGCTGTAAACTCCAGGAAGCCTTTCTAACTACTCTTAGAATGAGTAGTTACACTAATGGCTCTCCAAGTATGATCCCTGGACCAGCATCACCAGCATCACCTGGAAACTTGTTAGAAATGCAAATTCTCAGGCCCCCATCACAGACCTACTGACTCAGACACTCTGGGAGTAGGGCCTAGGAATATGTGTTTTAACAAGGCTTCCGGTTGATTTCGTGCACATTAGAGCTTGAAAACCCCTGCATTATAGCATGGTTAATAAATCAATTGAGACAAAAGATGGATTCTTCTCCCAATAGTATGCAAAGTATGTGACGTTAACTGTATGAAAGAATAACTAAGTAATGATGTCACTAGTTATAAAATCTTTACCAAACCTGAGCCCCAAACAGAAAAGGCACATTTAAAGGGTACGGGAGAGGATAGGAGCAAAAGGAATTAATGTGGAGGTAACGGAGAGATGGATGGAATGTTAGGTAACCATGGCCCTTTTTGCTTCATTTATACGTTCATACTGAGTACGTAAGAGAGGGAAAGAAAGATGGATAACCTTTGATTCTCACTCTAAAGGGTTTCACAGTATAGGTAGGGAAGACAGGCATCTAAGTAAAGGGCAACAAGATGACCACTGCCATGGTCAAGTTTACTAGGCACTGAAGTTTCCGGGGCACAGAGGAAAGACGAATTAGTTCTATCTGGAGCAGTGGAGGATGATGAGGTGGATTAGGAACACCTTTGTGGAGGGGTTAGTTGAATCTGAAAGGAAGATGAGAAATTATCCAGGTGGGGAAGGAGAAAAGACCATTGAGACAAAGGGAACAGCATGAACAAAACATACATATGAAGCTGTTTTTCAAATTTTTTTTTTCCTGCCTGCTTTCATGTTTTTTAATTTTTTCTTTTTTTTCATTGTACTTTAGATGAAGGTTTACAGAGCAAATTAGTTTCTCATTAAACAATTTATACACATATTGTTTTGTGACATTGGTTGCCAACCCCATGATGTGTCAACACTCTCCCCTTCCCTACCTTGGGTTCCCTATTACCAGCTTTCCTGTCCTGTCCTGCCTTCTAGTCCTTGCCCCTGGGTTGGTGTCCCTCTTTAGTCTCGTTTTGTTTTATGGGCCTATCTAATCTTCGGCTGAAGGTTGAACCTCAGGAGTGACTTCAGTACTGCATTAAAAGTGTGTCCAGGGACCGTACTCTCAGGGTTTCTCCAGTCTCTGTCAGACTGGTAAGTCTGGTCTTTTTTTGTGAGTTAGAATTTTTGTTCCACATTTTTTTCCAGCTCTGTCCAGGACTGTCTATACTGCCTGCTTTGCCGTGTCTCTCTGTGCCTTCTGCTGGGTGTGTGGAACTGTCTGTGCCCTCAAACAGAAATAGGCATCTGGCTACAGATCTTGCCTTATTTTACTCTTAAAATACGGATTGCCTGAAAGTTGCTGACCCCAAGAAAGTCCTTCATGATAATATTTAATAATTTTTAAAGCTAAAATTTGTGGGGGCTTACTATGTGCCAGATACTGTTTTAGGCACTTTACATGCATCAAGTCATTTGGTCGTTACACCAACTCTGTAAGATATGGGCTATCATTGCCTCATTTTATAGGTGAGGAAATCGAGGCACAGAGAAGTTAATTAAGTTGCCCTGGGTCACACAGCTAATAAGTGGCATCCCCTACCCGGATCCTTTCCAACATTATCTTTCTTCTATGCAATCGGTGTGTTCTGGTTGCTGTGGCAAGAGGCAGATGATTTAAATCCTCCTTAGCTGTAAGATTAACTTCCTGGGAACCCAGACTAAATACACTTACTGTGATAAGCATCCCTCCGTCGTTGAGGCATCACTACATTTTCATTTCATGGCTAACATATTAATACATATTACTACATGCACATATAGCTCCCACAGCTGGAACCACATCTGTCTCTATTCCAGCTTCTCTTAGATCCCAGGATTGGAAAATATTCGATAGGATCCCAAAGTTAACAAATCTTATCTACTAGAACTAAAGGGTCAGGGTGAAAGAAGATTCCTGGCTGTTTAGAATAAAACCATCTTTACTGGGTTTTTAGAAAAGGTGGGAGAAATAGAGATGCTTAGTGGTGGGCCCTGAATAAGTTACACTGGGAAGAAGAGAAAAACTTAGAGTGAAAAAATTCAAAATGGGGGAGAAGGAAAAGGTACCAAAGGATTTATGGCTAAGCAGGTGTTGTGGATTGAATTGTGTCCCCTCAGGTTATGTGTTGTAAATTCTAACCTCCCTACTTG
Organism: Loxodonta africana; assembly: GCF_030014295.1. Classification (NCBI taxonomy): domain Eukaryota; kingdom Metazoa; phylum Chordata; class Mammalia; order Proboscidea; family Elephantidae; genus Loxodonta; species Loxodonta africana. Next base: position 131,294,154 of record NC_087345.1, on the reverse strand, counting down.
TGGATATAATCCTATTTGAGAATAGGAGTTTTCTTCATTTATGTTAATAAGGCCCTATCAGTGCAGTGTGTCTTAAATCAATCAATTCTGAAATATAAAGAAGTAGATTAGCACAGAAGAAAGCAAGTGCACATGGGGAAACATCAGTACCTCGTGGAGATCTCCAAGGAATACCGAAAAGAAAGCCAGAGAAGCTGAGACAAGGATTTTTCCCCAGAGCGGACAGAGGGAACCTTCCCCTAGAGTCGGCCTTCTGAATTCAGACTTCTAGCCTCCTAAACTATGAGAAAATAAATTTCTGTTTGTCAAAGCCAGCCACTTGTGGTTATTTTTTTACAGCAACATCAAAAAAACTGAGCAGGCTGTGTAATGCTTCTTTCTTCCTTCCTTTGTTATGATATGTAAAAAATGCCTCATCCCTATATTTAGCTCAGTCTGAGACTGATACTATCGATGACCCACTGATCTCACCTCATACGTGGATTTGCAGCTTTCTAATGAACTTCTGAGGACATGGATATGTGCAAAATCAGTTTGAATGATATGTGCATACACAAAGACATAATATCACTGAAATCAGTGGCCTAACACCTCATCTGGAAACCCTGGTGGCGTAGTGGTTAAGAGCTACATCTGCTAATCAAAAGGTCTGGCAGTTCGAATCCACCAGGCGCTCCTTGGAAGTTCTATGGGCAGTTCTACTCTGTCCTACAGGGTTGCTATGAGTCAGAATCGACTTGACTGCAATGGTTGTTTTCTTTTAACACCTTATCTTACTTCTTCAGTTTCTGTGTGTTTATCCAATCTGATAATCTCTGTTTTTAATTGGAGTATTTAGAGCATATACATTTACTGTAATTATTGATATCATTGATTTTAAATCTAGTTGTTTGCTATTCGTTCTAACTGTTCTTTGCTCTCTCTTCCCTGTTTTCTACCTGCTTTTGGATTTTTAAAAAATTTAATGATTCCATTTTATGTAGATTATTGAATTATTATGTATCCCTCCCTCCCTTCCTTCCGTTTTTTAGATGTTGCCTTGTTGTTAAGTGTTGCCAAGTCAATTCCGACTCATAGCGACCCCATATGACAGAGTAGAACTGCCCCATAGGGTTTTCTTGGCTATAATTTTTATGGAAGCAGATGGCCAGGTCTTTCTCCCACAAAGCCACTGGGTGTGTTCGAACTGCCAACCTTTCCATTAGCAATCAAATGGTTAACTGTTGCACCACCAGAGCTCCTTAGAGGTTGCCTTACGGTTTTATATATTTAACTCGTCACAGTCTACCTTCAAATAATAGCACTTCATGCATAGCATAAGAACCTGACAACTGTACATTTCCAGCTCTCTCACCTATTCTCTGTCGCAGTATTGTTTTACAGTTTACTTTTACATATTTATAAACCTGACAATACAGTGTTACTTTTTTTTTTTTTTTTGCTTTAGGCAGTCACTTTATCTTTTAGTGGTATTAAACAATTTTTTTAATGTTTTAATATTTATTTTATTTCTTATTATTTCCAGAGATCTTAATTTTTATGTGTGTCATTTCTGTCTGGTATCTTATTCCAGGGGTCAGCAAACTCTTTCTGTAAAGGGCCAATAGTAAATAATTTACATTTTGTATGCATATGGCAGCCCTGGTGGTGTAGTGGTTAAGTGCTACGGCTGTTAACCAAGAGGTCATCAGTTGGAATCCTCCAGGTGTTCCTTGGAAACTCTATGGGGTAGTTTTACTCTGTCCTATGGGGTGGCTATGAGTTGGAATTGACTCCACGGCAGTGGGTTTGGTTTTTTTTTTTTTGGTTTATGCCATATGGTTTCTTGCAATCTTTCAAGTCTACCGTGTTAGCACAAAAACAGCCACAGGTAATACATAAATTAATGAGTGTTGCTGCTTCAATAAAACTTTATTTTCAAAACAGATGGAAAGTTAGATTTGATCTGCGGACCATAGTTGGATAACTTGTCTTATATCTTCTACCTTAAGAATTTCCTTTAATTTTCCTTGAAGTACAGGTTGGGGGGCAATAAATTCTCTCAGTTTTTGTTTGCTTGAAAAAGATCTCTTTTGCCCTCCTGTTTGAAAGATATTTTTGCTGGGTACAAAATTCTGGATTTCCTTTTTTATTTTTCTTTCAGTACTCTAAAGATGTCGATCTCTTATATATTTTGTTTTCATGAGAGGTTTGCTATAATTCTTATCTTTGTTCTTCTAGATGTAAGATGTCTTTTTTCTCTGGCCACCTTCAAGATTCCCTCTTTATCTCTGGTTTTCAGCAGTTTGAATATGTGTATAGGTGTGTATGTTTTGGGCTTTTTTTATGTGTGTTTTTTGGGCATTTATCCTGCTTGGATCTGTTGATCTGTGATTCTTGGATCTGTTGTTTGATGTCTTTCATTATTCTTGGAAAATTTCCATCCATTATCTCTTCAGACTTTTTTTTTCTGCTTATTCTTTCTCTCTTCTTCCAGGATTCCAAAAGCATGCATGCTAAACCATTTGATACTCTTCTGCAGCTTTTGGGTACTCTGTTTTTTTTTTTTGCTCTTTTTTCTCTTCGTATTTTAGTTTGGATAATTTCTATTGACCTGGCTTCAAGCTGTATGTTTATTTCCTTAGCTGTATCATCTACATATGAGCCCATCCAAGGAACTGTTTTTCACTAATACTGTGTTTTTTAAATTTCTAGCATTCCTATTTGACTTCTAAAAATCACTACCACATCTCTTCTGAAATTCCTCCATCTGCTTATCCATATTAGCCATTTTTTTATTTTGATCCTTTAACATATTACTCATAGCCATTTTAAGATCTCTCTGATAGTGCTAACATCTAAGTCATCTCTGAGTCTAGTTCTGTTGATTGTTTTGTAGCTTGACAAGGGGGTTGTCAAATTACTTTTTGTAATTTTTTTTGGCTTTAACAAAGAGAAGTTTATTTTCTCACAGTAAAGTAGGCTAAAAGTCCAAATTCAGGGCATCAGTTCTAGGGGAAGGCTTTCTGTCTCTGTTGGCCTTCTCATTAATCTTTTCCCCAGACTAGGAGCTTCTTTGCACAGGGATCCTGGGTCCAAAGATTGCGCTCTGCTCCTGGCACTGCTTTCTTGGTGCTATGAGGTCCCTCTGTCTCTCTGCTTGCTTCTTTCTTTTATATCTCAAGAGATTACCTCAAAACACAATCCAGTCTTGTAGATTGAATCCTTCCCCCTAATACAACTGCTGCCCATCCTCCCTCACTAACATCATAGAGGCAGAACTTACAACATATAGGAAAATCACACATCTCATAATTTTTGATTGAATGCCAAACATCTTATGTAGAGCAGGAGAGAACAGATAAATAGTATTTATGCCTGGAGATGGATAACCTCTTCTCTGCAGTTAGCATGGCACGTTTAGTCAATCTAGTTAAAAGGTGAGCTGAATTTAGGTTTTGTTATTGCCAAGATTACTTTCAATGCACCATGGGCTTCATGTTCCTCTTATGATGCTGTCTTAGGCTAGCCTCTAAAGAAGCAAAACCAGTAAAACATATATATATACACACATATATATATGTATATATATATATCTCAAGGAAATGGCTTACACGGTTGTACAGGCTGGGATGTCCCAAGTCTGTGGATCAAGATAGAGGCTTCTCCTGATTCACATAGCTGTAAGGTATGGCGAACCTAAGATCTGCAGGTCAGAGAGCAGGGCTCTTGCTCACAGGCTGTGAAGATTAATGAATCCCAAGATCAGCAGGCAAAATCACAAGAAAGCTGCTAGCTCAACTCCCAAGAACCAGAGGTCAGACAAACAGAGGCCAGGTGCGGAATCTAGCACGAGAAAAAAGCCCCCAAGCCTTGCCAGAATGTTCACTTATATTCGATGCAGCCCACACACCCAAGGAAACTCCATTTCAATTGATTGGTTACTCACAGCAGAACCCATCATGAGGGTGATCACATATCAAATCTCAACAGAGAAGCGATCACAACATTATACAACTGCCAAAACACTGAGAATCATGGCTCAGCCAAGATGACACACAATCTTAGCTATCACAGATGCCTTATGCTTAGGGTGGGGTCTGGAGTCCTGTTGTTTTTTTTCAATGTTTATGCTCCACTTTCAGCTTCCAGCATTCTCTTTACACCATGTAGGCACCATACAGGCAGTCTCTCTCCATGTTCCTGCCCTTCCTTCAGTGGCAAACTTCTGCTGCTTGTTACTTGGTGTTTGCTAGGGTGGTGGGGGGTGGGGGCGAGCAGAATAGTCTTCTTCACCTTCAGTCTCAGGTAGGCATTATTTGCCTGGGCCTTGTTATTATATGCTGCCGAGTCTGTTCTGACTCATAGTGACCTTATAGGACAGAGTAGAACTGTCCCATAGGGTTTTCAAAGACTGGCTGGTGCATTTGAACTGCCAACCATTTTGTTAGCAGCCAGGTTCTTACCCATTGAGATGCCAGGGCCTTAGGGATGAGGTATTTCATATTCCTGCCTCTCCTTCTGTGACAGGCAGTCACACTGTGCCTTGGGTCTATGTCAAGTCTTGTGTGGGAAAGATTTTCTTGCTACTCCTCCAGTTATAGGAAATCTCTAGAAGTATAGAATACTGGGCTCAGGACTGTTTCTTGTCCCTGGCAACAATGGGTCTTCACCTGTGCCCTGGGGGCAACAATGTTTGCTGCTCCCCCCAGAATCTTAAGCTTATATATATGTATACACATGTAGTCCCTGACTTATGAAGGAGTTCTCTTCCAATGACTCCATTATAAGTCGGTTCTAACTTAAGTTAAATACCTCATTTTTATTATTATTATTTTTGTTCTCATTATTATTGCCTTTTATTATCAGTATCTTTATAAATCCAAACTTTATTTGTCTTTGGGGGTTGGAACATTGTAAGTGGGTCCATATTATAAAGATAAAAAAATAAGATGTACAAAAAAAAAAAAAGATGGTTGTTAATGTTGTTTGGCATAACTTGAGTATGTCATAAATCAGGGACTACTTGAATATAATTTATTTTGCTTTTGTCATCATTGTTGAGAACATACACCGCAGAGCATACACCAGTCCAACAATTTCTACATGTACAATTCAGTGACATTGATTATATTCTTCGAGTTGTACAACCATTCTCACTCTCCTCTTCTAAGCTGTTCCTTCCTTGTTAACACAAACTCACTGCCCCATAAGTTTCTTATGTAATCTATAAGTTGTTGTTGTCCATTTGATCCCATATAGATAAATCTTAAGAGCACAATGCTCAAGGCAGACATTCTTTCCTAGTTAAGCTAAATTATTGTTTGGTTTTAAGAAGACTTCAGGGGACACTTTTGGTTTAAGGTTTAAAGATTATCTCAGGGCAATAGTTTCAGGGGTTCATCCAACCTTCTCAGCACCATAAAATATGGATTTAATAGGAATTTTAAATTCTATTCTACATTTTCCCGCTTTTGATTAAGATTCTTCTGTAAAGTCTTTGATCAAATGTTCAGTAATGGTAGCTGGACACCACCTAATTCTGGTCTTTTGGCAAAGGAGGCATTTGTTCATGGAGAAAATTAGCCACACATGCCATTTCCTCCTCCTATTTCTGACTCTCCTTCCTCTGTTGCTCTAGTCTTAAGCCTTTTTAAAGAAGGGTCTGGGCAGCTGGGGCCCTTCCTGCTGTGGTAGCTAATATTTTCCTCTATGCCTATATCTCCGAGGAAGGCTCTTTTCAGTTTCTCATCTTGCCCCCAATCTTCTTGTGGGTGTCTAGTAGAAGTCATAGAAAAGACTCCATGAGTAAGTACAAATTCCCCTTGTTTCTGTGGCTGGCTCCCAGAAGTTCTTTGTAGTCATTGGACTCCACTAACGACTAAATTTTTAGTAATTCATTAAAAATTTTAGTTGATTTCTTCTCACCCATTTATATGATGACCCAAATTCCACCCAGGCTCTGCCACAGATGAGATGGTCCAGGCATTCAGTTTTTTCTTGGATTTTAGGCTACTTTGTTGGCCTGCAACTTCATCTCAGCTCTTAGGTTCAACATTTCTATTCAAGAAAAGTTGTGCTTTTGTAGTTTATTTGGCTTTTTCTTATTGTCAAGGTGGGAGTGGCTCTCTTTCCACCTTTTTAAAAAATTTTTTTATTGTGCTTTAACTCAAGTTAGTCTCTCAAACAAAAATTTATATACACCTTGGTATGTACTCCTAGTTGCTTACCCCCCTAATGAGACAGCACACTCCTCCTCTCCACACTCTATTTTCGTGTCAATTCAGCCAGCTTCTGACCCCCTCCGCCCTCTCATCTCCCCTCCAGACAGGAGCTGCCCACATAGTCTCATGTGTCTACTGGATCCAAGAAGCTCACGCCTCACCAGTATCATTTCTATCCCATAGTCCAATCCCTATCTGAAGAGTTGGCTTTGGGAATGGTTCCAGTCTTGGGCTAACAGAAGGACTGGGGACCATGACCTCTGGGATCCTTCTAGTCTCAGTCAGACCTTCCAGTCTGGTCTTTTTTCCACAAGATTTGAGGTCTACATCCACTGTTCTGCTGCTTCTTCATGGATTCTCTGTTGTGTTCCCTGTTAGGGCAGTCATCAGTTGTAGCCAGGCGCCATCTAGTTCTTCTGGTTTCAGGATGATGTAGTCTCTGATTTTATGTGGCCCTTTTACTGTCTCTTGGGCTCATAATTGCCTTGTGTCTTTGGTATTCTTTATTCTCCTTTGCTCCAGGTGGGTTGAGGCCAGTTGATGCATCTTAGATATCCACTTGCTAGCATTTAAGACCCCAGCTGCCACTCTCCAAAGTGGGATGCAGAATATTTCCTTAATAGATTTTATTATGCCAATTGACTTAGATGTCCCCTGAAACCATGGTCGCAAACTCCTGCCCCTCCTACGCTGGACTTTGAAGTGTTCAGTTTATTCAGGAAACTTCTTTGCTTTTGGTTTAGTCCAGCTGTGCTGACCTCTCCTGTATTGTGTGTTGTCTTTCCCTTCACCTAAAATAGTTCTTGCCTATTATCTAATTAGTGAATACCCCTCTCCTTCCCTCCCTCCCCACTCTTGTACCCATTGAAGAATAATTTCTTCTGTGTTTAAACTGTTTCTCGAGTTCTTATAATAGTGGTCTCATACAATATTTGTCTGTTTGCAATTGACTAATTTCACTCAGCATAATGCTTTCCAGAGTCCTCCATGTTATGAATGGATAAATAATGATATAGTCACACAATGGAATACTATGCATTGGCAAAGAACAATTTGTCATTGTTCTTTGCCAATGCATAGTATTCCATTGTGTGACTATATCATTATTTATCCATTCATCTGTTGATGGGCACCTTGTTTGTGTCCTTCTTTTTGCTATTGTAAACAGTGCTGCAATGATCATGGGTGTGCATACATCTGTTGTGTAAAGGCTCTTATTTCTCTAGGATATATTCCAAGGAGTAGGATTGCTGGATCGTATGGTAATACTATTTCCAGTTTTTTACAGAAGTAAAAATGTTTACAGATTTCCAAAGTGGTCGTACCATTTTACATTCCCACCAGCAGTGTATAAGTGGTCCAGTCTCTCCACAACCTCTCCAACATTTATTATTTTGTGTGTTTTGGATTAATGCCAACCTTGTTGGAGCGAGATGGATCACATTGTAGTTTTGATTTGCATTTCTCTAATGGCTGATGATCATGAGCATCTCCTCATGTACCTGAATGCCTTCTTTAGTGAAGTGCCTGTTCATATCCTTTGCCCATTTTTTAATAGAGTTATTTGTCTTTTTGTTGTTGAGTTTTTGCAGTATCATGTAGATTTTAGAGATCAGATGCTAATCGGAAATGTCATAGATAAAAACCTTTTCCCAGTCTGTAGGTAATCTTTTTACTCTTTTGGTGAAGTGTTTGGATGAGCATAGATGGTTGATTTTTAGGAGTTCCCAGCTATCTAGTTTCTTTTCTGGTGTTTATGCATTGTTAGTAATGTTTTGTGTACTGTTTATGCCATGTATTAGGGCTCCTAGGGTTGCCCCTATTTTTTCTTCCATGATCTTTATTGTTTTAGATTTTATATTTAGGTCTTTGATCTATTTTGAGTTAGTTTTTGTGCATGGTGTGAGGTATGGGTCTTGTTTCATTTTTTTGCAGATGGATATCCAGTTGTGCCAGCAGCATTTGTTAAAAAAGGCTGTCTTTTCCTGATTTAACTGACTTTGGGCCTTTGTCAAATATCAGCTGCTCATATGTAGATGGATTTATGTCTGGATTTTCAATTCTGTTCCATTTGTCTATGTATCTGTTGTTGTACTAATACCAGGCTGTTTTGACTACTGTGGCGGTATAGAAGGTTCTAAAATGAGGTAGTATGAGGCCTCCCACTTTGTTCTTCTTTTTCAGTAATGCTTTACTTATTCAGGGCCTCTTTCCCTTCCATATCAAGTTGGTGATTTGTTTCTCCATCTCATTGAAAAATATTGTTAGAATTTGGATCAGAATTGCATTGTATCTATAGATCACTTTTGGTACATTAGACATTTTTACAATGTTAAGTCTTCCTATCCATGAGCAAGGTATGTTTTTCCACTTATGTAGTTCTCTTTTGGTTTCTTGCAGTAGTGTCTTATAGTTTTTTTTGTATAGGTCTTTTACGTCTCTGGTTAGATTTATTCCTAAGTATTTTATCTTCTCAGGAGCTACTGTAAATGGTATTGATTTGGTGATTTCCTCTTCGATGTTCTTTTTGCTGATGTAGAGGAATCCAACTGATTTTTGTATGTTTATCTTGTATCCTAATACCCTGCTGAACTCTTCTATTAGTTTCAGTAGTTTTCTTGAGGATTCTTTAGGGTGTTCTGTGTATAAGATCATGTCATCTGTAAATAGAGATACTATTACTTCTTCCTTACCAATCTGGATGCCCTTTATTTCTTTATCTAGCCTAATTGCTCTGGCTAGGACCTCCAGCACAATGCTGAATAAGAGAGGTGGTAAAGGGCATCCCTGTCTGGTTCCCAATCTCAAGGGGAATGCTTTCACACTCTCTCCATTTAGGATGATGTTGGCTATTGGCTTTGTATAAATGCCCTTTATTACGTTGAAGAATTTTCCTTCTATTCCTATTTTGCTGAGAGTTTTTATCATGAATGTGTGTTGAATTTTGTCAAATGCCTTTTCTGCATCAATTGATAAGGCCATGCGGTTCTTGCCTTTTGTTTCATTTATATGATGCATTACATTAATTGTTTTTTCTAATGTTGAATCATCCCTGCATACCTGGTATGAATCCCACTTGATCATGATGAATTATTTTTTTGATATGTTGTTAAATTCTATTGGCTAGAATTTTGTTGAGAATTTTTGCATCTAAGTTCATGAGGGATATAGGTGTGTAATTTTCTTTTTTTGTGGTGTCTTTACCTGGTTTTGGCCTCAGGGATATGCTGGCTTCATAGAATGAGTTTGGGAGTATTCTGTCCTTTTCTGTGCTCTGAAATACTGTTAGTGGTAGTTTTCTTCCCTGAAAGTTTGGTAGAACTCTCCAGTGAAGCTGTCCAGGCCAGGGCTTTTGTTGTTGTTGGGAGTTTTTTAATCACGTTTTCAATCTCTTCTTTTGTTATAGGTCTATTTAATTGTTCTACCTCTGCTTGTGTTAGTTTGGGTAGGTAGTGTGTTTCTAGAAATTCATCCATTTCTTCCAGGTTTTCAAATTTGTTAGAATACAATTTTCATAGTAATCTGATATGATTCTTTCAATTTCAGTTGGGTCTGTTGTGATATTGCTCATCTGATTTCTTATTCAGGTTATTTGCTTCCTCTCCTGTTTTTCTTTTGTCACTTTGGCAATGGTTTATCAATTTTGTTAATTTTTTCAGTGAACCAGCTTTTGGTCTTGTTAACTCTTTCAATTGTTTTTCTGTTCTCTATTTCATTTAATTCTGCTCTAATTTTTATGATTTGCTTTCTTCTTGTGCCTGAGGGTTTCTTTTGTTGCTCTCTTCCTTTTCGTTCAGGTTGTAGGGATAATTCTTTGATTTTAGCCCTTTCATCTTTTGGATGTGTGCATTTACTGATATAAAATGCCCTCTGAGCACTGCTTTCACTGTGTGCCAAAGATTCCAATAGGAAGTGTTTTCATTCTCATTGGATTCTATGAATTTCTTTATTCCATGCTTGATGTCTTTTATAACCCAGTCATTTCTGAGCAGAGTATTGTTCAGTTTCCAAGTGTTTGATTTCTTTTTCCTACTATTTCTATTATTGATTTTTACTTTTATGGCCTTATGATCAGAGAAGATGCTTTGTAATATTTCGATGTTTTGGATTCTGCTAAAGCTTGCCTTTTGACCTAATATGTGGTCTATTCTAGAGAATGTTCCTTGTGCACTAGAAAAGAAAGCATACTTGGCTGCTGATGGGTGGAGTGTTCTGTATATGTCTATGAGGTCAAGCTGATTAATTGTGGCATTTAGATCTTATGTGTCTTTATTGAGCTTCTTTCTGGATGTTCTGTCCTTCGTCAAAAGTGGTTGTTGAAGTCTCCTACTATAACTGTGGAGCTATCTATCTCACTTTTCAATGCTGTTAGAGTTTGTTTTATGTATCTTGCAGCCCTGTCATTGGGTGCATAAATATTTAATATGGTTATATCCTCCTGGTATATTGTCCCTTTAATCATTATATAGTGTCCTTCCTTATCCTTTGTGGTAAATTTAACTTTAAAGTCTATTTTGTCAGAAATTAATATTGCCACTCCTGCTCTTTTTTGGTTGTTGCTTGCTTGCTGTATTTTTTTCCATCCTTTGAGTTTTAGTTTGCTTGTGTTTCTAAGTCTAAGATGTGTGTCTTGTAGTCAGCACATAGATGGATTGTGTTTTTTTAATCCATTCTGCCACTGTCTGTCTTTTTATCGGTGTATTTAGTCCATTTACATTCCGTGTAATTATGGATAGGTATGAGTTTAGTACTGTCATTTTGATGTCTTTTTTTGTGTGTCGTTGACAGTTTCTTTTTCCCACTTAATTTTTTGTGCTGAGTAAAAAAAAAAAAAAAATTGTTTATCTTTATATATTGTCTTTTCCTCTAATTTGTTGTTGTTGATTTTGTTTCTGCTGAGTCTCTATTTTTTTCTTGTATTTTATTTTGATGAGTAGGATTGTTAGTGTCCTTTGTGGTTACCTTATTTACCCCTATTTTTCTGAGTTTAAACCTAACTTTTATTTCTTTATATTGCCTTGTCTTTCTCTCCATATGAAAGATCTATGCATACATTTCTTAACCCCTCTTTATTGTTTTAATGTTGTCTTCTTTTACATAATGACATTGCTGCTTCTCCATTTTGAGTTTTTTTATTTTGATTTATTGTTGTGATTTCCCTATCTGGGTTCACATCTGGTTGCTCTGTCCTGTGTTCTCGTCTGGGGTTGATATCTGGTATTATTCATTTTCTAAACAAAGAACTCCCTTTAGTGTTTCTTATAGCTTCAGTTTGGCTTTTACAAATTCCCTAAACTTCTGTTTACCTGGAAATGTCATAATTTCACCTTCATATTTGAGAGACTGTTTTGCTGGATATATGATACTTGGTTGGCAATTTTTTTCCTTCAATGCTTTATATATGTCAACTCATTGCCTTCTTGTCTGAGTGGTTTCTGCTGAGTAGTCCGAGCTTATTCTTGACTCTCCTTTGTAGGTGACTGTTCGTTTATCCCTAGCCACTCTTAAAATTCTCTCTTTATCTTAGGTTTTGGCAAGTTTGATTATAATACGTCTTGGTGACTTTCCTTTGAGATCTACCTTACGTGGAGTTCAATGAGCATCTTGGATAGATATCTTCTCATCTTTCACAATATCAGGGAAGTTTTCTGCCAACAAATCTTCAACAATTCTCTCTGTATTTCCTGTTATACCTCCCTGTTGTGGTACTCCAATTGCTCATAGGTTATTTTTCTTGTTACAGTCCCACATGATTCTTAAGGTCTCTTCATGTTTTTTAATTCTTTTATCTGATTTTTCTTCAAATATATTGGTGCCAAGTACTTTATCTTCAAGCTCACCAATTCTGCCTTCCACTTGCTCAATTCTGCTCCTCTGACTTTCTATTGAGTTGTCTAATTCTGTAATTTTATTTTTACTCTTCCAAATTTCTGATTGCTGTCTTTCTGTGGATTCTTGCAGCTTATTAAATTTTTCATTATGTTCCTGAATAACCTTTTAAATTTCCTCAACTGCTTTATCTGTGTGTTCCTTGGCTTGTTCTGTGTATTGCCTGATCTCCTTCCTGATGTCTTGAAGAGTTCTGTATATTAATCTTTTGTATTCTGCATCTGGTAATTCAAGGAGGGCAACTTCATCCAGAAGATCCCTTGATTCTTTGTTTTGAGAGCTTGTTGAAGTGATCATGGTCTGCTTCTTTATGTGATTTGATATTGACTGTTGCCTCTGAGCCATCTATAAGTTATTGTATTAGTTTATTTTATGTTTGCTTTTTTTACTGTATCCTACCTTTTCGCTTTGTTTTGTTTTAGTAAGTCCAAATAGGTTGCTTGAGTGAGCTAGCTTGATTATTTTTGCCTTTGAAGCTCTTATGTCCTGTCACCAGATGGCTAGAGCTGTTATCAGGTATATCAGCCTAGGAGTCCATTCAATTTTCTTGTATGGATTTGGCTCAGGTGCCCAGGTGTGTGGTATAGGCATGTGGTACAGGCTCTGCCCTATAGTCTTAGAGGAGCAGGGGTGATTGGTGTAGGTATGGGTATTTGGTTGCAGGAGCAGGTCACACTCTGAACAAGGCAGGGGGCTGACAACCATTCCCTGAGTGTCTGTGAGGAAAGCACATCCCTGTTGCCTACAGGGCAGAGGTGGGTGGGTTCTGCAGACAGACCATGGGCACCCAATGCTTTTGGTCATAAGGACTGGGAGGTACCAATTATCCTTGGACATGTGTCGCGGGTGTCTGGGTGATGTGGGTGGAGCTACTAGTCCTTAGGCCCCTGATGTGGGTATGTGAGGACCCTGTTTAATAGGCAAAGCTATGTCAAACATCAAACACCCACCTCTCCACCGCACAGTTGAAACAGTTGCAGTCCGCCAACAAGGGCCTATGCTCCTAAAATAGGCCCACAGAGGTCCGTGAAGGGGAAAAGGTATTCAAAGTCCTTGGACAGTTTATGCCTGGACAGGGGCTACTTCTGTCCTGAGCTCCCCAGGTTAGCCGAGCAGGCAGATTATCTTTTTTCCCAGTTGTGAATTTATTCCTTCTCCAATGCAGGAAGAATGGCTCGGGGGCTTTCAGGTCTATCTCTGGCCCAGAGAAATCGACAGCCACTGAAGCTGGCTTGGGGGCTGGGAGCTCTGTAAAATATATGTGAGTGTTTATCTTTTGTCAAAAGCACCGTTCTTCTCTGGTTCCAGATGTGTGAGTAGGCTGTGCAGTTGGCTGTCTCTCCCTGAGGAAACAGCAGCCAGTATGCTACTGCCAACCCACTGCAGTCACTCCAGGAAACGGTGCCTGAGGGTTCCCCACTATTCAGGTCTTGCAACTCCGCTCTGCTTCTGAACCGTTTCTCCCTCCCCCGTCACTCGGTCCATTTTCTAACTTTGCCTTTTATGTTCAGGGCTCCTAGCTTGTCATAAATATGATCATTTCACTTGTTTTTTTTTGGCCATTGTTGTAACAGGGATTACTGGGAGTGTCTGACTAGTCCGCCATCTTGTCCCCACCTCCTCTTTCCACTTTTTTACCTACTAAGTGGAATCAAAGAAGCTTTGATGGTACAGTGGTTAAACACTCAGCTGCTAACCAAAAGGTCAGTGGCTTCAACCCACCAGCTGCTCTGCAGGAGAAAGACGTGGCAGTCTGCTTCCATAAACTGTATACCTTGGAAACACTATGGGGCAGTTCTACTCTGTCCCATGGGGTCGTTGTGAGTCGGAATCAGCTTGAAAACAATAACGTTTGGTTTTAAGTGGAGCAGAACTTCTTACATATTGTTTTATATCATGGCCCTCCCTCCTATTAAATTACTATTGCAAGCAATTCCCCCTGTCATGGAAACACTGTTTTTAATAGCTGCATACTACTTCTTTATATTAATATGACAGTGTATTTAAACAAACTTATATTATTGGACACTGTGTTAGACAAAAAAAAAAAAACCCAAACCCGTTGCCGTTGAGTCGATTCTGACTCTTAGTGACCCTATAGGACAGAGTAGAACTGCCCCGTAGCGTTACCAAGGAGCAGCTGGTGGATTCGAACTGCCAACTGTTTGGTTAGCAGCCTTAATGCCTAATCACTGAACCACCAGGACTCCATTGTATTAGACATAATGTTTTATTTTCCTAGCATCTCCTTCACAACCCCAATGCACTTCCTATAGGAGTGGACTCCTCTTCCTTTGGAGAACTGCCTGTCCCCAACTCCAGTGGGGCCGTCAATCATAGTACTCTATCACCCTGACCTCTGTGTGTATCCTGAACACAGTGATTGGTTCAGAGGTGAGCATGTGAGAGATGAAGGAACAAAGACGTTCTTCAGAAATTTCTGTAACATAGATGAAGAAGTTTTGTCTATTTGAGTCATAGAGCTGGAAGAATATGAACCAAAGACTGGCAGCTGCCATCTTCCCCACTACTTGGAGGAAAGCTTGTGTACAGTAAATGAAGATGAGGCCAACTAGAGATAAGCAAACAACAGAGAAAGATTGGAGAAGTGAGTCCTGGTGACATCAAGTCTCTAATGCCAGGCCCCCCTAACAGCAACAAAGTCTATGAGTTGATCTTTTTCCTTCAGCTCTTCCTTCACTTCTGTGATCCATCCAGTTATCAAAAACCCTTTTTATTTAAGCTGGTTTGATTTGGGTTAGTCATTGGTCCAGAAAAGTAGCCGCACTTATTTATACTTTCGGTGGCTTCTAAGTCTTGCTATTATAAAGGACACTGTGAAGAAACTAATTGTAGATAACTTTTTGCATATATGCATGATCTTTTTTTCCCATTATGATACATTCCCAGAATAGGAGCTGCTGGGTCAAAGAATATGCAAATCATAAAGGCTTTTGATGTGTATTGTGAAATTGCCCTCAGAAAAGTTGTCCAATTTATAATTTCTTCAGAGCTGTATATGTCCCTATTTCCATACAGTCACAACAGTACTGAATAGGGTTAATGTCCAAAAAAATTCCCAAATACATAGAGGTTTACTGCTTTTCTATTGATACTGCCCCCATACCTACATTCTCAAATCTGACAATAGAATAATAGAAGGACAAAAAGAGATTAAATGGGAATTTGGAATGAAATCAGAAAAAAGGGTGGAGTCCAACATGTTTTGTGAGAGCTTTACCGCTATGAATACTCACTCTGACTTTTTCCCAAAACTGGTATTATGGACTGGCAGAACCAGTATGCATGTTGCAGGGAGAAGGAAATTTGAGGAAGTGAAGAGAGGTCTTACCCTGTTCTACCACCTTAGCCTGAGGCACCAGCGAGTGATTGGCTGGAGCCTCAGTCATAGGTCCACACCCTACCTGGGGAGTTAGTACATAGCTTACTGCACCAGAGCAGACCACCTGTTCCTGGTCCTGAGGAAACCTGCTCACCCACAAAGATGTGGGCTCAACTCCTTCTAGGAATGCTGGCCCTATTGCCAGCCATTGCAGAAGAACTTGCCCCGTAAGTGCTTGGCATCTGAGTTGATTTAGAGCAGGTGGCTTCTTTGCCTATCTTTCTTTCAAACACAAATAGTGGGGACAGGAGATAACTTTTGGTTTATTTTTTGGAGGCTTAATTTCATTCTCACCTTTCTTTTTCCTTGGTTTCATGGCTCCTTTACTCAAAGAGAAGAGCTAAGTTACTAAGAGGAAGCTTTAAAAAAAAAGATAAACATTAAAATTTAGTAGAGTTTTCGTACCTTATTTTCTCCTTAGCAGCCCACGGGTGGGAGTTCCTGGATGGTGGAAATAGTTAATGCTCTCAGCTGCTAACCAAAATGTTGGAGGTTCAAGTCCACATAGAGGCACCTTGGTTCCTGGTGATATACTTCTGAAAAATCAGCCATTTGAAAACCCTATGGAGCACAGTTTTGCACTAATGGACATAGGGTCACCATGACTCAATCAACTCAACGGCAACTGGTTTTTAGCCTAGGAATCCACTAAACCCCAAACCCACTGCCATCGAGTTGATGCCGACTCATAGCGACCCTACAGGACAGAATAGAACTGCCCCATAGAGTTTCCAGTGAGCACCTGGTGGATTTGAACTGCCGACCTCTTGGTTAGCAGCTGTAGCACTTAACCACTACGCCACCAGGGTTTCCAGCGTAGGAATAGGTTCTTAATAATGGGGTCCTCAGTGGTGGGAGATTTAAGTCTATTCAATGAGTTATTTATTACTTGCCTGCTTCTCCCTTATAGAAAATAAGGTTCATAAGGGCAGGGGCATGGTCTGTTTAATTCACTGCTATATGCCAAGTACTTAGGAGATTGTCTAGTTTTTCAATGAATGAATAAATCATTACTGCCCTGAAATCCTTTCTATCCCTTAATAGAAACTACCTGGTGACATTACCAGCCCAGCTTAACTTCCCCTCCACTCAGAAGGTTTGTTTGGACCTGACCCCTGGGTATTATGGGGTAAAATTCACTATTACTCTGGAGACCAAGGACAAGATCCAGAAGTTGCTAGAAGAGTCTGGAATGAAGAAGAGGCACTTACATTGTATCTCCTTTTTGGTAGGCACAGATTCTGCTCCAATTCTAATCCCTTACTTATCCTATTCTCTTCCCTAGGCACTCACTATAATCTTACTTCAAATATAATTTCTGTTATATTTGCTCTGGGCTCTAAACTTCTCTTCCCCAACCTTAGCTTCAATTCCCTGCCATAATTCACCCGCAATTTCCTTGACCTTGGACTTCCACTTTTAGTTCCTGACCTTAACTTCTGATATTACCGCTCCCCTTAAGGTCCTT
This sequence comes from Loxodonta africana, assembly GCF_030014295.1. NCBI lineage: Eukaryota > Metazoa > Chordata > Mammalia > Proboscidea > Elephantidae > Loxodonta > Loxodonta africana. The sequence continues at coordinate 131,277,191 of NC_087345.1, read as the reverse complement.
GAGTAGGGAATTGGTTTGAGCTTGACTACTAACCTAATGGTTGGTTTCAAACTCACCCAGTGGCATTGTGGAAAAAAAGCCTGGCAGTGCAGTCTGCTTCCATAAAGATTACAGCTAAGAAAACCGTATGGAGCAGTTCTTCTCTGCAATGTATGGGGTTGCCATGAGTCAGAATCGACTCTACAGCAATGGGTTTTTTGTTTTGTTTTGTTCTCTTCCTGTAGCTTGTTTTATGGCTCTACTCTTGCTACTCCCCTGTAATTCAGTTTTTTACTTTAGCCTCTTGCTGTTGGGCTGAGAGCAGTTGATTTCCCCAATCTACCTCTCCCAGCACTCTCCTCTCTTGGCCAGGTACCGCCTCCTGCTGGTGGCACAGAAGAAGTAGCCACAATCCGAGTGTCAGGAGTTGGAAATAGCATCAGCTTTGAGGAGAAGAAGAAGGTTCTGATTCAGAGACAGAGGAGTGGCACCTTTGTACAGACTGACAAACCTGTCTACACCCCAGGGCAGCCAGGTAAGAGGCTCAGATGTGGAGTTGAACAAGAGACTGGGGAGACAGCTGTGAATAATGGTACCGAGGAAATTTGTGGTTTTGCTTTGGGAGGTAGGCTGCGAACCAGAGAGTGCAGAAGAAAGTCTGCAGAGACGAGGTATTGCGGGTGTTGAATATATGCCCAATGTTACACAAGTAAAAGAATAGTGGGTGGAGTAGCTACTGTGTGTGCTTTTCTAAAACAAAAGAACATATTTTTTCTGGAGTGGAAATTTGGCAAGTGTAATTGGTTTTCTGGGTCTTAGATCAAGCTGTTTGGATGTGGATAAAAAAGCATTAAGGGCACTTGGCTTGCGTTTCTGTATTTGTGTTATGCCTTCTTCCTTAGCGAAACACTCCATTCTAAGATTTCAAAGTCAGGAGTCCTGAAGAGAAACCTTTTTGGGGGCTTTACCTTTCTCTCAAACTAGGTTTTTCTTTTTCTTTCAAGGTATGTTTTCTACCTGATGAGGTTGTTCTGACTCAGAAGTGTGTGTGAGAAAGTAGAGGGGGTGGAAGACGAGAAGATTCTGGGGCGGGGGAGTGGAAAGCTGTTTTACTAATGATGCCTGTCTCCTTCTAGTGTATTTTCGCATTGTCACCCTGAACAGTGATTTCGTTCCAGTGAATGACAAGGTGAGGATTTAGTTGGGAGGAGGGAAAGGGCAAACTAAGAGAGAATTGAGAATAGGAGAGAGACCTTTGGTCTGTGGTTCGAACCCACCAGCTGCTCTGCAGGACGAAGATGTGGCAATCAGCTTCATAAAGATTTACAGCCTTGGAAACCCTATGGGGCAGTTTTACTCTGTCCCATAGGGTTGTTGTGATTTGGAATCGAGCAGAAGTGACTAGGTCTCAGCTTCAGCATGTACACATCGATTAGGCTGACCTTCCTGAGAGATAGTTACATTTGCCGTCGTTTAAAAAGAGTTTTTGCAAACTTCAAAACCTTCTCTTCAGGAATGATGCCAAGTGGCTTTGCAATTCAAATACTAAGAAATAATTCAGAATAATTCCATTTTAACAAAATGAAAACATTAGCGTATCTACCTCCACAATCTTTTTATTTCCTGTGAGGAAAGCTAATTGTTTTCATTATTGAAACAATAGACAATCCTCTTGGGGCAACATTAAAAAAAAAAAGTATGAAAGGTAAACATGCGGTAATATTTGGCAAATATTTAAAATTTTCTTGAATAACTCAATCCCTAGAATCATAAGCTTGTAATAGGTTTGACCTCATTTTGGGCTAGTGCCACTTCTACAGACATTCCTGCTGTTTTCTTTTTCCCCCATCACAGCCCAGGTATTCAAATAAAGATTTTAAAAATAATCATAGGGAAAGTATTATTTTCTTTTTTCATTTCTATGTTCTTAGAGCCTCTGTTTCTTTGATCTTCATACAGGGAAGCTATGAGCTTGCTACTGATTGATAGCCTCCCCTACGTCTTTCTTTGTTAATTACAATTCTTTTTAGCTTCTTCTCAACACCTGTATCCCTTCTTTAGCAGGAGTTCGGTATACTATTAAGTGCTTTTTCTTTCTTTCTTTTTTTTTGTATTTTTGGTGAAAGCTTGCATAGCAAATTGGCTCCCATTGAACAATTTCTGTGAATATCATTCTGTGACATTTTTCACAATATGTCAGCATTCTCATTTTTTTCGTTAATCTAGCTTCCCTGCTCTCCCCTCTCCGTCTCACTTTTGGTTTAGGATAAATATTGACTGTTTGGTCTCAAATAGATGACTGTTTAAAAGGAGCCCAGTACTCACAGGTAATATTGTTTATCTTCTGAGCCAATCTATTATTTGGCTGAAAGGTGACTTCCGGGATTGGATTCAGTTCCAAATTTAGAGGATATGTCAGGGTGATAGTCTTGGGGGATTCTCTAGCCTTTACCGGTCCAGTAGATCTGGCCTCTTTTTAGAAATCTGAGGTTTGTTCTACATTTTTCTCCCATTCTATCCGGGACCATCTATTGTGTCCTTGGTCAGAACAGTTGTTAGTAGTAGCTGGACACCATCTAGTTCTTCTGGTCTCAGGATAGATGAGACCATTGTTTGTGTGAGCTATTAGTCCTGTAGACTGGTTTCTTCTTTGAGTCTTTGGCTTCCTTCTTTCTCTTTTGCTCCAGATGCATGCAGACCAATAGTTGTATCTTAGATGGCTGCTTGCAAACTTTTAAGACCCCAGATGCTAATCACCAAACTAAGATGTAGAACAATATCTTTATGAACTATGTTATGCCAATTGACCAAGTTGTCCCCCAAGACTATGGTCTTAAGCCTTCAGACCCAGTAAACCAAACCCACCAGTTGTTTGGTTATGTCTAGGTAGTATCCGCAATGGTGCCCCCATGTGCTTTATTATATATATGAGTATATATGCAGCACACACAAACATGTATGTACACATACCTACAGATACACCTACACATAAAAAAAAAATGCACACCCATTATTCACATGTGCCTTCCTATACCTGTGTAACCATCCATATATTTTTTGGTAGTTATTACTGTTGTTGCTTTTCCCAAATTGCCCCTTATTTTTGTGTACTTCTTAGTGTCATCGTTCACCAAAAACAACATGTGTCTACTATCTAGAAGGAGCCCTGGTGGCGCGGTGGTTAAGAGCTAGTCTGCTAAACAAAATGTCAGCAGTTTGAATCTACCAACTGCTCCTTGGAAACCCTATGGGGCAGTTTTACTCTGTCCTGTAGGGTCACTATGAGTTGGAATCGACTCAACGGCAATGGGTTTTTTTTTTTTTGAATTATCTAGAAAGTGATTTCCCCTTTTATCCCTGGTAGCCATCGAAGAACATTGCTTTCAGTGTGTATACCTATTCTTGTCTTTTTATAAAAGTAAGACCATGCAATATTTGTCCTTTTGTGATTGACTTATTTCAGTCAGCATAATGCCCTCCAGATTCATCCATGTTACAATGTTTTGAGAACTCATCATTTTTCTTCGTAGCTGTGTAGTATTCCACTGTATATATATACCACAATTTGTTTATCCAGTCATCCATTGGTGAGCACTTATGTTGTTTCTTCCTTTTTGCTGTTGTGAATAATGCTGCAATGAACATAGGTGTGCATGTGTCTATTTGTGTCACTGCTATTAGATCTCTAGTGTATATACCTAAGAGTAGGGTTGCTGGATCAAAGATATTGAGTTCTTATTTCTTAACAGAGCCTTTGGGTGGTGCAAATGGCTGCTAACCAAAAGGTTGGGGGTTTGAGTCCAGCCAGAAGTACCTTAGAAAAAAGTCCTGGCAATCTACTTCTGGAGAATCAGCCATGAACACCCTATGAAGCACAGTTGTACTCTGACACACATGGAGTCACCATGAGTCTGAATCCACTCAGTGACAACTGGTTTATTTCTTAAGAGACTGCTGATTCTAGAGCTGATAAAAGGCAATGCTATAGTGAAAGTATGGCTACAACCATGGCTACTTTAGACTCTACTGCCCCCCAGAGGCTGGTTTCATCAACTGCCCCTGTTAGATTCTCTTTTCTTCTCTGCTCAAATTATGCCAGATTACATAGAGGTGCTCTGATTTCCAGTTAAACTATATTCCATTTGTAAAATTATTCCTTTCTCCCAACTCCATTTCTCTTTCCAGCCACCCCTTTTAGTTGAAACACTGAAGTTACCAAAAGGAACCTTACCAAGAAACTGAAGGATACAAATTTTGAATTTACGGGCACAGTATTTTATCCTCCAACAACTAAAGTATACCTGAGATTGAATGACCCTGTCTAGTTTGGTTGCCACACCCAGTTACTGAGAAACCTTTCAGCTGAAAATGCTATTTTCCCAGTTGAACTCATTTCCTACTGGACCCTACTTCTGGCTTTTATTTTAAAATTTTCAAACATATCACCTACATTCAACATTTCTTTCATTTTGCTCAGTTTTTTATTTATCTCTTTTTTCTGAATCATTTGAAAGTAAGTTGCAAACATGTTGTCGTTGTGTGACATCAAATTGATTCTGACTCATAACAACCCTGTAGGACAGAGTAGAACTATCTGCCCCCATATGATTTCCAAAGCTGTAATCTTTATGGAAAGAAATGGCTACATCTTTCTCCCGTGGAGCTGCTGATGGTTTTGAACTGCTGACCTTTCGGTTGGCAGCTGAGCATTTAACCATTGTGCCACGAGCCACTCCTAAATACTTCAGCGGGCACCTTCTAAAAACAATACTTTAAATAATCATAATATTGTCATACCTAAGGAAATTAACAATAATTATTTCATATCATTTAATACCCAGTACAATATCAGGTTTTTCCAAATGATTTTTGGAGTTTTTTTTTTTTTTCTTTTTCAAACTAGGACCTGACCAAGTTCATACACTGCATTTTATTTTTTTAATTTCTGTTAATCAGAAATAATTCCCTTTTTTTTTTTTTTTCATTATATTGGTTTTCTTTTTTTTTTTTGAGAGGGAGAGAGAGCTAGGTAGATAGATGTTAGGGCAAATGACTTGTAGAATGTATCCATTCTGGAACATGTCATTGACTTTTGAAGAAGCCTAGTTGTCTTATAGAATAGTCTTGATTTATCTGGTTATTTCTTTATCCTGTAAACTTGCCTTCTATCCTCTGGGAACCATATCTGAAGTCTTCTTTTATCTTTTAATGTACTTTAGATGAAGTTTTACAGAACAAACTAGTTTCTCATAAAAATTTAGTACACATATTCTTTTATGACATTGTTTAACGACCCTATGACATGTCAACACTCTCCCTTCTTGACCTTGGGTTCCTTTTACCTGCTTTCCTGTCCCCTCCTGCCTTCTAGTCCTTGCCCTTGGGCTGGTGTGCCCCTTTAGTCTTGTTTTGTTTTGTGGGCCTGTCTAATCTTTGGCTGAAGGGCGAGCCTCAGGAGTGACTTCATTACTAAGCTAAAAGGGTGTCTAGGGCCCCTGCTCTTGGGGTTTCTCCAGTCTCTGTCAGACCAGTAAGTCTGGTCTTTTTTTGTGAGTTAGAATTTTGTTCTACATTTTCCTCCAGCCCTGTCTGGGACCCTGTATTGTGATCCCTGTCAGAGCAGTTGGTGGTGGTAGCCGGGAGCCATCTAGTTGTACTGGACTCAGTCTAGTGGAGGCCGTGGTAGATGTGGTCTATTAGTCGTTTGGACTAATCCTTCCCTTGTTTCCTTAGTTTTCTTTATTCTCCCTTGCTCCCGAAGGGGTGAGACCAGTGTTGTATCTTAGATGGTCGCTCGCAGGCTTTTAAGATCCCAGATGCTACTCACCAAAGTAGAATGTAGAACTTTTTTTAAATAAAATATATTATGCCAATTGAACCAGATGTTTCCCAGGACCATGGTCCCCACAGCCCTCTGCCCAGCAATTTGGTCCCTCAGGGAGTTTGGATGTGTCCATGGAGCTCACGTCTGAAGTCTTAATTTGACTTAGTCTAAACTTTTTTGGCAAAGATATTTCTTAGGTAATGTTGTGAACCTCATATTGTAACACATCAGCATATAATGTCAGGTGGTCTCATTATTAGTGATGATGAGTTTGGTTAAGGTAGTGACAGCCACATCTCTCCATTGTAAAGATATGTCCTTTTCCTTTTCAAATTAGCAAGTAATTTTGGGGTGAGATTTTAACAGCTAGCACAGTGATCTGTACCCCACCAACCTGATGGCTTTAGCAGTCATTTTCTTGAAGAATTATGCATAATCCTCTGATAGAACTGTTTTCTTTTTTAAATTGCTTTGCAAATTCTTTTCAAAATTTCTTTGCAAAGTTTGAACTGGTTCTAGCCCAGTGGCATTTAGGTAGCAGAGGAAAAGGCCAGAAGCTGGTTGGTTTTCAAGAAAAGGTTTAAACATTGGGGAGCCCCTGGGTTCTAATTCTTTCTTTTAGAGCACGTTGTGGAAGAGCTGTCACAGAGATCACTTAGGCATGCTGAAGGGTCTAAAGCATCATTTCTTCAACTCTTTTGGAGATTGGCAACCCTTTGGAGGAAATTTCTTCCCTCTCCTTGACCACCCAATAAACTCAATAAGCATCTATTGTTACTTTTACCAGGGCACAAATATGCCATTTATGAAGAAGGGGTGGGCAATAGAGTTAGGAAGAATGAACTTGCTGCCTTTAGCAAGCTTATCCTTATTAGCTTATCCTGCTTTAACTTACCTTCTCTGATTTTCCTTTGTAGTACTCCATGGTGGAACTGCAGGTAAGTAGATGTTTCTTTTTCTTCTCTGTCAGTTGTGCAGAAAGAGAAATGAGAGTCTGGTGCTAAAAGTTAAAGCCAGAAACTACTCTGAGATCTTCACCCAACCCACATGTTCACAACCCCACCAAAGCTTATGTCTACTCTTTGCCTCTGCCCTCCTGTCCTCTCAGACCTAAACCTCTGTAGACAAGGACACCAACCTCTGTTGCAACCACACTCCTTCTGATTCCCGTAACTTCTCTATGCCATGTCAACTCAACCAGGCTTGGCTCCGTACCCCTCTCAGTCTTAGGTAATAGCCCTTGTCATAAACACGCAACGATTAAATGATTACGTGAACATCCATGACGAGTTTTTTTTTTTTTTCCTTAGAAGGGAAGAAACTGGAAGAGCAAATTTCCACATTATCCTCTCCATTTTTTCCATCAAATTACCTATCTCTCTGCTATTTTACAATGAACCCCTCTAGCTTTTTCCTTTAGCAGGGACCTGGAAAAGGGTAAATATTCTTTAAAGCCTACTTTCTGAAACTGGCGTTAACACCTATGGGTCTGATAATTTGAACTTCAAGGACCCATTTCCTCCCAAATAGGGGCTGGACTTGTAGGAAAATTTATCTCATTTGTCAATGAATAAAATTGTAAATAATATAGGGAGCTGCTTTTCCTGGAAACAAATCACGGGGATCATGGACAATGGGGTTATGAGAAGCATAATGCTCTCAGCCTTTGTAGACGTGTCCTCCTCCAACCTTTACTTGCTTTTTGCAGTGCAAAACCCATGGTGGCCCCAGTGCAAAGTGGGCAGCCAATAGGCAGGCACATCATTCCGTTTCTCTTACTGGACACAGGATCCAGATAGCAACAGGATTGCACAGTGGCTGGAAGTGGTGCCCGAGCAAGGCATTGTAGACCTGTCTTTCCAACTGTCTTCAGAGGCAATGCTCGGCACCTATACTGTGGCAGTGGCTGGAGACAAGACCTTTGGCACTTTCAGTGTGGAAGAATATGGTAGGTTGGGGAATTAATGGGTCAAAGTGTTGGACATAATCTTGTCTCAAAATCAGCAAAAGTGAAGTGAAATCTACTCTGTGAAGGAAGACTTATTCATTTATGAATCAATGCTAAACCAGCTAATAACTTCAGCAGCATTCTACCTTAATCATTTTCTGTACATTTTAATTATCCCTATTTCTATACCCCTCTGTTCACTACATAGCCAAATCCTCCTCCTATTGTTTATTCATTTCTCTTTCCACTCTCTCCAGTGTTGCCTAAGTTTAAGGTGGAAGTGGTGGAACCCAAGCAGTTATCAACGATGGTGGATTCTTTCTTAGTAAAAATTTGTTGTGGGTAAGAGTAGAGTTCTGGATCTGGCAGAGATTAAAGCTATATTGAGAGAAATGAAGAGAAAGTGTTATTGGGAGAGGGATTGTAGGGACAGGGGCTAAAACTTGGGATATTTTATGTAGTTCGAAGTCATGACTTATCCAAGAACACATTTTCTAATTGTGTTCTGTTGCTACCTTCAACTGGTCACTCAGTGATTTGGTTTATGCAGAACACAATGCTAAGTCCTCCAGAGAAAGAAGGACACTGTTTCTGTCCTTAGGATGGTGCTTACTGTGTAATGGTGTTATGGCAATATCTAAGGGCTCTTAGTAAGGCTGGGAAGGTAACAATAGCTGGAGGAGAGTAGGATTGTCAAAGCACTTTCAAAGGTTGAGGGTCTAGGGAAGAAGAAAGAATGGTATTTTAGGGGAGGAGGGTTGGATACCAAGTGGAATTTCTCACCTCTGACTCCTCATGCTTTTGTGGGTTAGGTACACCTATGGAAAGCCCATGCTAGGGGCCGTGCAGGTGTCTGTGTGTCAGAAGGCATATACCTACGCCTACATGTATCGAGAGACAGAAATGGAGCAACTGCCTGACAAATGCAAGAAATTCTCTGGACAGGTAAGTAAATAGGATGTAGAAAAGGAACCTTATTTACACATCCCAAAGAGTAAGTAGGGCCAATACAGATAAGTGGTAAAAAGCTCAAAGTAGGAGGTATTGCACAGGGTTATTATCCCATACCAAATAAAAAAGCAGTGTCTATTCCTAAACTGATGAAATCTTCCAGAATCTGCCTTGAAATCAAGAAATTAACCTAAGCCCTTGTGAGATACAATTTTCTAGGTCTGCAGTTGATTCCCTTCCCTTCACATATCCTGGAGGTTCACAGTCACTTCTTGATTATATATGTGCCTGTCTTTCTATGGGAATGTATGTGAAGTCACACTGGGTGGCCCAAATGGTTAGCACTCGACTACTAACTGAAAGGTTGGTGGTTTGAACCCACCCAGCAGAGCTGAGGAAGAAAGGCCTGGTGATCTATTTCCATAAACATTACAGCCATGAAAACCCTATGGAGCATTTCTACTCTGCAACATATGGGGTCACCATGAGTCAGAATTGACTCAATAGCAACAGGTCAGCATGGACTTGTGCATACTCCCTGTTTAGGATATAGGAGAGTTTTTCCATTTTAAAGAAGGAGAATGTAAAGCGTGGAGATAAGAAATGACTTCCTTCTATGTTACATCATGGAATGGAAGTAGAGATTGGGTCACTCATCCTTCTCTCTGATCGCCACTCCAGACCGACAAAGCAGGATGCCTTTCAGCCTCTGTGGACATGTCTACCTTCAACCTCACTGGCTACCCATACAGCCACAGCATCCATATTGCGGCTACGGTAGTGGAGGAAGGGACAGGTAAGCTGGATACTCTTTGGCTCCTTAACAAAAGATAGAAAGAGCTGTTCCAGGGACAGACTTAATCAGAGGACTCATTAATATTTTGGAGCAAACTCTTCCTAGTTCATGCGCAAGGGGAAAATGCCAGATTTTACCCTGCTATCCACTGCCTATTTCTCCAGTAGTTTGAGGAAGAGAAATTGGTCTGAATCTTTAGGCCAAAATATATTCAGTTTTTGTAGTTCCAGTGGCACCATTCTCTCAGAGATTTTACAGTAAATGTGAAGATGAAAATCTGAGGTGTTTAGATCATCATTCGTCTGGTTTTCCTCTGCAGGTGTGGAGACCAATACCACACAGGATGTGTACATTTCTTCACAAATAGGATCAATGACGTTCGAAGACACCAATAATTTTTATCATCCCAATTTTCCCTTCAGTGGCAAGGTATGTTGAACTTGTCTCTGCACAGATAGAAAATGCTTAACGACTCACTTTTGCCTCCTTCTCGTAGATGTGTAGTAATAGCTAGCTTACTGCCAGGCATTTCTCTAAGTGCATTACCTGTATTCACTTATTTAATCTTTATAACAGCCTTACAAGGTAGACACTATTATTTGTCCCATTGTACAGATGAGGAGACTGAGTCACAGAGTGGGTAAGTGATTTTCCCAGCTAGTAAGTAGTAACTACAATCAAACCCATCTTCTAATGAACAAATCTTTGAATTTAAGAGCTGTAAGGGTTCTGGAAGAAGCTCTGGTGGCGCAGTGGTGAAGCACTTGGCTGCAAACCAAAAGGTCAGCTATTCAAACCCACCGGCCCTTCCCTAGGAGAAAGATGTGACAGTCTGCTTCCATAAAGATTTACAGCCTTGGAAGCCCTATGGGGCAGTTCTACCCTGTCCTGTAGGGTTGCTATGAGTCGGAATCGACTCGATGGCAATGCGTTTGGGTTTTGGTTTAAGGGCTCTAGAGAAATCTAGTCTGGGCTCCTGCGTCTAGGCAAGGTTATTATCAAACCTTTCTGGGCTGAAAGCCATTTATACGGCCTTAAGTATTTTCTTCAAAAATTTAAAAATGTCCTCCCTCCAGTTTATCTTCTTCATTTGCCAAACAGTGGTCAACACAATAATATTATGTATATTTAGGCCCAATTATTCCTCAGTCATCTTTTCTCTAGACCAAGGGTAGATACAGGTTTTTCTAGAGCCTAAGGATTACACAGTTTGCAAGGGAAAGAGGGCTCTGTTTAAAGAAAGGGATGGGGTGGGGGGGGGAGGCAAAATAACATATAGAACCTTGGAATGGGCCTGTGCAAGTGAGGGGTCCTACAGACTAAGCTTTATTAGCTGTGTGGCGTGTCTGCCTTTGCTCCAGGCTAAGGAACTTCTTGTTTTTTAGTTTCTCACAGATTTTAATTTTCTACCTTTGAATCTCATATCTTCCCTGAGATGTATCCTTAGAGTTTTACCTCTTTACCTCATACTTGAGCCTACTCCAAATCTAGCTCTAATGCCCTAGTGACCTTTACCTTCCAGATAAGAGTTAGGGGCCATGATGGCACCCTCCTCAAGAAGCATTCAGTGTTTCTGGTGACTTACGGCGTAAATGGAACCATCAGTCAGACCCTCATTACTGACAACAATGGTCTTGCTCACTTCACGCTGGACACAGTCCATTGGGATGGGAGAGACGTTTCTCTGGAGGTAAGCACTGAAGAGGCTTTCCCTGAAGTCAAACTTCAAAATTTTCTGGCTTCATGCCCCCACCCCTGAAATTCTCTCTTTCACTCCCCAGTCCTACTTCACAGTTGACAAAACAGTTTTTTTTAGATCATTCCTGTTTTTAATACATAACAAATAAATAGCCCTCCAGATCAAAATTGTTATGTCTACTAATTTCCCTTACAATTTATCCCTATTGCTATCTGGTCCTCTATATGAAAACAGAATTGTTGTTGTTGCTGTTGTTAGCTGCCATTGAGTTGCCCCTCACTCATGGGAAAGCAGAGTAGAGAGGGAGTAATTGTTCAGAGTCAAGGCTTCCTCCTGTTCACCTGTCGTCTCTCCCTATTACCCATAGAAATGGCTGAGAAGAGGATCCAGATTTTAGATTTTTTTTATACTCTACGGCATTGGGTTACTGGGTTATAAGGGAAGCTACTTGTATCAGTTATCAACTGCCGCAACAATGCTGCCTAAAAAACAACTACAAAACTTCAGTATTGTACAATAAGCATTTATTTCGCATGCAGCTGGGATAGTCAAATAGGCAGCCCTGCCAGTGTTGGTGGGCTTCTTCACATGTCCGTAGGTCAGCTGGCTGTAGTCTGGTCATCCACATGTCTCTCATTCTTCAGCAAGCTAGCTTGGGCATGTTCTCCTGGCAGTGATAGAAGTACAAAAGCAAAAGCAGATGTGTGCAAGGGCTTTTTCAAGCCTCTGCTACGTTTCATATGCTGACATCCTATTCCCAACAGCAAGTCCTGTGGCTGGGCCCAGAGTCAGACTGAGCGGGCACTACATGGTTACATGGTGAAGGATGTTGATACAGGGAGGAGTGGAGAAATGGAGCCGTTAATGCACTCATTCAATCACTCTACTTAAGCAAACATATTATTTGCCTGGTGGCTAATTTGACTATTTCTTTACTCTAAACATCATACAATCACTCAGAAATAATTATTTTTCAATCTTATTATCCTCTACATCTAGTTTTCTAAATCCCAAGATAAAATCTTTAAATTCTGTATACTCTTACTCATGCTTATCTAGCCCCTACGCATCAGCCTGTGAAGGTATATAACCCATAATTTCCCAACTATAATTAAACCCTCACTTCACTCCTCTATGTACCAAAATGTTGCTGCACACGCCACTGTCATGGATTGCTCACCCATCCTTGGCTGGACTACTAGTGAAATATCCAAGTCTATAGGTTTAATATGATTGGGAGCACATGCTGAAAGTCCCCCCTGCCCCCCCCATCTCTCTTTATCTCTCAGGGCAGGTTCAAAATGGAGGATACTGTATATAATTCAGAGCAAGTGCCTCGCTACTACCAAAATGCCTTCCTGCACCTGAGACCCTTCTACAACACAACTCGCAGCTTCCTTGGCATCCATCAGCTAAACGACGTCTTGAAATGTGGCCAGCCCCAGGAAGTGTTGGTGGATTATTACATTGATCCAGCGGATGCAAGCCCTGACCAAGAAATCATCTTCTCCTACTATGTGAGGCTGGGAAATGCGAATTGGTGAAAATGTATTGGGAAGGAAAGTGGATAAGGAGAGTCAGCCAGAGAGAGCGGATAGACTGTCTAGGCAAAGATATAATGTGAGCCACATAAGTAATTTCAAATTTTCCAGTAGCCACATTTAAGAAATTACAATAAATATGTAAAATTAGTTTTAATAGCGAATTTTATTTAACCCAATTATTTCATCATATAATCATTATATAAATTATTAATAAATCATTATATAAATTATTAATAGACATTTTCAATTTTTTGTTCCAATTAAGACTTCGAAATTGAGTGTATGTTGTACACTCACAGCACATCTCAGTTTGGACTAGCTACATTTCAAGTTCTTAAAAGTGTGGCTAGTGGCTACTATATTGCACAGTACAGGTATAGAGGATGGAGAAAGACTAGGAAAAAAAAAAAAATGATTTGAGTCGGATCCCAGGGCAATTGTGTGAGAAAATAACACAAGGAATTGATAAGACAAGAAAGTGGCCAGGGCCAAAAAGGATGGGCAATAGAGGGGTAGAGAGGACTTGAGACTTGGGATAAATTCTCATCCTGCGTTCTATCATGTTAAAGTTAACATTGATAGTAGCTTTGTTGGGGGAAATGAAGTTGCAACTTGTATTATGAAAGAAATCTATAAAGATTAGCAACTTTGATGATAGTAGGGAGTTAAAAAAAAAACCTGTTGCCATTGAGTTGACTCCAACTCATGGCAACTCCATGTGTGTGAGACTAGAACTGTGTTCCATAGGTTTTTTTTTTTTAATTGTACTTTAGATGAAGGGTTACAGAACAAACTAGTTTCTCATCAAAAAGTACACACATTTTTCTATGACATTGGTTAACAACCCCACAACATGTCAACTCTCTCCCTTCTCAACCCTGGGTTCCCTACTGACAGCTTTCCTGTTCCCTCCTGCCTTCCAGTCCCTGCTCCAGGGCTGGTGCACCCCTTTAGTCTTACTTGTTCCATAAGCCTGGTTCAATCTTTGGCTGAAGGGTGAACCTTAGGAGTGACCTTATTACTGAGCTGAAAGGCTGTCCAGGGACCATACTCTCAGGGTTTCTCTAGTCTCTGTCAGGCCAGCAAGTCTGGTCTATCTTTTTGAGTTAGAATTTTGTACTACATTTTTTTCCAGCTCTGTCTGGGACCCTCTATTGTAATCCCTGTCACAGCAGTCAGTGGTGGTAGCTGGGCACCATCTAGTTTTACTGGACTTAAGTCTGGTGGAGGCCGTGTTAGATGTGGCGCATTAGTACTTTGGACTAATCTTTCTGTTGTATCTTCAGTTTTCTTCATTCGTCCTTGCTCCCGAAGAGGTGAGGCCAGTGGAGTATCTTAGATGGCCGCTTACAGGCTTTTAAGATCCCAGACACTACTCACCAAAGCAGAATATAGAACATATTTTTTATAAGCTACGTTATGCCAATTGAGCTAGATGTTCCCCCCAAAACCATGGTCCCCACAGCCCTCAACCCTGCAATTCGGTCCTTCAGGGAGTTTGGATGTGTCTATGGAGCTACCATGACCTTGCCTTGTATAGGTTGTGCTGGCTTCCCCAGTATTGTGTACTGCCTTACCCTTCACCAAAGTTTCCACTTACCTATTGTCTATTAAGTGTTTTTCCATCCCCACCCCTCCCCTCCCTTGTAACCATGAATGATTATTTCTTTTTGTATGTAAACATTTTCATGAGTTTTTACAGTAGTCGTCTCATACAGTATTTGTCCTTTTGTGATTGACTTATTTCACTCAGTGTAATGCCCTCCAGAGTCATCCCTGTTATGAGATGCTTCACAGATATATCATTGTTCTTTCTCAAAGTGTAATACTCCATCGTGTGTATGTATCACAGTTTGTTAATCCATTCATCTGTTGACGGGCATCTAGGTTGTTTCCATCTTTTTGCTATTGTGAACAATGCTGCAATGAACATGAGTGTTCATATGTCTATTTGTGTGATGACTCATTTCTCTAGAATATATTCCTAGGAGTGGGATTGCTGGATCATATGGTATTTCTATTTCTAGCTTTCTAAGGAAGCACCATATTGTTTTCCAAAATGGTTTTATCATTTTGCATTCTCACCAGCAGTGCATAAGAGTTCCGATCTCCCTGCAGCCTCTCCAACATTTGTTATCTCCTGTGTTATTGATTTGTGCCAGTAATGCCAGGGTGAGAGAGTATCTTATTGTGGTTTTGATTTGCATTTCTCTAACGGCTAGAGATTGTGAGCATTTCCTCATGTGTCTGTTGGCCCCTTGAATGTCTTCTTTGGTGAAGTGTCTGTTCATTTCCTTTGCCCATTTTTTAGTTGGATTATTTGTCTTTTTGTTGTAGAGGTGTTGGATTTTCTTGTAGATTTTAGAGATTAGACCTTTGTCTGATTTGTAATAGCCAAAATTTTTTTCCCAGTCTGTAGGTTCTCTTTTTACTCTTTTGGTGAAATCTTTTGATGAGCATAAGTGTTTAATTTTTAGACGATCCCAGTTATCTAGCTTATCCTCCGGAGCTCGTGTGTTGTTTGTTGTGGTTTGTATACTGTTGATGCTGTGTATTAGGGCCTCTAGCTTTGACACTATTTTTTCTTGTATGAACTCCATATTTTTTGGTTTTATATTTAGGTCTTTGATCCATTTTGAGTTAGTTTTTGCATATGGTGTGAGATATGAGTCCTGTTTCATTTTTTTGCAGATGAACATCCAGTTTTGCCAGCACCGTTTGTTAAAAAGACTGTCTTTTCCCCATCTGATGGGCTTTGGGCCCTTGTCGAAGATTAGGTGACCATAGGCGGATGGATTTATATCTGGGTTCTCAATTCTGTTCCATTGGTCAATGTATCTGTCATTGTACCAGTACCAGCCTGTTTCGACTGCTGTATAGTATGTTCTGAGGTCACATATTGCGAGTTCTCCTACTTAATTCTTCTTCTTCAGTAGTGTTTTATGAATCCGGGGCTTTTTCCCTTTCCACATAAAGTTAATGATAAGTTTTTCCATCTCTGTAAAGAACGTGGAAACCCTGGTGTCATAGTGGTTAAGTGCTACGGCTGCTAACCAAAGGGTCGGGAGTTCAAATCCGCCAGGCACTCCTTGGAAACTCTATGGGACAGTTCTACTCTGTCCTAAAGGGTCGCTATGAGTCAGAATCAACTCGAGGGCACTGGGTTTTTTTTGAGTAAAGAATGTTGTTGGTATTTGGATCAGGATTGCATTATATTTGTAAATTGCTTCGGGTAGAATTGTCATTTTCACAATGTTGAGTCTACCTATCCATGAGCATGGTATATTTTTCCATTTATGTAGATCTCTTTTGGTTTCTTGCAGTAGTGTTTTGTAGTTTTCTTTGCATTGGTCATTTACATCCCTAGTTAGATTTATTTCCAAATATTTTATTCCATAGGGTTTTCAATAGTTGATTTTTCGGAAGTAGATCACCAGGCCTTTCTTCCAAGGTATTTTCGGGTAGACTGGAAGCTCCAAGCTTTCAGTTAGCACCCAGGGACTCCAGTAGGGAATTACAGCTACGTAAATCCTAGGTTTAATGATCCAGAGTCTCTCTTTAATCCTTTATCATCCTCTCAGTGCCTTTCTACTCACTGGCTCATCCCAGTGTCTTCTAAGTCACTGGGATCATCAAGGCAAGACAAGCCAACCATCCCAACACGACAGAATGAGGAGGGATAGGTTATTTCCTAGGAAGGAAAATAACAACTCAGTCGTCAAGTAATGCCTTCGGTACAAAAGTGTGGAAAGGCCTAGGAGAAAAGTGAGGTTGGGGCTGAGCAGTGGGGAACGCTGAGTGTCAGATGGGGGCCTGAGGAACCGGCCTTTGAGCTGGTACAGGAGTCTAGGATGACAGCCTGCCTAGGAGCAATTTCAACAGTCAGATTTCAAGTGAGAGTGGACAAGGGAGAGTTAGAAAAAAATGTTTTTCCAGAGGGCCAAATGTCAGAAGGACTCAGGACTGTTTGAGATACACTCATTTCCACTAATTTTGAATTGAGTGGTCACGAAGGTCACGAAGATGGATTTGAGCTGACTTTATGTTACGAGAATTATGAGAGAATAAAATCTATATCCAGAAAGGCTCTTTCCCTGGAGATCTTCACAAAATGGTGGATCATGGGAAATCATCATGAGGAATGATTTCCATGCTGTCACATTGGAGGCAGTAATGACCTTTGTCTCTACCCCTCCCACTGTGGTTCTCAGGCATTTCCCCTTGGAGGAAGAGCCATCAGGGCCTTTTGGCACTATCCTGCACTTGACAAGCTAAGAGATACTCAGTGAAGTACCAACCCAGGCTCTGGAAATATGAAAGGAGCCTCTTCTCATGGAGGAATGCAGGGATCTCCAGAAACAAGATCAAGGCTAAACTCCCATAACTTCTGTGCTGTTGATTATTTATTTCTCTTCCTTAGTTAATAGGCAAAGGGAATTTGGAGACGGAGGGGCAGAAATACCTGAACTTTAAGAAGAAAGGTGAGTGTATAGGCTTCTTCTGCAAAAGGAATGGATTGCTTTGTTATTTTTGTAAAAATATATGAAACACAACATTTGCCAATTTAATGTTTTTGATTTGTATAATTAGTTCATTAATTATATTAATCATGTTGCGTTACCATCACCAATATCCATTGCCAAATTTCCATCACCATAAACAAAAACTCAATGCTGCCTAAATAATGACTCCAAAAAAGGGATATTTTAATTTTCCAAAAAACTGTTGTTATATGGGAAGCAATGAGAACAGAACATTAACAACAATTATGGAAGATTAGAAAAATGAGAAGTAGCAGGCATATGATTGGCCTGATAAGAAGTGCAAGCTTATGGGTAGAGGTGGTTGGTTGGTTAGTGTGCTCTCTCATTCTTCTGTGTTTTCTGTTTCAGGACAGAAAGGTTCCTTCTCTCTCTCATTGATCTTCACTTCCAGACTAGCCCCTGATCCTTCCCTGGTCATCTACACCATTTTTCCTGGTGGAGGAATAATAGCAGACAAGATTAAGTTCTCGGTGGAGATGTGCTTTGACAATCAGGTAAAATGTCAGTTGAAGGAGGGTGAAGAAAAAGTAGGGCATAAAGAAAGATCTTGTGTGTGTTGGGGTTGGAGATAAGGCAGGCGCAAGGAAATAAGAAGGTAATAATTAAGTTGGATGTTGTATTTATATCTTTAGAATATTTGGTTGAAATTGACCTCTCATCTACTCCTTCTTAAAAAGACATGCTGGGAAATCACATGTTCTATGTAGTTATTCCACATACTCTCTTCTTCCTACTGTTTGTCTTCTAAAATATCTATATTATTCTGCTGTGCTTACTTTTCCCAACTCTGTCATAAGACATCAGTCCTAAAGAGCTAGAACTTACAAAAAAAAGTATAGAAGTGACGTGGTGGACCGGACACCATAGCTGAGGTACACTGGCTGATGATCCAAATCATACTGTGTCCTGATTTCCATGTTACACCTTTCCCTTCCCCAGGTTTCCCTTGGCTTCTCACCTGTCCAGCAGCTTCCAGGAGCGGATGTGGAACTGGAGCTACAGGCAGCTCCTGGGTCCCTGTGTGCAGTCCGGGCTGTGGATGAGAGTGTGTCACTACTTAGACCAGAGAGAGAGCTGAGCAACAGCTCTGTGAGTAATCTGCAGATAAGAAAGAGAGAGTTAACAGAAAAGGCCATTAGAATGCAGACAAAAGAAAGATGGATCACAGGAAGTGGGAGGGAAAGTCTTAGGGAAAGGGTACACCATAAGGTGGCAGGACAGCTGGTGTAGAAATGAAGGTAGAAATGATGGTATGTGAAGGACACAGTTAGTATGGAGGTAGAGATAAGGAAAGAGAATGAAATGATAGATTATGAAAAAAGGCAAGGCAGAGGTTAAAATTTAAAAAGTAGGAAAGTAGCTTTGACAGAATAAATCTAGTAAGAATTCTGGAGTAATGAAGACAAAGAATGCAAGAGTAGTGAACTGTGGCAGCAGAATCTGAGAGAAGTTTCTCAACTGGTTTCACTTTATATCAAACTTTATTTCCTTTTCCCCTCTCATCCCAGGTCTATGGGATGTTTCCATTCTGGTATGGTCACTACCCCTATCAGGTCGCTGAATATGATGAGTGTCCAGCATCTGGCCCATGGGGCTTTCCTCAACCCATCATTGACCCCGTGCCTGAAGAGCGTTGGATCAGGCGTTCTTTTTTCTGGAGGCCCTGGTTCTCTGAAGGCGCTGACATTTTCAGCTTTTTCCAGGTAGATGCTCTCACCCATTTTGTTCTTAGAAACAATGGTGGTGGGAGAGAGAGAAGGAAAGCCCATATCTAAGAATGTAGAGATCCATGTGGGCACTGACAGGGACAAAATCCTAAAAGAAGTTCCTGACATGTAAGGTAGCCTCTCTTGATCCTTGTGCTTGAAGAAGTTGCCCAATTGCCTTGAAAAGAGAAGTCTTGTGAGACACTATAAACCTAGTCTCCCTTACTCTGTGGTCCCCAAACCTATGTCTGTGATCTCAACACTTCTATATCAGTCAAGAAGAAAAATTAAAGAAGGTAGATAAGAGGTCTCTTATTATTATAAAAATATTTTGAACCTATTTTATATGCAGAGATTTGGGATACTCTGTGGCCCAAGTCTTGACCAGGTCTGTGAGGTCAGGGACTGTGTTTTGTCTTGTTCATCTTGTTGTTCTCTCTAATGCCTGCCCGTTCAAAATGCTCAATGTATTTCTGTTGAATTGAATGAGCTGATATGGGCTGCGCCCTCAAAAAGTTCAGAGTAAGTCAAATAATAAGAACACAAAGACTAATATTTGGAAGAAGAATTAAATATGTTTAACAATGGAATAAGTTTAATTGAAAGCCTTTCACACTAGCTGGCAGTTTGCAAATCTTGGGAGCTGAGTACTGGGTAATAACCACCAGTTTTGACATTAGTAAGAAAATAAAGTTTTGGTTCAATGTTTTGATGGTGGAGCTCCTGGCAGTAGCTTTTTTAGTAGGGGAGGAGACCACCATAACACTTTTTTCTCTATTCTCTTTGGTGCCTATCAGGACATGGGCCTGAAAATACTGTCCAATGCCAAGATCAAGAAGCCAGTAGATTGTAATCGCCAGTTTCCAAATTACGCCACTGCAGTGGGTGAAGGTAAGCTACCTCTATGGCTTATGGATTCACTGAGATGTTTAAGTCAGAGAACTGTGAAAGCTCCCTTCTTGCATCCTGTTTTTGTACTGAACCTCTAACCGTAGGATGGTAATGGATTGTAGGTCATAAACATGGGCAGTTTCCCAAGGGTCTGTCTTTGGAGAGGGCTTTTGAAACCTGGAGCCCCTATCTACTCATTCCGTGGCCAAACCTCCTTCTCTGTCACTTCCATTTATGGCCTTTGTGACTAGATAGTTCCTCAGTAGTCCTTCCTCCATGCCTCTGATCAAATGTTCTCTGCTTCCTCTGAATTTCTTGCTAGTAGTCCTTCTATCTATATTTGTATCATGACATAAATCTTCTGTCTTCCTGAATTCCCTTATCCTTTTTTTTAGAAATATTATTTTTGTGTGTGTTTAGATGAACATTTACAGAGCAAAATAGTTTCTCATTAAACAATTAAACACATATTGTTTTGTGACATTGGTTGCCAATCCCACGATGTGTCAACACTCTCCCCTTCTTGACCTTGGTTTCCCTGTTACCAGCTTTTCTGTCCCCTTCTGCCTTATCCTCCTTGTCTCTAGCTTGGTGTGCCCATTTAGTCTCGTTTTGTTTTATGGGCCTGTCTAATCTTTGGTTGAAAGGTGAACCTCAGGAGTGACTTCAGTACTGTGTTAAAAGAGGTCCTAGGGCCATATTCTTGGGGTTTCTCCAGTCTCTGTCAGACTACTAAGTCTGATCTTTTTTTTGTGTGAGTTAGAATTTTGTCTATATTCATTGCCAGCTCTGTCTGGTACCGTCTATTGAGATCCCTGTCAGAGCAGTCAGTGGTGGTAGCTGGGTACCATCTAGTCTTGCTGGACTCAGTCTGGTGGAGGCTGTGGTAGTTGTGGTCCGTTAGTCCTTTGGACTAATCCTTCCCTGTGTCTTTGGTTTCAAAATTCTCTTATTCTTGATCTCCTCAGCAAGTGATGGTATTCGTCGAGAAGGTCTTCCGTTTTCATCTTCATCACCTCAGTCAGGCAGCTCTCAGGTTCGCCAGTACTTCCCAGAGACCTGGATCTGGGATCTGTTTCCTATTGGGTAAGTGGTATCTCAAACGTACAGCAAGATTATACAATGTGGAGCCAACAGAGAACTCAGAATCAGATAATTTCTAATGAATGCAAGTCCCAAGATAAGAAAGTTAAATGGGGGTATGGGAACTCTTTTTTTTCCCTGAATTTTTTTTTTTTTTATTGTGCTTTAGATGAAGGTTTACAGAGCAAATTAGTTTCTCATTAAACAATTAATACTCATACTGTTTTGTGACATTGGTTACCAACCCCGTGATATGTCAACACTCTCCCCTTCTTGACCTTGGGTTCCCCATTTCTATTCGTCCAGCTTTTCTGACCCTTCCTGCCTTCTTGTCCTTGTCTCTGGCCTGGTGTGTGCATTTAGTCTTGTATACATGGTTGAGCTACATGTATTATTGTTTGTTTTATGGACCTGTTTAATCTTTGGCTAAAGCTCAGGAGTGACTTCAATACTGAGTTAAAAAGATGTTCGGGGGCCATATTCGTGGGGTTTCTCCAGTCTGTGTCAGACTAGTAAGTCTGGTCTTTTTTTGTGAGTTTGAATTTTGTTCTACATTTTTCTCCAGCTCTGTCTGGGACCCTCTACTGTGATCCCTGTCAGAGCAGGGCACCATCTAGTTGTGCTGGACTCAGTCTGGTGGAGGCTGTGGTAGTTGTGGCCCATTAGACCTTTGGACTAATTTTCCCTGAATTTTTATACAATTATATACAATCACTTAAAACAAACCCACACTTTACACTCACTAAGATGTCTGTGATTTTAAAAAAGAAGAAAAGAACAAGCATTGGCAAGAATGTGAAGAAATTGAAACTGTCATTCATTGTTGGTGGGTTTGTAAAATGGTATAATCACTGTGGAAAACAGTTTGGCAGTTCCTCAAAAATTTATACATAGAATTGCCCTGTGGTCCAACAATTTCACTCCTAGGTATGAACCCAACAGAATGAAAGCAAGAATACAGATACTTGTGCATTTAGGGTCACTGCAACATTATTTACAATAGCCAAAAGGTGGAAACAACCCAAATGTCCATCAACACGTGAATAGATAAACAAAATGTGGCACATACATACAATAGAATATTACTTAGTCATAAAGAGAAATGAATTCCCTGTACTTGCTATCACATGAATAAACCTTGAAAACATTATGCTAAGTCAAAGAAGCCAATCATAAAGGACAAATATTGTATGATTCTACTTTATATAAAATATCTAGAATAGACAAGTGTGTTTTTTTTTTTAGGATAGAGACCAAAGTTTATTGGTGGTTACCAGGGGCAGGAGTGAGGGAGGAAAAAGAGATTCATTGCTTAGGGGACAGTGAGCTTCTGTTAAGGGTGATGGGAAAAACTAGGAACGGTTAATGACAATGGCTGAACAACATAATGAACACAATGAATTATACATGTAAAGATTTCAGAAATGGCAAATGTTTTGTTACCTGTATATTTACCACAATAAAAAGTGAGAAAAATTCATTTCTGCAGATGAGTTTACAGCATAATTCACCAATGCTCTTCCTATCCTGCCCTCCCTCTGCCTCACCTGGGTTCTTGTGTTCCCACAGTAACTCTGGGAAGGAGGCTGTCCATATCACAGTTCCTGATACCATCACCACGTGGAAGGCCATGACTTTCTGCACCTCCCAGTCCAGAGGCTTTGGTCTTTCACCTACTGTTGGACTAACTGCTTTCAAGCCATTCTTTGTTGATCTGACTCTCCCTTACTCAGTAGTTCGTGGGGAATCCTTTCGCCTTACTGCCACCATCTTCAATTATCTAAAGGACTGCATCAGGGTGAGAGCTGGGGATACAGGGAAAAGGTGTCGGCACTGGAACCACAGCCCCCTCTCTCAAGTTTAATCGGAAACATGTTTTCCCTGGGAAAAAGATGAGATGCCATTGCTTCTGCTCCTGAGATTCCCTGAGCCTCTGTCTGCTCTCTGCTTTGCTCATACCTTTTATCTCAAACATTCTTTTCAGATTCAGACCAACCTGGCTAAATCAGACAAGTACCAGGTGGAATCATGGGCAGGCTCTAAGGCCTCCAGCTGTCTCTGTGCTGATGAAGCAAAAACCTATCACTGGAATATCACAGCTATCAAACTGGGTAAGAGAGGGAACTGGTAGATTGGCAAGAAGAGCCTAGAGAGAAAGCTCATGGGGTCACCATGAGTTGGGGTCAACTAGATGGCAAATGGTTTTAAGTTTAAGAAGCACTGGTCTAGAGGAGAAAAGACCTTAGTGGTATCTCTGGCAGCAGGGCTAATGTATTCCTTCATCCTTCATCCAGGTCACATAAACTTTACAATTAGTACTGAGATTGTGGAAAGCAATGAACTCTGCGGAGGCCAGAAGGGGTTTGTTCCAGAAAAGGGCCGAAGTGATACACTCATTAAGCCAGTTCTGGTCAAGGTGAGTTTTCTGCAGGCCCAGTTTCAGAGGTGAAGATAGCAACCAACCCAGGATGCTCAGTGTGTAATCATACCAGTTAGCCTCTCATGGTAGTCTTACTCCAACTCCAATTAGGTAGCTTCAGCTTTCTTCTTCCTGGCCCCTTTCTGCCCTTAGACATTTGCCTAACCCATACCTATGATCTGTGAAAGTGCCTAGCACAGGGCCTGGCATATCATAGACACTCAATGAATGTTAGTTTCCCTTATCAAAATCCTTAACTTCATCATCATTAGATACCTTTTTTTAAGCCCATCATGAATCCCACTGACAATCCTTTCTCTTCCAAATTTCCTAGTCTTGTCCTTGCTCAGAAAGAATTTTACTGAGAGGCCCATCCCTGGGTTGAAAATAGAGTCCTGAGCTTCAAAGACAAGCTCTGTTCTTTCTAGTCCTGAAGGAAGCCTTGGGAACACAGGGAAGGCCCCTTCTCCTCACCGGCCTTCCTATTCCTTCCTTGTCACTTGCCCTGACACTTGCCTTCATTGTTTTCACCTGGACTGTGTCTCTGTTCATGCCAGCCTGAGGGAGTCCTCGTGGAGAAGACACACAACTCACTACTGTGCCCCAAAGGTGGGTCAGGTTGGAGGGTGGCTGGTGGTGAGAACCCTTAGGCAACAAGAGGTTTTCATAGATGAAAGGAAGGTATGGAACAAAGAGGCACAAGACAGTGTGGGGGTACCATCCCTCATGAGGCTAATTAACTGAGAGGCAGGATACAGAAGGGAAAATGCACGGTAGGATTGTGACTCTTTGGAATTTATTTTCAGCAAAGATTACTGTGAATCTGTCTCCACCTCACAGAAAGCTCTGGGTTATGGAAAGTTTTCATATGGTTTGAACCCAAAAACTCCCACTGATTTCACCCTCTGTTGTCTCACAGGAAAGGTGGCTTCAGAATCCATCTCCCTGGAGCTCCCTGTGGATGTCGTCCCTGATTCAGCCAAGGCTTTAGTTACTGTTCTGGGTAAGCAGCTAGAGATTCCTTGCTTAAAAAAAAAAAAAGTGGGGCTGGAAGCTGCAAAGGTGTGGAATGGGCTGGGCATGTGATCCTATCTGAAAGAAGGTGCAATCCATTAGAAGTGATGAAGGAAGAAGAGTTTAGTTTACATAGTGGGGGAATACAGAGCATAGGTATCGGTAGAGATGGTATTAGATGTATGCTGTAGTTAAACATGGAAACCCTGGTGGTGTAATGGTTAAGAGCTATGGCTGCTAACCAAAAGGTTGGCAGTTTGAATCCACCAGGTGCTCCTTGGAAACCATATGGGGCAGTTCTACTCTGTCCTATAGGGTTGCTATGAGTTGGAATTGACTTGAGGGCAATGGGTTTGTTATTTGTTTATTTTTGATAGTTAAACACAGAAAGGAGTCTGGGCAGGAAGAAATTAAAGGTAACAAAAGCTTGATATGTATTTAGGCTTAGGTGGTCTAGAAACGGGGTGGAAAGGACAAAGATTTGCAGCAGCTATTTAAAAAATTTGGAACTTAACCTATATGAGTAAAGTCAAGGGAAGATACAACCATGTTTACATAGGCAGGACCACTTCACTACTGTGGGCAAGGAGTAAGTAGAAAAGCATTCCCTTGAAAATCATATCAAACTTGTTTAGGGGCCCAGCTCTACTCTTTCCAGCCCTGTGATCTTGAGCAAGTTATTTAACAATTCTGATCCTTCTTTCCCCTTCAGTAAGACATGATAATAACTTACCTCTTGGGACTGGTATGAAGATTAAATGCAATATAGTTAAAGTTCTCAGTGTAATATCTGGTACACAGGAGGGGCCTTATAAATGTTTAGTTCTTTCTTTACTCTTTTACCCTCTTCCAAAGACTTTTGCTGGTCAAAATATTCTGTTTCTATTGTACTTTATTCATATCTCTAGTATAGTATATATCTCATTTTATTGCACTGTAGTTCACTGTGTATGTCTTCCACACTGTATTGTGAGTTCCTTGAGGAGAAGAGCCATGCCTTTTTCATTTCTGTTTCGAGCGTAGTTTCTGGATCATAGTTGACATTCAGTACATATTTATAGATTTGAATTTACCTCAGTGGCTAAAATGCAGATGTTGATGAGTTGCTTATGTTAGGCTTACTGGCTTATAAAGCGTATAGAGGAGTCTGTAGACATAACTTGGGAAAGGATTTCGGGATTGCACATGTGTGGAAGGGACTTGGTGATTTTGAGGGTGATGTGTTTGTACACAGTGGAGGAAATTAGAAGTTGGGCCTAAATATCACAGGTTTTGTTACATCACTCATCAGCTCCAGTGACAGGTCTTCTGAAAAGCTCTGAATGCCCTTAGGTGGTACCTTTCTGGGTCCCAGAGTCCCTGGGTAGTACAAACAGTTAACGCACTTGGCTGCTAACTGAAAGGTTGGAGATTTAAATCTACCTTGGAAGAAAGGTCTGGGGATCCACTTCCCAAAAAAGCAGCTGTTGGAAACAGAGTAGAACACAGTTCTATTCTGCCACACATGGGGACTCAATGGTAACTGGTTTTGGTTCTGGGTACCTACTGTCTTTTACATACCTAACTTTGTATTATAGTACTATATTGTAATGAATTATAATTGTGATATGTTGGAATTGTTTGACACTCTGTGATCTCTTTGAGGATAGAGACTGTGTTTGTCTTATTGCTGTATCTCCAGGGCACATAGTTGTTTTTGTTGTTAGGTGCCGTGGGGTCGGTCCCGACTCATAGTGACCCTATGTACTGCAGAACAAAACAGTGGTCCTGCACCATGCTCACAATCGTTGTTATGCTTAAGCCCATTGTTGCAGCCACTGTGTCAGCACCTCTCATTGAGGGTCTTCCTCTTTTCAGTGGACTCTGTACTTTACCAAGCATGATGTCCTTCTCCAGGGACTGATCCCTCCTGATAACATGTCCAAACTATGTAAGACACAGTCTCGCCATTCTTGCTTCTAAGGAATATTCTGGTTGTACTTCTTCCAAGAAGTACAATGAGTGCACATAGTAAGCACTCATTAAATGATAGGTAATATGTGTTTGTTAAATGAATGATTTTTTATAAAATCTTAAGGATTTTCTCTTTTCCTTACCTCTGTATTCTTTCTCTCTCCTTTTGGATCCCAGGGGACATTATGGGCACTGCCCTGCAGAACCTAGACAGTCTGGTGCAGATGCCAAGTGGCTGTGGGGAGCAGAACATGGTCTTGTTTGCCCCCATCATCTATGTCTTGCAGTATCTAGAGAAGGCAGGGCTGCTGACTGAGGAAATCAAGTCTCGGGCAGTGGGTTTTCTGGAGACAGGTAAGCTGGTTCAATCTTTCTTGGGCATTCCTCTCCTTCAGGGTCTATGATGGGTTGAAAAAATACAGGGAAATTCCAGTCCTTGAGGTATCCAGGTTCTCGAAGGGAATAGGGGTGTGTTTTGAAGTTGTCACCATGATCTAAAACCACATCTGGCTTCCAGGGTACCAGAGAGAGCTGAGGTACAAACACAGGAATGGTTCATACAGTGCCTTTGGGGAGCGGGATGAAAATGGAAATACATGGTAATTTTGCCCATTTCCCAATAAGTCCTGCTACCTCTGAACACAATTTCCAAGCCCTCTGAAATTATTCCTCCCCTCTCCCCTTAATCCTATTCCTTCTTGAACTCAGCCCTCCACCTATCTAGTACTGTCTATTTCAGCCTTTCCTTTGGTTGAGTCCCATATCCTTCTCCTGATCTCGTGCCCTCCCCAGTTCTTGTCCCTACTAATGCCCATTAATGCACCCTTTTTCCAGACCTCCTTTGCATTATGTTTCCTCAACTTCCCTTCTGGAACCATACACCAGGATAAGCTATAGAACTTTTGCACCCTCACCAGGAAACCTCCTGTAAGCCATGTTTCCCTCTTTACCCATGTAGGCTGACAGCCTTTGTCACCAAATGCTTTGGCCAGGCTCAGGAATTCATCTTCATTGATGACAAGAACATCCAGGATGCTCTTAAGTGGATGGCAGGAAACCAGCTCCCCAGTGGCTGCTATGTCAATGTGGGAAAGCTCCTTGACACATCTATGAAGGTGAGGGTCTGGCCAGGGCCCTTGAGCCCACTTGCTATGTCTGGGAGGAACTTGTTCCTCTGACTCAATAGCATCCAAAAAGCACTGGTCTGGGCGCCAGTGTTCTTCAGGTCTCAGCTCTGGTTCTGAGTGGCCTTGGACAACGCACTTAACAGTCTAAGCCTCAGCTTTCATATCTGTAGAAAGGGGACATGGAGTAGAACATGGTGTGATCCCCAAATCAGCAGCATCAGCACCACCTGGGGACTTATTTCAAAGGCAAATTCCAGCCCCACCTCAGACTAACTGAATGAGAAACTTCATGGGTGTGGGCCAGGAACCTGTTTTAACTTGCCTTCCAGATCGTTCTGATGCTTGCTGAAATTTGAGAACCATTAGTCTAGAAGATCTCTGGGCCTTTTACCATCTCCTGAAATCTGGTGTGTAATCTAAATAAAGCCATTTCCTCTGGTGAGGACTAATAGGCAGCCCAGTGTTTTTTGTAGTGTTGCCAGTGTTGCCTGTGATAAAAAATAGCCTTAATTGGGAGTACTCTGTGCCAGGTACTGTTCTAAGTACTTTATTTCTATTTGATATTGTTTAATGCTTACAACAAATCAATGCAACAGGCACTTACGTCACGTTATTAATTCCCTTTTACAGATGAAGAAACTAAGGCATTGAGATTAAGTAAATTGTCAAGGTCATTGCTAGTTAGTGTTAGAACTGTGGCAGTCTGACGCCATAGGCACTGCTCTCACCCACTCACTACGTGGCCAGTTGTTCTAAGTTGCCGTTGAGATGGCTCTGACTCATGGCAACCTTATGTGTAACAGAAGGAAATGTTGCCCAATCCTGTGACACTTCTCCTAAATATAGCGTGAGATGCAGATGCTGGAGGTTAACTTGGTCAGTTCAGAACATATTCAGCAAAAGAAAGATTTGTATGAACTTCCCTAGAGAAATCATTTACATTGTTATTCCAGGGCCTGGATTAAAAATCTTAAGCGTTAAAAAAAACCCAAAAAACTCTATATAAGATTCACTAGTTTTCCTTAGCAATATCATTAATATCACACACAAGCAAAATTTTGCTGAAGATATTTTAAAAATGGCTGCAGCAATACATTGACAGGGAACTGCCAGAAATTCAAGCTGAATTTAGAAGATAGGACAAAGAGTATCTTTGCTGATGTCAGGTGGATCTTGGCTGAAAGCAGAGAATACCAGAAAGAAGTTTACCTGTTTTTTATTGGCTACATGAAGGCATTTTACTGCGTAGATCATAACAAATTATGGATAACGTTGCAAAGAATTCTGTGTCCTGGAGGCTTAGAGCTGCAGCTAGTTTGTGGAAAAGGGCACTTTGTAAAATAATTCATTTATTCAAAGGGGATGCTTTTTTTTTTTTTTTTTGCCATTGCACACAGTCCCTGCCTGTGCTGGCTGCTGTCCTGACTTCCCTCTCCCTGTTCCCTTCTAGGGTGGTGTTGATGATGAGATCTCGTTGACTGCATACATCACAGCTGCATTGCTGGAGATGGGAAAGACCATAGATGTGAGTTTTTCTAGCTCTTCCTCTTTATACTCTTCCTATCACACCTATCCCTAGAGAAATTCCCCTCTCTTGCCTCAATTCACCTTTTAATCAGGAGAAAGATGTGATGATTTCCCTATTGCTTCCCACTTTGCAAAGAATGCCTTATAAATTGTTATTTGTCTTCACTTTGCAGGATCCAATGGTGAGTCAGGGTCTGCAGTGTCTCAAGAATTCTGCCATGGCCACCACCAACCTCTACACACAGGCCCTCCTAGCTTATACCTTCTCCTTGGCTGAGGAAGAGGACATCAGGAATAGTCTTCTTGAAAAATTAGATCAACAGGCTATCATCTCAGGTATGCTGGTCAGGTTAGGAGTACTTTAGAAATGGTGAAAATATGTGAGTTATCTCTAATTTTCCTCAGTCCCACATATATTCAATTCTAAGATTCATTTTAGTAGAATTTGGTAAGTCATAAAATCATCATTGGGAACTCTGAAGGAAAGCCCATGTAAGACCTCATTGGGCAGTGTTATACTTCAGCATGAAAAGGAATTAGGTGGTAGAAGCTGGTCAGAAAATTTATTGGCATTGCAGAATCACCTTTTGGAGGTCTTTAAAAATTCTTTGGAGCCTGTGGGTGGTGCAAACAGCACACTCAGCTGCTAACCAAGAGTTTGGAAGTTTAAGTTCACCCACAGGCACTTCTGAAGGAAGGCCTGGCGATCTACTACCAAAAAATCGGCCATTGAAGACCCTGTGGAGCACCATTCTACTTTGACACACATGGGGTCACCAAGAGTTGGAATCGACTGGGCGGCAACCGATATTTTTTTTAGTGTGGGATCACTAAGATGATCTTAAGATAAGATGAGAATTAAACTCAGAGATTTTTCAAGGTTGTTTAAAACTTTTGGATATACTTGAAGTAATAGCTGAAGTTCTAGCAGATCTTATGTAAAAAATATTAATGCATCTCATTTATCTATCTATATATTTGAAATTATACTTCCAGGCAGAAATTTAATCTCAGCTTTCATTTATACTAATGTCATTGCTGAAGTATCCTCATATGGGCTCTGGGTAATGTTCTTGGCTAGTGCGTAAGCAACTCTAGTCACAAAATGGGTGTCTCTGACAGTGGGTGGAGTATACCGTCACCAATTGATTTAATGTGATTATGTCTTCTCCATTATCTTCAGGCTCACATGTGTTCTGTTATGATCTTTCAATCAGATTGCCTCCTATGGATTATTCATTCTTGGTACTCCTATTTAAATAGGCTTGTTGCTCCTGTTCTTCTTATTTCCATTTGTTTTTCTTTTACTATAAGTTGGCTGTCATAGCGTTTTGCTCTCCTGTTCTATTTGAAGGTGTTCTAATATTTCCTTAGCATTTTTTCTATGGTTTCTCAGAGTTCTTATGCATATTTTACCATTTTTATTCTTCTAAAAATGTTAAACCCTTGATTAAGTAAAATAAATATTGAGAAATTAATGAAATTCTTTAAGTCAAGAAAGGTCCCCAAACACATAAGAGTCTCATAAGACATTTCTACTTACTTATCTCTGATAGCATCAGAATTCATAAATTGACAAAGATGGTTTTCCTGTAATTCTGGACCATTTACTGATGCTCCCAGGTAAGCCATAACTTGGGGATTTATTTATGTGTGGCTGTATACACACACACACACACACACATACACACACACACATCCCTGCATCCTGCAAATACGTTATGACCAATAAATTAGCTAATTCTGAGTGACAATTGTTTCTAACTGAGGGTTAAAATTCTTGGCTAGTACTTTCTCTGCTCTAAAGTACGGCATTTACAAACGGAATATGGGAAAGCCAGTTCCTTCCAGGGTCTTCCTCATGCTTCTTTCTCCCTAGGAGAGTCTATTCACTGGAGCCAGAAGCCTTCTCAGCCATCGAATGCCAGGTTTTGGTCTGAACCCAAGGCTATAGATGTGGAACTCACAGCATATGTTTTGTTGGCCCAGCTTGCCAAGGCCAGGCTGACTCAAAAGGAAATAGCCAAGGCCACCGGAATAGTGGCTTGGCTGGCCAAGCAACGCAATGCATATGGAGGCTTCTCTTCGACTCAGGTAAACAGCTTGCTCTCCTCACTGCTGCTTATCAGATAGAATTAGATCCTGTGTGGAGATAGAGGAAAAAATATCACTTTCACCCTCTAGGTCCAGGATCTTATAATTCTAGAGACAGAAAAAGCATGTGAAAAATATACAGAAGGACTCATAAAATTGGATCATATGAGCACATCAATAGTACCAGATTTATTTAATCCCCTTTCTTTGTAGAGTATGAAACATCATGAGATCCATGTTTTTACATGTAAATAGGACATATATAATTATGACTAAATTTATGTATTAATAAATCAGAAAGCCGATTTTGGGGTCTGTAAACATAAAATCATACATGATGAACATACCTCCTCCTTCTGCTGTTACAGGGATTCAGAAGCAAGAAAGATATAATCTCTACCCTCAAAAGTTTACACTCTAGAAGGAAAGTTTAGGACAAGTTCTATATATTATAAAACAGGATCTGGTTATAACATAATAAAGGTACAAAATACTATAGAATTCCAAAAGTGAAAGAGAAGTCACATCAGATTGAGGGATAAGAAAAGTCTTCACAGAGGAATAGCATTTGAGGTACATCTACAGGATATGTAAAATTTGATCGGCAACTATTGAAAGGAAGAGGAAATGGTTTGAGTAATGACACCAATTTGTGGAAGTATAGGATGGCCTTTGGGAAAACTGGTTTAGCTAAATTGTAATAGAACTTAAATTGGAAAGGTAAGGTAGATTCATATTATGAAGGCCTTGTATGTCAGACTCCAGTTTGTGCCTAATCCTGGGGAGCTGTTAATGTTTTTTTAACTTTATTTCAGAAAGATTAATCTGGAGGTTGGTGTAGAGGACCAGATATTGGACTTGAAGAGAGCAGGAGACTGTTTAATTTGTCTAGTTCAGGCATAAAGGGAAATTGAATTAGCGCGGTGGCAGTAAGAAAAAAAAAAAAAGAGGGTTAGAATTGGATAATAAAGTTCGATTGGTGTCATAAACAAAATTCTCTCACATTACCGCAAAGAGAAGTCATCCATTCATTTATTTTGCACATATTATTACATACCCACTATGAATCACTGTGATGCAGATACAGAAGTAAACAAGAAAACACACAATGGAGAACCCCTGAGGGGGCAGGAAAGCAGTGGGATGCAGACCCCAGATTCTTGTGAAAAGACCAGACTTAATGGTCTGACTAAGATCAGAAGGACCCTGGTGGCCATGGTCCCCAGACCTTTTGCTAGCCCAAGACAGGAACCATTCCCAAAGCCAACTCTTCAGACAGGGATTGGACTAGACAATGGAATAGAAAATGACACTGGTGAAGAATGAGCTTCTTGGGTCAAGTAGACACATGAGACTATTTGGCATCTCCTGTCTGGAGGGGAGATGAGACGGTATAGGGGGACAGAAGCTGCCCAAATGGACACAAAAAGAGAGTGGAGGGAAGGAGTGTGCTATCTCATTAGGCGGAAAGCAATTAGGAGTATATAGCAAGGTGTATATAAATTTTTGTGTGAGAGACTAACTTGATTTGTAAACTTTCACTTAAAGCACAATAGTAATAATAATGAAAAGAAGTTAATAAGAAAACATATTTTTTGTCCTCACAGAGCTTATACTCTAACTTGTTGAAATCAAGGTGAGTTTCTCTGAGGATGTAATGTGTAAATGAATAGATTTTTAATAGATGGACTATCTGGCAAAGGTGTTAAGAGCACTAAGTTTACATATGAGAATGACTTATTTGGGATTTTTAAAACTTACATAGTAATGTGTCTCCCTGTTTCAGCGAGATTCTTGGCCAAAGATTAGGAGAGGCTCCATTCTTCTTGCTAAGTTGTAAACCATTATAATCCATAAAAATATTTTTAGAAAGCAATGGGCAAAATATTTAGAACTCTCAGTGACAGATATATGTCAGAATTGTTTTTCAATAAAATCCTTGGCTATCACAAGAAGTCATGTATCCCATATCACCCACCCTAGTTTTTCAGGTGTTGGTGAGGTTCATTTCCTTGAATTGTTCCCATATGTACAAGCAGTGAAGACCTCTCTGATTACATTTCCCAAAAGCTAGACAAAAAGTTGTAGATGATCAAGCTGCATCGATATAACCTGTTCACAGCTTCCCCTAGGCTGGGTGACCTGACTTCCTATTTTATATGACAGTGATGGCATCTAAATACAATTGTTCTTTTTCATTTGGAATATGAAGAAGTGGGGTTCCTTTATTCTGAAATAGATATTTTACAAAATGTCAAGCGTGTAGAAATTCTCATGGCACAGAGCAAGATGTGATAGTTTTGCTGAACTCTTCATTCTTTCTTTTCTCTCCGCTAGTTATAATTTACATATATTATGTTTTTGCTGAAATACCAATGGAAAGATTCAAACTATGTGATGCCATGCTCTTTCAGTGACAGCTTACCTGTCTTATTCCCAAATGAAGATTGTCATATGGCATAATAGCTAAGAAGGCTTGCCCTGCAAGGAAGGACTTTCCAAGGATCCCTGCTACTCTCCCCAACTGTGACATAGACTATTATGCAGTTAAATAGCTTCATGACTGTCTAATTTCTATGGCTATCAAGTTACTGCGGTTTCCTTCCAAAATAAGGAGCTGCAAAATATAATGAACGGTTAGTTATACATTTATTTCTAGCAAAGGAATAGCCCCTTCTGAAGCTAGGTGTGGTTTCTGAATATGAATATATTAGATTAGCCAAAAGACCTATGGCTATACAATAATAACTTGCTAAAGGTCATTTTCTCTTCAAGGAAATACATTTTGATTTTATGTCAGCTTCCCCAGGGGAGGTGAATGTGAATTAGAAGGGGTATCACCCCAGCCAGCTAACAACAACCAGATGTATGAGTTTATAGGGTTGTTTGAGGTTAATTCCAAAGGTTCACAAAATGGTAAGCATATGCTTGTTCTTTTTCTTCCTCAGGATACTGTAGTTGCTCTCCAAGCTCTTGCTAAATATGCTGCCACTGCTTATGCACCATCTGAGGAAGTCAACCTGGTTGTAAAATCCACTCAGAATTTCCAACACACTTTCAATGTACAGACTGTAAATCGGTTGGTACTTCAGCAGAAGAATCTACCTAATATCCCCGGAGTGTATACCTTGGAAGCCTCCGGTCAGGGCTGTGTCTACGTGCAGGTAAGCCAAGATACATGAGAAAGAAATCAGGCTGGGAAGGCAAGTCTGAGGGTATCTTTGCCTCAAATGGAATCTCCTGCCTATCTCCCTATCTTACTTGTAAGGAAAGTAGTTTGAAATGTACAGTCTCTAAGGTTCTTCTCAACTCTGATTTGGTTATCTATTTCTTCTTGTCAGATGGTGCTCAGGTACAACATTCTGCCTCCCAAAAATGTGGAGACCTTTAGTCTTAGTGTGGAAATGGGAAGAGCTAGATGTGACAAACCTACTTCACCTCGATCCTTGACTCTTACCATCCATACCAGGTGAGGAATTAGAGCAATTGGAAAGCTGGGATGGTTGCAGGGGCACCTGGCTCACAGGAGCTGGGCTGGGATGTATTTGTGCATGCGTGTGTGTGTGCGCGCACGTGCGCGTGCATGTGCTGAGGATGCAGAGCACACTGCGAGAGGAAATAAGGGCTCATACAGGTTTGCTTCTTCCTGCCCTCAGTTATGTGGGGAGCCGGAGTTCTTCCAATATGGCCATCGTGGAGGTGAAGATGCTATCTGGGTTCAGTCCCATGGAGGGCACCAATCAGTTAGTAAGTTGTTTCTGTTTTCTTCATTTAACTAGTCTCCATGGGACCTAACATTATCATCAAAAAGCTGGTGAAATGGGCATCATGGTATATATCCACAACTCTGACTGGATTACCTAAATTAGCTACAAAGGTGCATCAATCATATGAAATGGAACCTGTAAACATCTTGGTTCTTTTTCCCTACCTTTTCCACGGTATACAGGTTTTCTTGTAATGGCAGAGCTTTGGAAGGGATAAGGAAGGCTCTGGCTCTTAAAAAAAAAAATTTAGTCTCCCTTTTTTCCTTTCCTATTCAGCTCCTCCAGCAACCACTGGTGAAGAAGTTCGAATATGGACCTGATACACTTAACATTTATTTGGAAGAGGTAAGTATTCAGGAGCTACACCAAAGCGCTTCATTGCTTCTGCATTTTTTTTTGTGACTCCCCCACAATCTATATACACTAGCGTAACACACACAGGGATGAGAGAGTGAGTCCACACCCATGAAGTGAACATGAAATGGGTGGTGGATGAAGGAAGTTGGAAATACCAACCACAATCTTGTGACCACTTGCAGAAATAAAGACTATAGACTCTACCTAATTTTCTACCTTGTTTTGCTATGCACATACTTAAACTAATTTTTCTTTTCTTTTCCTCCATGCTGGTGTAACATGAAATACCCTGCGCTACCCCTACAGCAACACTGTCCAATAGATATACAATGCCAGCCACTTATGTCATTTTAAAACATCTCGTGGTCATGTAAAAAAGAAAAAAAAAACTGATGAAATTAATTTTAGTATATATTTTTTACCCTTATGTATCCAAAATATTTTTATTTCACCATGTAATTTATAAATGTAAGTATTAATGAGATATTTACATCCTTTTTCTTTTTTTTTTCTATACAACGTCTTTGAAATCCAGTATGTATTTTACCACGAGTCCTGATGGCACAGTGATTAAGAATGCAGCTGCTAACCAAAGGTCTGCAATTCGAATCCACCAGCCACTCCTTGGAAACCCTATACCCAACCCACTTCCACTGAGTTGATTCCCACTCACAGCAACCCTATAGGACACAGTAGGACTGCCCCATAGGGTTTCCAAGGAGCACCTGGGGGATTCAAACTGCCAACCTTTTGGTTAGCAGCCACAGGTCTTAACCACTAAGCAACAAGGTTTTCCAATAGAACAGTTCTACTCTGTCTTGCTCGACGGCAATGGGTTTGGTTTTGGTTTTTTATGTATTTTACCACTACAGCATGTCTCAATTCTGACTGGCCATATTTCAAGTGCTCAATGACCACATGCGACAGTGCAGTGCTAGAGTATAACAGCAGTTAATAGGAGGGTCTCTGAAGCCAGGCTGCCTGGGCTGTGACCCTGGTTGTAGCATTCACCGTGTGACCTTAGGAAAGTTGTTCAATGTCTCTGTTTTCTCAGCTGTAAAATGTGAGTGGGTAGTGGTTAGAATAGTATCTCTCTCATAGAGCTATTGGTCCTTTGGTTTTATCTTTTTCTCAAAACTACCTAAGGCTGATAGTGTCCAAAATTTTAGCTCTGGGGTATTACATATATATATATTTCCCCTTTTCCCTTTATTTCTCACTTTTTTCTCTTTTTTAAGACTACAATAAAGGTTATTGTGTTAGTTTCCTAGGGTTTGTTGTTTGTTGTGCTATAAAGTCAATTCTGACTCATAGCGACCCTATATGACAGAGTGGAACTGCCCCAGAGGGTTTCTCAGACTGTAATCTTTTTTTTTTTTAATTAATTTTTATTGTGCTTTAAGTAAAAGTTTACAAATAAAGTCAGTCTCTCATACAAAAATTTATGTATACCTTGCTATACACTCCTAATTGTTCTCCCTGTAATGCGACAGCACGCTCCTTCCCTTCATTTTCTCTTCTCGTGTCCATTTGGGGAGCTTCTGGCCACTCTGCTCTCTCGTCTCGCCTCCAGACAGGAGATGCCAACATAGTCTCATGTGTCTACTTGATCCAAGAAGCTCCTTCTTCACCATTATTATTTTCCATCCCATATTCCAGTCCAATCCCTGTCTGAAGAGTTGGCTTTGGGAATGGTTCCTGTCTTGGGCTAGTAGAAGGTTCGGGGACCATGGCCTCTGGGGTCCTTTTAGTCCCAGTCTGACCATTAAGTCTGGTCTTTTCATGAGAATTTGGGGTCTGCATCCCACTGCTCTCCTGCTCCCTCAGGAGTTCTCTGTTGTGTTCCCTGTCAGGGCAGCCATTGGTTGTGGCCAGGCTCCATCTAATTGTGGTCTCAGGCTGATGGAGGCTCTGGTTTATGTGGTCCTTTCTGTCTCTTAGGCTCATAATTACCTTGTGTCTTTGGTGTTCTTCATTCTTCCTTCAGGCTGTAATCTTTACGGGAGATCACCATGTCTTTTCTCCTGCGGAGCCGCTGGTGTGTTCGAATCGCTGACCTTTTGCTTAGCAGCCGAGTGCTTAACCATTGCACCTCCAGGACTACTGTAACAAAATACCACAAACTAGATGAATTAAAACAACAGAAATTTATTCTCTTGCAGTTCTGAAGGCTAGAAGTTTGAAATCAGGTTTTGACAGGGCCATGCTTTCTCTGAAGCTCTAACGAAGGAATCTGTTGCATGCCTTTCTCTAAGCTTCTGACATTGCTGGCAGTCTTTGGTGTTCCTTGGCTTGCAGATATATCATTCCAACCTCTGTCTCCATCGTTACATGGCGTCCTCCCTGTGTGTCTGTCTGTGCTTCTTCTCTTCTTATAAGAACGGTCATGTTCGATTAAGGCCCACCCTAATCTAGTAAGACCTCATCTTAACTTGATTAAATATACACAGGTACGTGGGGTTAGAACTTCAACATATCTTTTTTGGGGACACAATTCAACCCACAACAATTACCGAAACAGTTTGTTACCCTTATATCTCATCCCTCTTTCAATGTTTCCTAGATTTGTTTCTCATACTGAGTACCTCCTCTAACAGAAGCCAGTTATCATAAACTTTAGAATCGTATTAACAAAATCATGCCGAATAGGTTTACCAATTCCCCAATTTTTCTCCTTTTATGTCTCATCTCTTTTTCTCTGTTCTTCTCATCTTCATCATATATTTCTTCATTCTTTTTGCCATTCTTTTTGTTGTCGCATTCATCTTGCCTTTTAATATCCTTCTTTGGCCTTCCTTATTTCTTAGCCATTTACCTTTCAAAAGTATGTTTTTATAAAAAATTTTTTGGAAGGGTTAGGGTTATTCAGAAGAAAACACATTTTGGGAGGAGTTGTGGATCGGGATGGGCAGAAGGAGGAGGGGGCGGGGCTCCAGAGGCACTGACATGAAGGGACTTCAGATTTTGAGAAAACACTTTCAGAATAAAACATTATTAGATGCTGAATGGAGTCTCTGAGTAGTGCAAACAGTTAATCGCTTGACTACACCTCAGAAGAAAACCCGGCAATCTGTTTCTGAAAGGTCACAGCCTTGAAAACTCTATGCAGCACAGCTCTACGCTGTACACATGGGGCCACAATGAGTCAGAATCTACTCGTTTGGTATTTTTTTGTTTTAGATGCTAAATACTGAAATCAGGTTTTTTTTTAAGTGGGGGGAAGGTCATTTACTTTAAATCTGTATAGTAATTGAATGATGGACAAGAATAGCAGTTCTAAAGATTTTTTGTTTAAGGACCCCTTTATACCATTACATTACTGAGGACCTCAAAGTTCTTTTGGTTCTGGGGGTTATATTTCTTGATGCTTATTACATTAGAAATTGAAACTGAGAAAAATTTTAAATATTAATTCATCTAAAAACAGTAATAAAAGCCCACTACATTTTAATGTAAATAACAGTTTTATGAAAAATAACTACTTTTTCTGAAACAAAAATATAGTAAGAACAGTGACACCTTTTACATTTTTGCAAATGTCTTTATTCTCCAGCAAAAGAGAGTTAAATTCTCCTATCTGCCTCAGCATTCAATCTGTTTCAGTATCATACATCAAGTAGCCTCTGGATAATTCTCCTGTACATTCGTAAGAATGAGAGTGAAAAAAACAAATAATGTCTTAGTATTATTCTGAAAATAATTTTGACCTCACAGAGCCCCCGATACAGCCTTGAGTATCCCTGAAGTGTTATACCCTTAGAGAACCACTGGTCTTGAAGAGTTTGGGAAATCCCTTCCAGTTAAGTGTTTATAACTCCATACCTATAAATTTTGTAATATGAGTCTTATTTTCTTGTCATATCAGATTAATTAATACAATTTCTTAGAGTCTTCATTTATTCAACAAATAATTATTTCGGAACCGGTATGTGCCAGGCACTCTTCTAAGTGATGAAGATATAGAAGTGAAAAAGGTAGACATGGCCCTTGCCCTCGTGGGGCTTATATGCTAGCAAAAAAGCAGGAGATATGCAAGTTTTAAAAAAATGACGTACCCACACACGTATGCCACGTGTGTACATATATTTTTGTCAGTATATATATATAATATATATACATATTTCAGTATACATGTGTGGATAGATAGACAGACAGACAGATAGATAGATGATAGACAGACAGACAGACAGATAGACAGACAGATAGATAGATAGACCCACCCATTGTTGTCAAGTTGATTCCGACTTATAGTGACCCTATAGGACATAGTAGAACTGCCTCATAGGGTTTCCAAGGAGCACCTGGTGGATTTGAACTGCTGACCTTTTGGTTAGCAGCTATAGCACTTAACCACTATGCCCCAGGGTTTCCATATATACAGATATTTAGATAGACATAGATATATTTAGGAGCCCTAGTGCCATAGTAGTTAAGTGCTCAGCTACTAACCAAAAGGTCAGTAGTTCAAATCCACCAGCAGCTCCTTGGAAACCCTATGGGAGAAGCTCTGCTCTGTCCTGTAAGGTCAGTATGAATGGGAACCGACTCGACGGCATCCAACAACATATATATATATATATTTGGTAGTAATTTCAGTAGTAATAAGTGCTATGCAGGATAAGGGGATAGAGAAAGACAATGGGAGATAGGCCAGTGATGCGGCTGTTTCCAAATAAGGTGATCAGGGAAAGTCTCTCTGAGTATGTGTCATTTGATCAGAGACCTGAATGAAGAGAAAAAGAAAACCAATAGAGAACATAGAACTGCTGGAATAAAATAGCAGTCTCTATTTCTTTAGACACTTTAAGTTAGGTTATAGTTGACCTTGAGTAGAATAAATCCTTTTATAGGAGGACTAGGGAGCTGTAGGGTAAGAAGAAAGAGCTAGGAAGTCAGCAGGAGGCCATAGCTTGAACACTGGCATGGGCAGAAGGAATAGGTAAAAGGGTTTCGAAAATCTGTGAAAAAAGCAAGGGTCCTATGTAATCATCACATTACATAGAGCCTTATTTTCATCTTCGTTGTAACGTGATGTTTCTTCTATCTTCCCCACAGCTTGGTAAGAAGACTCAGACTTATACCTTCACTATTACCCAAAGTGTGTTGGTCACCAACCTGAAACCAGCAACCATCAAAGTCTATGACTACTACCTACCAGGTGAGGGCTGTCACCACTAGCTGAGCTCTTACCTGCATCTCCCAACATATTCCTGCCTCTTTTTCGTGGTATCTTTCTTAATTTTACAGACAGTACTTCCCAAACCAAGTAGCATATACTTGGATTATTTAATTTCCTAAAACACTTTAATTCAATTTTATGCCATTTTTAAAAAGTCTTCTACACTAGAGACATTTTATATGATGTACTTCATAAAAAAAGAACTTGTGGACCAGTTTCTCTAAGGGCCGACTATTCTTAATTTTTTTAACTGTGATTAACAACTTGCTGGATCATTTCATTTCTGATTTACCATGGCTTGCAAATGTTAGTGATTGAAACTTACTATAATTTTGAGTATTCTCACCACTTGTAGGAACCCTCTGAAAAGGGCTAAAGCAGTGCGCTTTTATAAAGCATTTCTGTCTGAACGTATGAGGCCCTCAGTGCAATGATACATACCATTTCATTTTACAGATGAGCAGGCAACAATTCAGTATTCGGATCCCTGTGAATGAGGTGAGCCTGACAGAGAGAAGGGTGGAGTCTTGGGGTATGGCGGTGGTTTTCAGAAGTTGAGGGAACCCTTTTTTAAATTACTGTTATTGTCATTTGGAAGCATTTTTTCTTTTTAATAGAAATTGGGCTCTCCTTTTTTGTCCTAACCTCTTGAAGAGAGAGAGTAATAGTCTCCATAATTCACATCAGAAAAAGTTAATAGTGGCATTTGTGTGAAGGGTTCTGTCTGATTTATTAAAAACAATAATTTTTTTCTACCACGCTGAAAATAGATTGATTTTTTTCCTAATTATTTGTACACAATATGTCTTCATTATATGAAAATAGTAAGAAGACGGTAAAGGTTACCTGATTCCACTCCCCTGAGATAACGCTATGCATAACCTCACCATGCTTTTGTGAGATATTTTTCTGTATTCTCTGACATCTCTCATAGGAAGAAGCCCCTCTACCAAAGTTAAGACCTTCTGGATAACATGACGTCTTTTTCTTTTTTTTTCAGAATAGAAGCTGGAAAGATGCTAAATGAATCCTATACGACATTACAGGAGGGTGTAGCATTCTGCCTCTTAAAAGCACAACTTAATCAAATCATTTGATTTCTCTGATTAAAAGATGGGTGGGTAACAAACGAGCAGGCCTGTACCTCAGCTTTTTTATACTACCTCGCAGATGCATAGATGCCAAGATAAAGGGTTGGGGGAGATAGAACAGGAATAATCACACAAAGGAGGAATTCCAGGGGAATGGGGGAGGGAGATGTGGTCTAGCCATTGGTTTAGTCATTCAGGGAACTTTCCAGAGAGGAGACGGTGGTAAAGACTAATCTAGGGAAGATAAGACTGTCTTCCTGGGGGTTACATCTAAGGTAAGATGTGATTTATGGCTTTTGGTATCGGCAAAAAAAATAAAGCTTGGAGAAAAAAATCTTTTCACTTTGTTCTATGCATATCAATGTCAATACCACAGTTCTATTTAAAGATAATGGTCATCCTTTAACAAAAACTCAGAATTTGGCTTTTCCTTAGATCTTTTGATCCAGCTCTTTCCAAGAATCATGTTGAAGGTATACGTAGGGGTTAAAGTACCAGGTGCCATGGAGATGATTCTGACTCCTGTTGACCCCATGTGTGTCAGAGTAGAACTGTAGTCAGTAGGGTTTTCAATGGCTGATTTTTCAGAAGTAAATCACCAGGCCTTTCTTCCAACACACCTCTGGGTGGACTCAAACCTCCAACCTTTCGGTGAGCAGCTGAGTGAATTAACAATTTGCACCACCCAGGACTCTGGGGGTTAGAGGAGAGAATCCTAATGAAGTGGTTCTGTTCAGCCAGCTCACCATCACAGGGTAAACACAGATTGATAACAAGAAAAGTGACTGGCCAGGGTTGCCTCTGCTTCCCTGCTGCGTGATTCTCTCAGCCTTGCCCACACAGGACACCTATCATGATGTAAGCTCTTCCTTGGAGGAATGTATTTGTTTTGTAAACAGAGGTTAGAAGTAAAAGGGATTCAGTGAGAAAAATGAGTTATATTTAAATAAATAGAGAAGATTCTCTGGGCAACTATATCCTTTTACCATAGATAGATGTTCACACTCTGTAATTGGTCCTCTGGATCTTAAAGTCTGATGGAAAGAATCAGGGAAAAATAAATCCACACCGAAGAGAGTATTTCCCTAAGCCCAGAGATACATTTGCTTAAACTGTTCATTTCCTGCCTCCTCCACCCTAGACCCTGCCTTGGTGCGGCTTGTTGTTGTGAATTGCCCTCTAGTGGTTTCTCACTCATGCTAGGAGTTCCCAAAGTGAGGGGAGCTGGGGAAGATACCCAAAGTAGGTCATCCACTAGGTTCTCTCAGCCCTCATATCAAGGGAAGAGAACAGAGAACACTAAAGAAAAGAGGCTAGTCAGGACAGCTCCTCCCACTCACCCGAAGTCCCACCCCCTGTATATTTTAGTCCTTGGGTCTTGCCACAGCTTCTCCTCTTTTGGAACAGGGGGAGATGGTGGTCCTTAGGACTCGATAGGTTATATCTGGGCCGAACACATTTTTAAATGATTACAAAATCTCTTTATTCTTGTATCTTTTGGGGTTTCAGATGCAAGGAAAAGAATAGTCTTATAACTTACGTTACCAGCTACACTGAATACCAAAAATCAGTTGCTGTTGAGTCATTTCTGACTCTTGGTGACCTCCATGTGTCTCAGAGTAGAACTGTGCTCCACAGGGTTTTCAGCGGGTGATTTTTCAGAAGTGGACCACCAGGCCTGTCTTCTGAGGTGCCTCTGGGTGGATTTGCAGCTGAGAATGTCAACATTTTGCACCACCCAGGGAAGGATTAAAACTTACATTGGTTAGCTTACTGAAATGTAAATATTACGCATACTTGAGAAACAAGGCGATGAGAAGAATTAAGTGACATTTAGTTTAAATGATATTATTATAGTATTTATATTAAGTACTCAATACCTACATTTGTTATATGCCAGGTACTGTATCAAGCCTGAGCCCTGGTAGCACAGTGGTTAGGCACTTGGCTGCTAGCTGAAAGGTGGGCAGTTTTAGTCCACCAGCAGCTCTGTGGGAGGAAGATGTGGCGGTCTGCTTCTGTAAAGATTTACAGCTTTAGAAACCCTATGGGGCAGTTCTACTCTGTCCTGTAGGGTCGCTATGAGTCAAAATTGACTCGACAGCAATGGGTTTTTTTGGTATCAAGCCTGGGGATGCAAAGATAAATAAAATGTGATTTCTATCCTCAAGGAGCTCACAGCCTGATGGAGGTAGGAAAGAAACATGTTAGCAGTTATAATACCAAACATGTTGCCGTTGAGTCAACTCTGAGTCATAGCACCCCAATAGGACAGAGTAGACCTGCCCCACAGAGTTTTCAAGAAGTGCCTGGTGGATTCGAACTGCTGATCTTTTGGTTAGCAGCAGTAGCTCCTAACCACTATGCCAGCAGGGTGTGACAAAAAATATTGGTAGAAGAAACTACAAGAAGCTGTGGGAATCCTGGGTGGTGCAAACGGTCAACATGCTTGGCTGCTAACTGAAAAGTTGGAGGCTCAAGTCCACTCAGGTGCCTCGGAAGAAAGGCCTGACGATCTACTGAAAAATCAGCCACTGAAAACTTTATAGAGCAGTTCTACTCTGACACACATGGGGTCGCCATGAGTCAGAATCATCTAGACAACAACTGCTATTTTTATGGAGTACATGGGAGAGGTATCTTCCCAAGCTGAGGTGGGGAAAGAATGGCAAGGAAAGCTTCTCTGGGTTGATGTCTGAGCTGGAAGAGTAACAGCCAGAAAATAAAAGCGGAGGCAAGTTTCAGCAAAGTGAGTTACATGTGAAGGTAAAGAGGTGGGAGAAAGTATCCTAGGGTAAAATCACCACAAAGTTATAGTAAAGCAAAAAGAAATATTTTATTCTGCGTAAGTTCAAAGAGGCAAAAGTGGGAAATGGACAAGCACGCTGCCAGAGCCGTGTTGGAATGTTACAAAATCATCAGTATATATTA
This sequence comes from Loxodonta africana, assembly GCF_030014295.1. Lineage (NCBI taxonomy): Eukaryota > Metazoa > Chordata > Mammalia > Proboscidea > Elephantidae > Loxodonta > Loxodonta africana. The sequence goes on along the minus strand of NC_087345.1, from coordinate 131,232,767 downwards.
ACATTACAAATGGGTAAAGTCATTGAAATCTTCACCTTTTCACAGATTGGCTAAAAACTGCTAAATCATCATGACTCTACACTTTTAATAGTCTTTCTTAATAATCATTGGTACAGGTTTCAATAATGACAGTCAGGAAGGTCTTCACGGGTCCAACAAATCTTACTATTTACTAAAAAAAAAAAAAAACCCGTTGCCATCGAGTTGATTCTGACTCATAGAGACCCTATAGGACAGAGTAGAACTGCTCTGTAGAGTTTCCGAGGGTGCCTGGTGGATTCAAACTGCTGACCTCTTGGTTAGCAGCCGTAGCACCTGACCACTAGCCACCAGGGTTTCCTCCTATTTACTAAGCCATAATAAAAACAGGGAAACCCTGGTGGTGTAGTGGTTAAATGCTACAGCTGTTAACCAAGAGGTCAGGCGCTCCTTGGAAATTCTACAGGGCAGTTCTACTCTGTCCTATAGAGTCACTGTCAATCAGAATTGACTCAATGGCAGTGGGTTTGGGTTTTTTTTTTTTTTAATAAAAAGAGCCCCCACGCGTCAGTTTGCCATACTGTGGGGGCTTGTGTGTTGCTGGAAGTTATGGCATCAGTGTTTAAATATGAGCAGGGTCACCCATGGTGAACGGGATTCAGCTGAGCTTCTAGACTAAGACAGACTAGGAAGAAGGACCAGGTTGTCTATTTTTAAAAAGATTTAGCTAGTGAAACTCTTAAGAATACCAGCACAAATTGTCTGTTATAGTGCTGGAAGATGAGCCCCTCAGGTTGGAGGGCACTCAAAATACAACTGGGCAAGAGTTGACTGCTCAAAGTAGACTCGACCTTAATGACGTGAATGGGGCCAAGCTTTCAGGACCTTCATTTGCTGATGTGGCACGACTTAAAATGAGAAGAAACAGCTGCAAACATCCATTAATAATTGGAATCTGGAATGTACTAAGTATGAATCTAGGAAAATTCAAAATCATCAAAAATGAAATGGAACACATAAACATCGATATCCTAGGCATTAGTGAGCTAAAACGGACTGGTATTGGTCATATTCAATGGGACAGTCATATGGTCTACTATGCTAGGCATGACAACTTGAAGAGGAAGGGCATTGCATTCATTGTCAAAAAGAACTTTTCAAAACTTATCCTGAAATACAACACTGTCAGTGATAGGATAATATCCATATGATTACCAGGAAGACCAGTTAATATGGTTATTATTCAAATTTATGCACCAATCACCAAGGCCAAAGATAAATTGAAGATTTTTAACAATTTCTGCAGTCTGAAATTGATCGAACATGCAATCAGGATGCACTGATAATTACTGATGATTGGAATGCAGAAGTTGGAAACAAAGAAGGATCAGTAGTTGGAAAATATGGCCTTGGTGACAGAAATGATGCTGGAGATCACGTAATTGAATTTTTCAAGACGAATGACTTCTTCATTGCAAATACCTTTTTTCCACCAGCATAAACAGCAACTATATATATGGAGCCCTGGTGGTGCAGTGGTTAAGCGCTTGGCATTAATCAAAAGGCTGTCAGTTTCAATCCACCAGCTGCTCCTTGGGAAACCCTGTGGGGCAGTTCTGGTTGATGTGAGTTGGAAACAACTCAACGGCAGTGAGTTTGCTTTTAAACCCTGGTGGAGTAGTGGTTAAGAGCTACAGCTGCTGACCAAAAGTTTGGCAGTTCACATCCACCAGGCACTCCTTGGGAACCCTATGGGGAGGTTCTACCCTGTCCTATAGGGTCCCTATGAGTTGGAATCGACTCAACAGCAATGGGTTTGGTTTGTTTTGGTTTACACATATGGACCTTGCCAGATCAAATTGACTATGTCTGTGGAAAAGGACAATGAAAAAGCTCAATATCATCAGTCAGAACAAGGCCAGGGGCTGACTGAGGATCAGACCATCAATTACTCATATGCAAGTTTGAGCTGAAACTGAAGAAAATTAGAACAAATCCACAAGAGCCAAAGTACGACCTTGAGTATATTCCACCTGAATTTAGAGACCATCTCAAGAATAGATTTGATGTGTGGGACACTAATGACCAAAGACCGGACGAGTTGTGGAATGACATCAAGGATATCATACATGAAGAAAGCAAGAGGTCATTAAAAAGACAGGAAAGAAAGAAGAGACTCTGAAACTTACTCTTGAACGTCCAGTAGCTAAACCAAAAGAAAAAAATGATGAAGTAAAAGAGCTGAACAAAAGATTTCAAAGGGTGGCTCAAGAAGACAAAGTATTATGATGACACGTGCAAAGACCCGGAGATACAAAACCAAGAGGGAAGAACACACTCAGCATTTCTCAATCCTAAAGAACTGAAGCCTAAAGCCTGAATTGCAATACTAAAGGACTCTACAGGGAAAATATTAAACAATGCAGGAGGCATCAAAAGAAGATGGAAGGAATACACAGAGTCACTATACCAAAAAGAATTGGTACATGTTCAACCATTTCAGGAGGTAACATAAGACAGAAACCAATGGTACTGAAGGAAGAAGCCCAAGCTGCACTGAGGGCATCAGCAAAAAACAAGGCTCCAGGAATTGATGGAATACCAATTGAGGTGTTTCAACAAATGGATGCAGCTCTGAAAGTGCTCACCTGTCTATGCTAAGTAGTTTGGAAGACAGCTACCCGGCCAACTGACTGGAAGAGATCCATGTTAATGCTTATTCCCAAGAAAGGGGATCCAACCAAAGGCGGAAGTTATTGAACAATATCATTAATATCACGTGCAAGCAAAATTTTGCTAAAGATCATTCAAGAGCAGCTGCAGCAGTTTATCTACAGGGAACTGCCAGAAATTCAAGCTGGATTTAGAAGAGAATGTGGAACCAGGGGTATCATTGCTGATGTTAGATAGATCCTGGCTGAAAGCTGAGAATACCAGAAAGATGTTTACCTGTGTTTTATTGACTATGCTAAGGCATTCAACTGTGTGGATCATGACAAATTATGGATAACATTGTGGAGAACGGGAATTCCAGAACACTTAACTGTGCTCATGCGGAATCTGTACATGGATCAAGAGGCAGTGGTTTGAACAGAACAAGAGGATACTGCATGGTTTAAAGTCAGGAAAGGTGTGTGTCAGGGTTGTATCCTTTCAGCATACCTGTTCAATCTGTATGCTGAGCAAATAATCTGAGAAAGTGGACTACATGAAGAAGAATGGGGCATCAGGATTGGAGGAAGTCTCATCAACAACCTATGTTTTGCAGATGGCACAACCTTGTTTGCTGAAAGTGAAGAAGACTTAAAGCACTTACTGATGAAGATTAAAGACCACAACTTTCGGTACACACCTCGACATAAAGAAAACAAAAATCCTCACAACTGGACCAATGAACAACATCATGATAAACAGAGAAGAAAAATACTCTCAGTGAGATGGATTGACACAATGGCTGCAACAATGGGCTCAAGCATAGCAAGGAATTGTGAAAATGGTGCAGGACCAGGCAGTGTTTTGTTCTGTTTTGGGTAGGGTCGCTATGAGTAGGAACAGACTCAATGGCACCTAACAACAATAAAAAGAGATACCAAACCCAAAACCAAACCCATTCCTGTTGAGTCGATTCTGATTCGTGGTGATCCTATAGGACAGAGTAGAACTGCACCATAGGGTTTCCGAGGGTCGGCTGGTGGATTTGAGCTGTCAGCCTTTTGGTTAGCAGCCGAGCTATTAGCCACTACACCACCAGGACTCCCAAAAAGAGATAAGATTGAAAAATATGTGCGCATTTTGTGCTCTGTTTACAATTTCTTTACGTGGAAGTTTCCCTAGCAGATGCTTCCCAAGATTGTCCTAGCTGTTGTTTTTATATCTCAGGGCTCTGTTGATGTGCTGTTTTGAGTTCAGCTCCAGCTGGGTCACATTCTTTGGGTGCTCAAGGATAGGGAATAAAGGCTTCAATATCATCCCCTAAATCAAACGCATGCCACTTTACACAAGTAATTCAGTGTACTCATGGTTAATGTGCGCGCGCGCGCGCGCGCATGCGCGTGCATACATGGCCTAGAAGTTAGATTAAGGAAGTAGAGAAAGGCTAGATTATGACTTGGTTTTTAGAATGATCATTTTAGCAATAGTGTGAAGAATGGAGTGGAGAGAAATGAAGCTGAAGTCCTATAAATCTTTTAGGAGGCTGCTGCAATAATCCAGGTAAAAGCTGGTAAACTGGCAATGGGATGAGATTACTTGATTTAGGATATAGAACAATCAGGAAGGCTTAGTAATGCAAAGACAAAATGCGCTGGACCTTTAAGCAGATGATTTTATTAAATTTATTAATGAGGAATGTCTCAAAGTAAAGGAAGGGGACCTGGAGTTTTATAGAGGCAGAAAAACAAGGGAGTGGGATCTCATGAGGAAAGATGGAGATGGGCTTCTTTAGACGAGAGCAGGGTGGTCCTTTTTAGTTCTCTATTTCTGCAAACACAAAAGGTTGAAGGAATTTTGGAAAACAAAAGCATAGGGGTAGGGGGGAATCTTGTGACCATCCTGTTTTCCAGTATCACAGGGCTCAGGCAAATTTCAACACTGTCAAGTGACTAACTGGCTGTAAGAGAGGATGTCAGGAACTAGTCTGGGAAGATTGCCAGGATTCCAGCCTAAAGGCTATGTGGGTGGTGGTGCCATCCTTTCAGGCAGAGGTATAATACTAAAAAACCAAACCCACTGCCGTTGAGTCAATGAGTCGATTCCAACTCATAGTGACCCTATAGGACAGACAAGAACTGCCCCATAGGGTTTCCAAGGAGCGCCTGGTAGATTTGAACTGCTGACCTTTTGGTTAGCAGCCATAGCACTTAACCACTACGCCATCAGGGTTTCCAACCTTGACACACCCAAAAACCCAGTGCTGTCAAGTCGATTCCAACTCATAGCAACCCTACAGGACAGAGTAGAACTGCCCCATACAGTTTCCAAGGAGCGAGTGCTTGGCGGATTCAAACTGCTGACCCTTTGGTTAGCAGCCATAGCACTTAACCACTACGCCAGCAGGGTTTCCGAGTCTTCATAGAGAAGGATGGAAAATAGTGTATTCAACTTAGTATACTGAGTCTGGGAACTTGTGAGGCCTGCAGGTGGAGATGTTGAGCCAGTGGGAAATAAAGGCTCAATTTTTTTTTTTTTTATTGTACTTTAGATGAAGGTTTACAGAGCAAATTAGTTTCTCATTAAACAATTAATCCATTTTATTTTGTGACATTGGTTGCCAACCCACGAAGTGTCAACACTCCCCTTCTAGACCTTGGGTTTCCCATTACCAGCTCCTCTGTCTCCTCCTGCCTTTTCAACCTTGCCCCTGGGCTGGTGTGCTCATTAAGTCTGGTTTTGTTTTATGGGCCTGTCTAATCATTGGCTGAAGTGTGATAAGGTCTCAATTCTTATACTGAGGAAAGAGATTTAGATTGGAGCCAAAGATAGAGAGCAGCTAATAGGAGGTGAGAAGCCAAGGGTATGGATAAGATTATCCAGGTAAAATGAAAAGAGAAGAGGAGAAAAGGAAAGAGAATGCCAACGACAGAGGAAGGGAGAGGAATTCAGAACCCGGGATGCTAAAAACACTTCTTTCCTTAGCGATGATAACTTAATAAAGGCTTTCCCTTTTCTTCTCTCCTCCATTAAATCCCACTCATCATCAAGGATTTAGTCGGAGATGGGATTGAGGTCGGGAAGCAGTAGCAGGAAAGAGCTCTGCCTTAATAACCAGAACATAAAAGAGGCAAATTTGGAGCACAGAGAATTTTTCTTTCCTCTTACTGTAGCCCTGATTCAAATTTTTATCATATCTCATACAGACTGGCAAAAACCTTTTTTTCTCCTCCCCCTACCTCAAAGTGTTCCTCTACCACTACTTATGTTATTACATATTATATATATTCTCTATATGCATGGCTACCCCCATTTATTCAACTACAGTTGTGAAGGTCTCATTGTTTTGGGTGGTGTGCTGTTAGATATACCTACCTAAAAGCCTAACCTGAGTATGTCATTTATTCTCTTGCTTAAAATCCTTTGGAAGGTCCCTGGCAATAGTGTTCTACTTCCTTTTCATGGCACAGGAGACTTTCATGACCTGGTCTCTTCCTGCTCCTCTAGCTCCATCTCCAGCCTTCCAGCCTCACACTTGATCCTCCAGGAACACTGGCCACTTTTAGTTCCCAATACCCAGGAAGTTTTCTTATAACTTTGATTTATGCTTTTTATCACGTTGCTGAGAAGCCTTCTGGCTGGTGGACTTCCACTAGTCCTACAAAGTATGGCGTTCAAGAAACGTCGTTACTACTCTCGGAAGTCCTTCCCCCCTAAAGATTGCACCCTAGAAAACCCTTTGGAGCAGTTATACTCTGTCACACAGGGTCTCTCATGGATTGAATTTTGTCCCCTCAAAATATGGCTATCAACTTGGCTGAGCCATGATTCCCAGTATTGTGTGATAATCCACCATTTTGTCATCTGATGTGATTTTCCTATGTGTTATAAATTCTACCTCTATGATGTTAATGAGATGGGATAGGTGACAGTTGTGTTAATAAGGCAGGACTCATCTACAGGATTAGATTGTCTTGGGCGGGTCTCTTCTGAGATATAAAAGAGGAGATACAGGAGAGGAGAGCAGAGAGATGAGGCAACCTCATACCACCAAGACAGTAGTACTGGGAGCAGAGGGCATACTTTGGACCTGGGGTTCCTGCACGGAGAAGCTCCTAGTCCAGCGGAAGATTGATGAGAAGAACCTTCCTCCAGAACTGACAGAGAGAGAAAGCCTTCCCCTGGAGCTGACTTTCTGAATTTGGATTTCTAGCCTACTAGACTGTAAGAAAATAAATTTCTCTTTGTTAAAGCCATCCCCTTGTGGTATTTCTGTTACAGCAGACTAGATGACTAAGACAGGGTCGCTATGAGATGAAAATGGACCTGATGGCACCTAACGGCAAGTCTTCCCCAAGAACGCCTCTCTGTTCCTATAGTACCCTGTGCTTACTCTGAGCACTTACCATATTGGGTTTATATTTTCTGTTAACTCTCCCAATCTACCTGACTAGAAATATAAGACCCGTAAGAGATTGTATACTATGGTGGACACTTCTAAGGCCTTCCCAGTATCCATTCTCTTCTTCCTCACTAACAAAAACCACAATTTATTTGGAGCAGCAACATGCCCGGCTGAAATACTCTTCTTGGAGTCATTTACAGTTAGGGGTGATCAGGTGGCACAGTTCTGGCTTACAAAAAGTAACTGGAAGTCTCTAGGAAGTGTTTCCTGAATAAAATGACAAAGCCTCACAAAGGGAAAACTTTTTGTTCTTCCACCTTCCTCCTGACAAGATACCGGAGAAAGAACAGCCGTGTTGCAGCCATGCAGATAAAAGTCATACGCTGAAGATGAGAAAACTGAAAAATAGGACTCAACAAGCCTAGGGGCTTGATGACATCACTGATCCAGCCTGGAATGCCCACCCTTGGATACCTTGGATAGGCAGTGAAAAAAATAAATGTTTACTTTTAATTGAAGTTTAATAAACATGAAGAAAGTGCATATATCATAAATGTATAGTTCAATCAATTTTCATGAATTGAAAACATCCCCATAACCGGCATTCAGAATATGACCACCGAAGCAGCCTTCCCATGTCTCCTTCCAGTCATCAACTTGCAAAGGTAACCATCATGCTGACTTCTAAGAGCATGGGTTAGATTTGCCTGTATTCTTTACCTATAAAAACGGGAATATATAAGGATATGTACTGTGGTTTCTGGATTATTTCCCTTTATAATATGTTTGTGACATTCATATTATTTGTATAGTTATAGATCATTTCATTCTCATTGTTACACAGTATTCCATGATATGAATGCACCTTAATTTATTTATCCATTCCACAATCTATAGTGTCAGGTCTCTGCAACTATGAAAAGTGCTGCTATGAATATTCTCATACGTGCCTTTGGTAAACACGTTATATACTTTTTTGTTGAGTATACATCCGGGAGTATAATTGCTGGATCATAGGGTATACAAATGATCTGCTTTTGTAGATACTATGAAACATTACTATACTATCTTATAGTTTTATAATAGTTTTTAATATCTGGTAATGCAGCCCTATATTTTTGTGGTTCTTCAAAGATAGCCTTGACTATTCCTGGCCCTTTGAATTTCCACGTGAATTCAGATCAGCTTGATAGTTTCCTCAAAAAATCTGCTGGAATTTTGGGGGATTGCTTTGAAGCTATAAATTAATTTGTGGATCACTGTGCTTCAAAGCAATCCCCCAAAATTCCAGCAGGTTTTTTGAGGAAACTATCAAGCTGATCTGAATTCACGTGGAAATTCAAAGGGCCAGGACTAGTCAAGAGATCTTTGTGGAAACCCTGGTGGTGTAGTGGTTAAGTGCTATAGCTGTTAACCAAGAGGTTGGCAGTTCAGATCCGCCAGGCGCTCCTTGGACACTCTATGGGGCAGTTCTACTCTGTCCTATAGACTTGCTGTCAGTCGGAATTGACTCGACGGCAGGGGGTTTGGGTTTTTTTTGACATCTTTGTATTAATTACTAAGTCTTCCAACTTATGAACGTGCTCTATTCCTCCATTTCTTTATTTCATCCTTAATTTTTCTTAGCAATGGTTTGTACTTTTCAATGTATTGGCCTTGCACATCTTACAATAGACTTATTCTGAGGTATTTTTTTTTTTTATGTTACTGGAAATGGTATTAGTATTTAAATTTAATTTTCAATTTTGTATTCGAACCTTGAATCCAACAACCTTACTGAATTCACTTATTGTCCTGATTATTTCTTAGATTGTTTTAGATTATCTAGGTTCACAATCTTGTAGTCTGTAAATAATGACAGTGTCGTGGACTCTGGCACACCACCCAAATCCACCCCTTTCCAGGGCAGAAGGCTGTATTCCTCTAGCTCCAGGGAGTGTTGACATTTGACAGCTTTCAATTGTGTCCTGTCCTGGCTAATGTCCTCAGCTATTGTCCCCCACTTTCCAGAGACAGCTCATAATCAACAGTTAGTCAATGTGGGGGATGAAGGCTCAGCCCTCTTGCTTCAATTCAAGACCACTCCCCAAAGCCAGGCCAGCTCAGCCCTGGGCTCCTCACGAGATTCACTGTGACTAAATTGTACCCTATCCTGCTTCCTTCATTTCTCCCCAGGTGTTGATCCTAAGAGCATTCCCTAATAAATTTCTTGCCTGTAAATCTGTATCAATGTTTGCTTCCTGGACAACATGAGCTGCAATAGCAGTGTCAGAATTGGTCTGAAAAAGGCCGATTCTGAAGAGGAATTTCAGAGCTGAATCACCAGTTGACCAGCTGCCAGAAGACCCCATCACTGGAGGCAGGTGGAATACTGATAACCTCTGACATTGTTAGCAGTGCAAATTGTTGAAACTTTTACCAGAGTGGAACTGAAATTGCACACCTATGGGAGAAAATGCAGGGGGCAAGGCATTTTATCAGGTGTTTGAAAAGTACAGGGGAAATAAGGACAATAGAATTGGATGACTTTTGATGGAGGGCAATAGATGCTTTGGAGAAAGACAATTACACGATGAGGGTGGTTAACAAACAACTGAATGCTAACTGTGAAAGTCAGAGGTCCTCCAGGCAGAATATGGAAATTTTAATCTTCTGTAACCAGAGGGCAGGAAAAAGCTGAAGACCAGACTCAGGACTTATTCAAAAGAGGAGCAGAGCTCCAGAGAAGGCTGAATTGTCAGCCACGGCAGGTCTGCTGTGCCAAAGTCAAGGCAATGATTGGGGAGGAGTGGGACCCTGACACATGGATGGGGTCATCACAGTTGATGCACTAAAAAAATTTTGAATCCTCAGAACCTGAAAAAGTGGGTGGCCCATTCCTCCTTGTTGAGGGCTAGCTAGCATTTCTCCCTTGCCTGAAGGTGATGTGGAGGATTCTGCCTTGCAGTATAGCACATGGTCCACTAAGAATATACTGCCTACTTTCCCTGGCCATGACACTAATAACTAGGATTAAGTCACATAACAAAACCTGACTGAGGAAGTACTAGGTTTGCGAAGGGAAGAAAAGGACTACACCCAGAAGAAGCTGGAGGGCCTAGCCAACGTGTACCAGCAGGAGCCACAAGAGTGAGCATGGGATGAATTCTGAGATGCTGAATCAAGGGATCTAGAATGGAAGGTTGGATAAAGGACGGTTTATCAATATGGAAGCACTAATCTACTGAGAGAGCCCTGGTGGCACAGTGGTTAAGCATTTGGCTGCTAACCAAAAGGTCAGCAGCTCAAATCTACCAGCTGCTCCCTGGAAACCCTGTGGGGCAGTTTTACTCTGTCCTATACAGTCACTATGAGTCGGAATCAACTTGACGGCAACAGGTTTGGTTTGGTAACCTACCAAGGGAGTCCCTGGGTGGTAAAAACGGTTAGTGCACTTGGCTGTTAACCAAAATGTTGATGGTTCAAGTCCACCCAGAGGCACTTCCAAAGAAAGACCTGGTGATCTACTTCTAAAAAAATCAGCCATTGAAAACCCTATGGAATACATTTCTACCCTGACACACGCAAACCCTGACGGTGTAGTGGTTAACAGCTATGTCTATTAACCAAAAGTTTGGCAGTTCGAATCCAGCAGGTGCTCTTTGAAGACTCTATGGAGCAGTTCTACTCTGACCTATAGGGTCACTATGAGTCAGAATCAATTTGATGGCAATGGGTTTGGCTTTTTTTTGGTCTGACACACAAGGGGTCTCTGTGAGTTGGAACTGACTCCACAGAAACTGGTGGTGGTAGAGGTAGACCCTACCAAGAAACAGTCTAAGGCGTACTTTGGTGGTACCTCTTTGACCTCTTTCAAGTCCTGATGTCCTGTCCCGATGGAACAGGACAGAAAAAGAAAACAGGATCAAAGAAGTACAAACAGAAGGAGAGGGGAGATAAAATTACAAGAGAGACAAAATGTAGAAAGTGTAAATAAGGTAATATATAAAAGAGCTGACGAAGGGGCACAAAAAAGACAGCGGGGACAGGAGTTTCCTCAAGGATGCTGTCCTTCCCACCCTACCTCAGCGCCCTTCCTTGGTAATGTTGAAGGATTCCTAAATTTCATGAACTTCCTTTTCCTGAAAACACGGAAGAGCTCCTTCTCAATTCTACTGAACTGTCACTGTGTAAACCAACAACTTTCTAAGCTGATCCACAAATGAATTTTGAGGCAGAAAATGCAAGATAATCATAAAAGGAATTTGGATTTTGCAAATAATAGTGTTAGGAAAAGTAATTCCAGGCTATACGCAAATTTGTCTATCTAACTGTATGTCAATTCATTTTTGGGCAAGAGCCTTGCATTTTGTAAATGGGGAAAAAATAGTGTATTTCATTCTTTTCCTGCTGACACAGAAGTTAAAGCGATGGTCAAGAAAAGATGGAATTGTGGTGATTCTGCTGTCCTTTTGAAATAAAGTGATGATATCATCTGAGATAAAAATATAGTTTTGATGCAGGTATTTGCAATTTAGAATTTGTCTCACATACTTTGGACATGTTATCAGGAGGGATCAGTCCCTGGAGGAGGATATCATGCTTGGTAAAGTAGAGGGTCAGGAAAGAGAGGAAGACTGTCAACAAGATGGACTGACACAATGGCTGCAATGATGGACTCAAGCATAACAACAATTGTGACGATGGTGCAGGACAGGACAGTGTTTCGTCCCGTAGTACATAAGGTCACTATGAGTTGGATTCAACTCAAAGGCGAGTTATATGAGTTGGAACCAACTCAACAGTACCTAACAACAACATTCTGTATTTTGATATCAGGCATAAAGGATGAGATTTTTCTCTCAGGGATATGATTTCTACCCCAATATGCTTGAAGCATCCCCAAAGAGATTTTGAACGGACCAATTAGTGCCACTAATTTTGTTTTCCATGACAAACATGAAGAAAAACAGGAACTTGAAACATTTTTTTTTTGCATATCCTCAAAAAGAATCTTTAAAAAAGCACACTCTCCTTTGCATATTTTCAGGCAATATCTAATTTTTCATCTTAAATAGTTGAAAGAATTTGATTTCTGAAATATTACAATATTGGCTAGAATAAAACTATTGTACCACTATAATGAAACATTATCCAAAGGAACCTACATTTCATACAATTTGATGCCCACTGATGAGTCAGAATTGATTTGATGGCAACGGGTTTGTTTGTTTGTTTTTTGGTATCATCCATTTAAAACATAAATAAGTTCTTCAACAGTTACAATTTTTACATCATTCCATTTTTCCCCTCAACTCATATTTCATCCTCTGTATAGAATTACCTAACATATTTTTATTCTTATACATTTTCTCATTAATCACCTATCAAACTTCTCTGCCACAAAAATACATATACAACTTGATAGATCAGAGCGTTTTTATTTTATGAGGCTCTAAAGTATTCAAGATTTATTATGGATCAAGTTATTACTATAATTATGAACAGAACACAGTGGATCGAAATGGCATGTTTTTTAAAAAAGTTAAAAAATATACATTTTGATAATATTAACCATAAAAATAAAATAAAATTGAAAACACATCTCTTAATGGCATGGATGCTGTTGGGATGCTTTTCAACTAGTGCGTGTACCCATAGATGATTATTACTTATTTCTAGAAATGAAATAGGAATCAGGATCAATTTTATTTCTATTTTTAATTTCTATAGTGGTGTTGGAAATCCTGGTGGCATAGTGGTTAAGAGCTACGGCTGCTAACCAAAAGGCTGGCAGTTTCAATCTACCAGGCACTCCTTGGAAACCCTATGGGGCAGTTCTACTCTGTCCTATAGGGTCGCTATGAGTAGGAATTGCCTTGACAGCAATGGGTTTTTTTTTTTTTAAGATGCATAGTTGAGAAATCTCATTCATGTAAACAAATAGGAATGGAAGGCAATTGCTTTAGCAATGTCACCGAATTTTCTGAATTCTTTCAAATTATATGCCCAAAACCATATAATGTCTCATCAAAAATTGTTTTTAATGAACTGTCAGTGCTCAACTTGGTTAGATCCTTCTTCAACTTTCTTGAACATATTGTAAACCCTGACTTGAAAAATAATTTTTCATTAGAGTAACTCACCTATACAAATTAACCATATTTCAAGTTGTCTTTGGTGCTCAAGGATTATGGTTTTGCTAGGACAATGCACCACAGAGTGAATGAGTTGCACCTTTTATAAAGTGAAAAGAAAGATAGGAAAAAAGAATGATCACGAAACTTTGACTTATGTAGTCTCAGTCTCAGTGATGGAGAGCATGTGTGGAAGTCGAAGATCTGGAAATGTAGCTCTTATACCTTCTAGAAAAGGAGCCCTGGTAGCACAATGATTAAGCACTTGGCTGTTAACAGAAAGGTTGGTGGTTCAAACCTACCCAGAGCTCCAAGGGAGAAACACCTGTTGATCTGCTCCTCGGAAGATTCCAAACCAAGCCAAACCCACACCACTGAGTGGATTCCAACTCATAGTGACCCTGTAGGACAAAGTAGAACTGTCCCATAGGATTTCCGAGGTTGTAAATCTTTAAGGATGCAGACTGCCGTATCTTTCCCCCTTGGAGCAGCTGGTGGGTTGGTCTTTTGTTTAGGAGCCCAGCGCTTTAACCACTGTGCCACCAAGGCTCCTTCTCACCTAAAGATTAAAAAAAGATTACAGCCTAAAAAACCCTAGGGGACAGTTCTACTCTGTCACATGGGATGACTATGAGTCAAAATCGACTCCACATCACCTAACAACCTTTTAGAAAGTCTCTGTATTTCCCTAGAAATACATGTACCCCCAGTTTGAAAATTGCTGATTTAGTATATCTGGTGTCAAATCTGCCCCTGTTCAAATAACGGCTCTACAATTTGCTAGCTAGGTGAGTTTGGGCAAATGAGTCAGGCTAGCTATGTGGCAGTTTCCTCTTTTGTAAAATGGGAGTAAGAGTACTTACCTCACACTTGTGATGAGAAGGAAATAAAATTATCCATGTAATGTACTTAAAATCTTACCTATAGGGAGAGATGAATTATAAATTAGCACGAGGAACATTTTGGGGGTGATGCATATGTTCATTATCTTAATCGTGGTGATAGTTTCATAGTTGCATACGTATGTCAAAATTCATCAAATTGTACACTTTAAATACGTACAGTTAGTTGTACGTTAATTTCACCTTAAGAAATTTGTTTAAAAGCTTTTATTTGGCACGTAGTATGTATTCAATAAATACCAGCTACTACTGTGAAGAGAGAACCTAGCCCTTTCTTTGCTGGAGTGAAAATTTCTATTTCTGTTAGGAGCCCTAAAACATAACTAGGAGGTTCCTCTCATCTCAACCCTTTGTCTTTGCCCTGCCCTAATTGTACCTAGGCAAGGCAGCGACTCCTCCTGGTCTGAAAGGAGGATAATGATGTCTTCTGCATTTTTAAAGGATTTTTTAAAACATTTATTTTGTAATAGATAAGACATACCCATTTAAAAATATTCAAGTGTACAAAGAGGTATAACATGAAAAGTAACTCACCTTTTACGTCTCTTCTCTCAGTTCCCACCTCAGAAGTAAAATTCTGCTATTAGTTTTGTCCGCTCGAAGCACTCATAGTCATAGGACAGAGTAGCATTTTCAAGGCTGTAATCTTTTTTTTTTTTTTAATCTTTATGCAGGGAAGCCGTGGTGGTGTAGCGGTTAAGAGCTATGGCTGCTAACTAAAAGGTCAGCAGTTCAAATCCACCAGGTGCTCTTTGGAAACTCTATGAGGCAGTTCTACTCTGTCCTACAGGGATGCTGTGAGTCGAAACTGACGCAACGGGTTTGGTTTTTAGTTTAAATTTTCAAGCAAGCAGACTGCCACATCTTTCTCCCTGGAGGGGCTGGTGGGTTCCAACTGCAGACCTTCCGGTTAGCGGCCGAGTGCTTAGCCTCTACCAGGGCTTTTTTTGTCAAATGCTAGCTCCCTGGAAATACCATCCAAACACCCCGTTGATAAGGCAAGTTGTGTTTATTGATACTGCGATGAAGAACCCATTACCCTGATGGAGTCTTAGCAGCGATTGGGAGGGGGATGGCTAAGTGATATATTTATGAGGTTTGGAGGGTCTGTTTTTTTTTTTTTTTCTGTGCAGCTGTTTGATTATGATTGGGTAAGGATCATGGAACAATAGAATTGTGAACACAACATGGTGAGGGTTTTGAAGAATCCTAGAAAATATTCTTTTAATAACTTGTCTCTTGGAAAGTTGAGCAGTTTAAAATGGTTTTACCAGATGTTCCTAAAATGAACAATAAAGTTATTGGCAATTTTTGTCTTTCTAGGCAAGAGTTTCCTGGGATACTAAAGTCATATTGATAAAGACAGTAGTGTTACGGCAAATTGCAGACTCGAGCAGGCTGCCGCAAGCCAATAGTGAGACAGGAGGAGGTAAGCAGCAAGGGGGCTTTATTGAACACCGTGTTCAAGAGACAGAGGGGGCAAAGATTCCCCCAGATTCTGTCTGCCCCAAGAGGGCTACAAAAGGGTTTTATAGGGAGAGGGTCAGGGTTTAGAAATTCCCAGGAATGTTGATTCTTCTTTGAGGGGGAGGTAATGACGAAGTGACTTATTGTTGATGTCTTGCAGGCCTCTTTACGTCAACCTGGTTTCGGTCACTGGATGAGTCCAGGTTTTGCTCAATTATCTCGGGTGCTGATGGTATCGCCCATTGTTTTTGTCACCTCATCAAAAACCTTGATTACCTTGTTTTTATACAATGGAATTTGTTTTTCTACAATGGAACAATCGTGAGACAGATTCCAGAGCAAATAATTGACATTTTTAAAGACTAAAGATTTTAACCACAGCTTATACAGCTTAAACTAGAAAATATATTCTCTCTTATTTTAATACTAAAACACTACAGAAATGTATTTTCTCTACTTCAGTACGATAGTAAAGTCAAGTTAGTGTAGACAGTAAGCCGTGTGGGTATAGATGGCTCTCAGTTTCTTGTATATTTTTTCAGAAATATTCTGTGCATATTTAAATGAACACATACAAATTTAAGAAATTGTGATCTTTTACCCCTTAACTCTTGTTGCAGAAACCCAGAAACTGAGTATGAGATATTCCTTACATATGGCTATTCAATAGCATTTTTTCTGTGGTCCTATGCGGTGTGTTTTTTCAGAGTATGCATATATTTTAAACTTTTGTGTTGAATGGAATTACTATGTGAAGTATTCCGGTAGCAGCTTCCCCCTCAGTGATTCATATCACAAGTATGGTTTTTGTAAAACATGTGGGGCACATTTTCTTTTATTCTGGTTTCCTCTCTTCCTTCATAGAGCACAGTCGCAGGGCTGTGTGGTCACGGGTGAGAAATAATCCTTGAACACTGAAATCTGAAAGCAACAAGGAGGAGGGAAGCTTCATAAAATGTGTATGTTAGGCACCTACTGCACTAGGCACAGGATGACCATAACCACACAAGTTTAGTGAGGAAGCTAAACATTTAAGGTATGAGTGGGATGAGTGTAACATTTAACGTATGAGTGGGATGAATGTAACAAAGTATGGGAGCTATGGGAATACAGAAAAGAGACCTAATCTAGTTTTAGAGCTGAAGTAAGAATTCTCAGAAGTGAGGCTTGAATTGAAAGCTGAAGAATAAGCAGAAATGATACAGATGAAGAGAGAAGAGGTACAGGAGGAATATTGCAGGCAGAGGAAATAGCTTATGCCTTCTCTAGAACTGGTGTAATTTTTCTCCATTTTCTGATTTTCGGTTTCTAGGCATTTGTTCTATACATCTCGTGGCCTCCTTTCTAAATATTTTGAATAAGAACGCATAGAATTTCTGAGTTTGGAACAGACTGCTGGGCCATGACATGAACAGGATCTATGCCATTTTTCTCTCTTCTAAACTTCTTCTTGACTGCTCTTTTTCCTTGTTAAATTTTTACTAATGACTAATGTCCCTTTTCAGGCTGTGGAAAAAAAAAATGATATGATCTAAGAAACTATTATGACCACCGAAACCACCCCAGGAGACCAGTCACCCCCTGGGCAGATAAGATAATACCTTGGGACCATGATCACCGAAACCACCCCAGGAGAGAATGACATTCCACAAGTTCCTGAAACCCATGATTTCGCCCTATAAAGCTTCCAGCCAGTCCCCAGGTGGGGGAGACAGGCTTTGGAAGAGATAATTTCCCTCTGTCTCCTGTGTATCGATAAACAATAAAGTTCTTGCTACTCACCTCACCCCTGTCTCAAGAATTGGCCATTTGTGGCAGGCGGCTCCAACTCGTGAAATTGCAGTAACAAGTTTGAAAGTCACCAGCCTGAATACATAAGAATCCATCCTGTGACGAAAGTTCCTCAGTGCAAGCCTCTCATGTTAGTGGTCCTAGGGAGTGACCACCCTGTCTTTTTTTATTTAGTTCTCAGGAGACACAAGGAAGATTACCTTCTGAGTCCTGGATAATGTTCGAAATTGCCTACCATTGGCAGACCACAGAATTATAAATTTTAAGAATTGAAAGGGTTTTTAGAAATCATCTAGTCTACCTTTAACGGAAAAATGCGAAAACTGAGACCCAAAGAACAGAATTCATTATAATATTCTCCACAATCAGCACAGGAGCCGGGAGAACTAAAGAAACATTTAACAGGTTATAATCTCAGAGAATCTGACATGTTGTTATCTTTCCCCAGCAATTAGCCTTCTGGGATGTGTGGGAAGTGGAGATGATTTGAAATAAAAGATAAGGTATCCTAGGTTTGTTTTTTTTTTAAACCAGAAACTGCTGTTCTACAAACATGACGGTGGCTTCCACATTGTCTATATTAACAGATATGTATAACCCTTGGGGTACAAAAAGGCCATGGGGTACCTACCTGGGTGTATTAGTTTCCTACTGCAGCTGCAACAGATGATCACAAACTCAGGGACCAAAAACAACACATTTATTATCTTCCAGTTCTGGAGGTCAAAAATCTGAAATGGGTTTCTCTGGGCTGAAACCAAGGTGTTGGCAGAGCCAAGTTCCCTCAGGATGTTTTAGGGGAGAATCTGGTTTCCTTCTTTTTCCAGCTTCTAGAGCTGCATTCTTTGCATTTCTTGGCTCAGGGCCCCTTCCTCCATCTTCAAAGGCAGCAGCAACCGAGCATCTTTAAATCCCTCCCTGCTTCCACTGTCACATCCAGTCAGCCCTACTCACGGTGACCCATGCACAAAGGAATTGCCTGGTTCTGTGCCATCTTCATCATCGGCAGTAGATCAGATCGTAGTGATTCATAAGATTTTCTTTCTTTCTTTTTTATAAATAATATGTTATTGTGTTTTCGGTGAAGTTTTACATAGCAAATTAGGTTCCCATTTGTCAATATCTACACAAATTATTAAGTGACATTATTACATTTTTTACAATGTGTCAATGTTCTCTTTAATTATGTTCAGTTGTTCCGTTTCCAGTCCTCTGATTTCCCTTCCTTCTTCTCATCTATGCTTTATACTAATTGTCGACCTTTTGGTCTCATATAGATGGCTTTATAAAGGAGTGCTGTACTCACGGGTAATACCCTTTATTTTGTGTGCCAATCTGTTATTTCATAAGGTTTTCACTGACTTATTTTAGGGAGTAGATCTGCAGGTCTTTTTTCCTAATCCATTTTAGACTGGAAGCTATGCTGAGAACTGTTCAGCATCATAGCAACATGCAAGCCTCCACTAACAGATAAGGTGGGGCTGTGCAAGAGGTACACTGGGGGCCAATTTGGGTTCAATTTGGGTATCCCGCAAGGAAGGTGAGAATTCTACCATTGAACCACCAAGGCCTGATAGATCACTATAATAAATTTTAATGGTAGAACACTATGTAACTTTTGACATATAACAAGGATGTAGTTTTAAAAATTCAGAGAATATATATACATGTATATATATAACACAATGCTTTCCATCCCTGTCTACTTATTTCTGTGAGCCACTTATATCTATATATAAAAAATAGGAATATAATTGATGCTGAATCCTGTTCCATCCAGGCAATAAGTACTATTTAACCTTGGATATATGAGCTAATTAAAAAAAAGAAAAGGAAAAACAAAATTAAAGAAAAAAAAGAGAGTCCCACCACTTATTTAAGAAATGCATTTCCTTTTTTGTTTAATAATGATTTATCAAAATTTGCAATGTTGTTGTTTTGCTTTATTATATACTACTAATAACTCAGTCTAGAATGTGCTTTCAAACCACCGAGACCCTTATGGGGATAGTGGTTTTTAAAAAAAAATTAGATTTTATGTACATATTTTTGGTTTAGAGGGGTATGATAAGGTGATCAATATAAGCATGAAATACATTAAGATGAAATTCTGTGGAAGAAATGGAGTATAAATATAAGACCAAGAAAAAAATGTAAGATCAAGGAGGAAAAGTGATATAAAATTCCAATGTTAAAGACATTTCCATTAAAAAAAAGATCTTTTTGTGTCTTTTTTTCATTAGGTGATGTCCCGTGCCTTTTAAATATATTCTACTGGATATATTTTAAAAAGGATGTAGAAGTTTAATTTAAAATGTCAATATTTACAATTTGCCATGAATTTACATGCCCTGCAATTATTTAAATTTATGATGACAAATTTTAGACGTCAACTTAAAAATATACACAGAAACACACAATTTTTTATTTTGATGCATATGTTACTGTAAGATTAAAAAAGATAATTTTGCATATGGCAATTCTCTGAATTCTCGTGTTTAATTCTTAAAATTTTTATTTCCTTTAGGGGAAATACATTACAAACCACAAAACTTCATCTTAAAACATACAGGTGCCATTGAAGTGGACGACTATTTACTCAGTTCTGACTTTTCTTCTCTCACTGTGACCACAAAAAATGTCAAGAACAGACAAGAAACCTATACCACAAATGTTGTGTTGAGCAGCAGACTCATCACTCATTCACAACCGTGGTTTAAAAAAAAAAACTTTTATAAAACGAAGGGTGCCTAAACATTAATGTAGGTTAACATAAAGGGAATATCCACAAAACTATTCTCTTGATCTAGAAATAGATCACTGCCAGCAACTCAGAAGTCCCTGTGTGCCTCTTCCCCGTCACAGCCCCGTCCAAGCCCCTGGAGGTAACCACTGTCTTGATGGTACCAGCAATCACTTTCTTGCTTTGCTTTATAGGTACACCCCAACACGCATTTCTAAACATTGCAGTTTCGTTCTGCCTGAGTTTGAACATGATATAAATGGAATCAGACAATACATATTCTTTTGGGGTTAGGCTTCTTTTACTTAAGATTAGATTTTTAAGATTCATCCATGTTGCTGCATATAACTATAACTCATTGATTGTCATTGTGGTATTTTATTCCACTGTATGAAAAGACTACAATTTATTTATCCATTCTGTTACTAATGACCAAAGGGCAGTTGTTCAAATGGAACAAGGGGATACTGCATGATTTACAGTCAGGAGGGGCGTGCATCAGGGTTGTATGTTTTCGCCATAACTTGTTCAGTCTGTAAGCTGAGTGAATGGTCCGGGAGCCAGGGCTGTATGAGGATGAGTGGCATGCAGACAGGAAGAAGCCTCATTGACAGCCTGCAATATGCAGGTGGTATAACCTTGCTTGCTGAAGGCGAGGAGGACTTGGAGCATTTGCTGATGAGGATCAGAGAATACAACCTTATGTATGGATTATACCTCAACATAAAGAAAACAAAAATCCTCACAGCTAGACCAATAAGCAACATCATGATCAATGGAGAAAGTATTGAAGCTGTCAAGGATTTTGTTTTACTTGGATCCACAATCTATGCCCACAGAAGCAGCAGTTAAGAAATCAAATGATATGTTGCCTTGGGCAAATCTGCTGCAAAAGATCTCCTCAAAGTGTTAAAAAGCAAAGATGTCACTTTGAGAACTAAGGTGCACCTGACCCAAGCCATGGTATTTTCAATCCCCTCATATGCACGCAAAGGCTGGACACTGAGTGGGGAAGATCAAAGAAGAATTGATTCCTTTGAAGTGTGGTGTTGGCGAAGAATATTGACTATGCTTTGGACTGTCAGAAAGAAGAATGAACAAATCTGTCTTGGAAGAGGCACAGCCAGAGTGCTTCTTAGAAGTGAGGATGGTGAGACTTTGTCTAATGTACTTTGGACATGTTATCAGGAGGGAACCAGTCCCTGAAGAAGGACATCATGCTTGGTAAAGAGGAGGGTCAGTGAGGAGGAGGAGGATCCTCGGCAAGATGAATTGATACAGTGGCTGCAAGGGTGGGCTCCGGCATGGGAACAATTGTGAGGATGGTGCAGGACCTGGCTGTGTTTGCTCTGTTGTACATACGGTCGCTATGAGTCGGAACCAACTTGATGGCACGTAACAACAATATTGCTGATGAATATTTGCTGTTGTGAACATCCTTGTACGTGACTCTGGATGCACATATGTACACATTTGTAAGAGTGGGATGGCGGGGTCACAAATATTTGAATCATTAATTTTTCTAAGTAATGCCAAACTGTTTCTCCCAAACGTTTAACACTTTATACTTCCACCATCAGATCAGAGTAAGAGAGTCATGTTCCACTCCCTGCCAAGACTTCGTATTATCAGATTTTAAAATTTTAGCTAATTTGGTGGATGTGCAATGGTACCTGTTATGGAAGGATTGTATTGTGTCCCCCAAAAATGCGTATCAAGCCCCCTAGGCCATGATTCCCAGTATTGTGTGGTTGTCCACCATTTTGTGATCTGCTGTGATTATCCAATGTGTTGTAAATCCTAACCTCTATGATATTAATGAGGCAGGACCCAATCTACAGGATTAGGTTGTATTTTGAGTCAATCTCTTTTGAGATATAGAGGACAGAAGTGAGCAGAGAGCAGAGGAGTGCCACCAAGAAAGAAGTGCTGGGAGCAAAGCCCATCCTTTGGAAGGTCCTAGACCAGGGGAAGATTGATGACAAGCACCTTTCCCCAGAACTGACAAAGAAAAAGCCTTCCCCTGGAGCTGACACCCTGAATTCGGACTTCTAGCCTCCTAGACTGTGAGAGAATAAATTTCTCTTTGTTAAAGCCATCTACTTTTGGTATTTTTGTTACAGCAGCAGTAGATAACTAAGACAGTATCTCATCAAAGTTTTTACTTAAATTTTTAGTGTCATTACTAATGAGGTTGAGCAACCTTTTGTATATTTTTGATTATATCTTGTTTTGTGATGTGCCTTTTCAAGTCCTTTGCCCATTTTTCTTTTTGATTTCTGATCTATTTTTTCTTTTTGATTTCTAGTTCTTTATATATTCTGGATATGAGGTCCTTTGGGCTATATGTACATATACAAATATCTTCTCCCATTTTGTGACTTGATTTTTAAGTTTATTTTAAAAAATTCTAAGTGTACAGTTAAGTTGACTTTAGTATATTCACACACTTCTAAAATCATTAACCTGTTGTCATCAAGTTGATTCCAACTCATGGTGATCCCAGTGCCCATGTATTGAAAACGATTTGAGTTTGTACTAACCGAAAGGTTGGCAGATCAAACACCCCCAGCAGCACCACAGAAGAATGGTCTGGAGATCTGCTTCTGTAAAGATTACAGCCAAGAAAATTCTATGGAGCAGTTCTACTCTGAAGCACATGGAGTTACCAAGAGTCTGTAACCGTTACCTCTATCTAATTCCAAAGCATTTTCATTACCCCTAAAATAAGGCCTGTACATGTTAACGGTCACTCCTTATTTCCTCCTCCCCTGCAGCTCCGGGCAGCCACTTGTCTACTTTCTGCCTCTATGGATTTGCCTATTCTGAATTTCATATCAATGCAATCATATATGTGGTCCTTTATATCTGGCTTCTTTCACTTAGCATAATGTTTTCAAAGCTCATCCATGATGTAGCATGTATCGGACTTCATTCCTTTTTATTGTTGAACAATAAATATTCCATTTTATGGTTACACCACATTTTGTTTATCCATTCATTAGTGGATGGGCATTTGGGTTGTTTCTACATTTTGGCTATTATAAACAATATTTCTATAAACTTTTCTGTACAAGTTTTTGTGTGGGCACATGTTTTGAATTATCTTGGGTATATACCTAGGAGGGAAACCCTGGTGGCATAGTGGTTAAGTGCTACGACTGCTAACCAAAAAGTCAGCAGTTTGAATCCACCAGGTACTCCTTGGAAACTCTATGGGGCAGTTCTACTCTGTCCTATAGGGTCGCTGTGAGTTGGAATCGACTCGACGGCAATGGGTTTGGTTTTGGGTTTTTTATACCTAGGAGTGGAATTGCTGAATCATGCGTATAATTTTTTGAGGAACTGAAATTGTTTTCCTCAGCAGCTGCACCATTTCATATTCTTTTTTTTTTTTAATTGAACTTTAGATGAAGGTTTACAGAACAACCTAGTTTCTCATCAAACAGTTATTGTACACATTGTTGTATGACATTAGTTAACAACCTCATGACATGTCAACATTCTCCCTTTTCAATCCTGGGTTCCCTATTACCAGCTTTCCTGTTCCCTCCTACCTTCCAGTCCCTGCCCCAGGACTGGTGCACCCCTTTAGTCTTGCTTTGTTCCATGGGCCTGTTCAATCTTTGGCTGAAGGCTGAACCTCAGGAGTGGCCTCATTACTGAGCTGAAAGGGTGTCTGAGGCCTATATTCTCAGGGTTTCTCTAGTCTTTGTTGGGTCAGCAAGTCTGTTCTTTCTTTTTGAGTTAGAATTTTGTTCTACATTTTTCTCCAGCTCTTTCCGAGACCCTCTATTGTGATCCCTGTCAGACCAGTCAGAGGTGGTAGCCAGGCACCATCTAGTTGTCCTGGACTCAGTCTGGTGGAGGCCGTGGTAGATGTGGTCCATTGGTCCTTTGGACTAATCTTTCCCTCATGTCTTTAGTTGTCTTCATTATTCCTTGCTCCCAGAGGGGTGAGACCAGTGGAGTATCCTAGATGGCCACTCGTGGGCTTTTAAGACCCCAGACGCTACTCACCAAAGTAGAATGTAGAACATATTCTTTATAAACTCTGTTATGCCAATTGAGCTAGATGTTCCCTGGGACCATGGTCCCCATAGCCCTCACCACTGCAATTTGGTCCCTCAGGGAGTTTGGGTGTGTCTATGGAGCTATTATGACCTTGCCTTTTACAGGTTGTCCTGGCTTCCCCAGTATCGTGTACCCTCTTACCTTTCACCAAAGTTACTGCTTATCTATTGTCAATTGTTTTTCCATCCCCACCCCTCCCCTCCCTCTTAACCATCAAAGATTGTTTTTTTTTTGTATGTAAACCTTTTCATGAGTTTTTACAGTAGCGGTTTCATACAATATTTGTCCTTTTGTGATTGACTTTTTACTCAGCATAATGCCCTCCAGATTCATCCATGTTATGAGATGCCTCACAGATTCTTCGTTGTTCTTTCTCAATGTTTAATACTTGATTGTGTGTATGATCACAGTTTGTTAATCCATTCATCTGTTGATGGGCATCTAGGTTGTTTCCATCTTTTTGCTATTGTGAACAATGCTGCAACGAACATGGGTGTGCATATGTCTATTTGTGTGATGACTTTTATTTCTTTAGGGTATATTCCTAGGAGGGGGATTAGCTGGATCATATGGTATTTCTATTTCTAGCTTTCTAAGGAAACACCATATTGTTTTCCAAAAAAGGTACCATTTCACGTTCTTATCAATAATGTATGAAGTTTCTGATTTATCCACTTGCTCATTAACGCTTGTTATTGTCTGTCTTCTTGATAATAGCCATCCTAGTGGCTGTGAAGTCGTATCTTATTGTGGTTTTGATTTGTGTTTGTTGCTTACCTTTTAAAGGTGTCTTTTAGTAGTTTCTTCATGTCCATACTATACCAGTCTTTTCCTTTGTTGTTAGTGCATTTGATAACCTGTTTAGGAATTCTTTCCTTACACCAAGGTCATGAAGATAGATCTGCAATCCACTAGAAATTAATTTATTTTCCATATGAATATTGCATTACCCTAGCACATTTTATAAATACCATACTTTACTGTTTCATAGTGATGTATTTGTCATAAGTCAAGTGTGTGGGTGTTTATATGTCTGTTTTTGAACTCTCTTTCTGTTCATGTGGTATTTTTGTGTATCCTTGTGCAAATACCATACTCATAATTATTGTAGCTTTATATTGTCTTAATACCTGTTAGAGCAAGGCCTCTCACTTTGTTCTCTTTCTTCAAGTGTACCTTGGTTTAAAGATGAAAAAAACAAAAAGATTTGTTTCTTGCTGTATGGCTCTAAAAGAGTTTTGTTTCTCACTCATGTTACTTTCCTATCAAGAGTTGGCTGGAGGCTCTGTTCCATGTGGTCTTCCATCCCTGACTCAGATAGAAGAAACAGCCACTATCTGAAACATTGTTGGTCATGATAGAGGAAAAGAGTGAATGCGGTGAATGACATACTAGTTCTCAAACCTTCTACTCAGAAACAACACTTTCCATTGGTTAAAATGAGTCAAATGGCTACACTTAACTTCAAATAGGTGGGGAAGTACAATTTACTAGTACCCAGGAGAGATGGTAGAATGTTTGTGAACAGCCCTAATAAGAACAAAAATCCACCCTTTCGATCACTAAATATTAGGTTCCCTCACCTTCCTATAGGTAAAATACAGCCTTCCCCACAAGAAAGACAATCTCCAATCCTATTCATTGGTAGAAGCAAGCTCAAGGTCCGGAATCTCTGGGTAGTGTGTGACAGCCCCTACATTAGGAAGTGATGCTCAGTAGCATTTCCCTCAGGCCCAGATGTGGCTGCTCTGGATCTGGAGATCAAAAAGACGAGCTATCTGCACACTCCTCCCCCCATCACACCCAACACAAAACGGTGAAATGGGGACAGGAGAACCTCCCACTAGGAAAGGAAACATGAAGTATCATGGAACCGTAGCAAATTCTGAAATTCTGGACAAATATTCAGAGGTTCTCCTGCCCTGAGAGTGAGAAATTTCCTTAATTAGGCTCCAATTTTTTTCCAGTCCATGTTCTTTGTGGCCATGGCTCCCCACTCTGAGAGGCCTTCCTTTGCCCTTGTCCTCCTTGGCCACTTCCGAAGAGGTCATTGGATAGCTGAGCAGGTTTTGTAGCTTGCTTGTTGCCAGACGCCCTGGTGGTACAGTGGTTAAGTGCTAGGCTGTCGGTGGTTTGAATCCACCAGCCACTCCATGGGAGAAAGATGTAGCAGCCTGCTCCCATAAAGATTGCAGCCTTGGAAATCCTATGTGGTGGTTCTGCTCTGTCCTATGGAGAATTGCTATGAGATGGAATTAACAGCAACAGGTTTTTTTTTTATTGCCTACAGAATATTGGAGCCATGGTGGCAAAGTGGTTAAGAGCTGGGCTGCTAACCAGGAGGTCAGCAGTTTAAATTCACCATCCACGCCTTGGAAATCCTATGAGGCAGTTCTACTCTGTCATTTAGGGTCACTATGAGTCAGAATCGACTCGATGGCACGGCACAACAACAGTCCTGGTTCTAATATCTATGTTACCATGGACAATTCATTCAGCACAGCCTCGTCTATAAAAATGGAGAAAATAATCCTTCACTCAAAGAATGCTTGAGGAGATTAAATAAGATATCACATATGAAAGCACTGAGCCAGTGTTTTCTTCCATTCACTGCTCAGAGATAATACATCGGGTGCTTTTAGTGTTTTCAGAAAGAATAATTTGTATGTGTTAGTTGGCCGATGCAATGTACATTGGTAACTTTCTTCTCTATACTACAAGCTTTTGCTAACAGAAGCAATATTTTATAGTTCTTCTATATCCTTTACATTGCCAATCACCATGTTGAAAACATAATGTGTGCTCAAAAATATTATCTTCTGAAAAGTATCTTCTAAGGGACTGAGTCAACCCTCATCTGAAGCTTTCAACAAATTTCAATTTCCTCTCCTAGAACTTGTAACATTTATTTTAAATCCTTTTCCAGTTGATTATTTTATTTTATACTTCTAATATCATGACAACATAAAGCAGATATTACAGTTAACAGAAATCAGAGGTTTCATTAGTTCACTCAGTAGTTCACATGGCAGGTGCTGTTCAAGTTTTTGGCACAAGCAACCTTAGAGCTTATAACCCAAGAAACCACTGACATGATTTCCGCCATGGATGCCAAGGGTGAAGGAGGGCCCCATAGGGTTTCCCAGGGGGCCATAGAACTGCTCCATAGGGTTTCCAGGGAACGGCTGGTGGATTCGAACTGCTGACCTTTTTTTGGTTAGCAGCCAAGCTCTTAACCACTGCACCACCAGGGCTCCAATTAAATGGATAACGAGTAAAAACCTTTTTTTTTCCCTATTCCATTAAGTCAATTCTGACCCATAGTGACCCTATAGGACAGAGTAGAATTGCCCTGTAGGGTTTCCAAAGCTGTAAATCTTTAGAGTGTAACCTGACCCTACAAATGCCAGCAAATTGCCATTAGTTCTTAAACTAGCCCAACCCACATTTGGCCAGTCTTGCATGCAAAGAAGGGCTAGCTGTGACCACTGATTGACCTCGACAGAGGACACAGCAATAGGAGGAAGGAATCAGAAGGAAAATCATCATCCGGATCCATTCCGAAGCGAGAGGTCTAACAAGAACCACATCCCCTTCTGTTTCCTGGTCGCCTTCTAGACTTTTCCCTCCCCAGTACACCTGTGTGGCCACCATCTTGCTGCTCCGTAGCTTGGTGAGTCGGATTTGA
This sequence comes from Loxodonta africana, assembly GCF_030014295.1. NCBI lineage: Eukaryota > Metazoa > Chordata > Mammalia > Proboscidea > Elephantidae > Loxodonta > Loxodonta africana. The sequence goes on along the minus strand of NC_087345.1, from coordinate 131,204,953 downwards.
AGAACTTCCTCCCGGCTCCTTGCTCTGTGCATTGCAATAAAGTTCCTTCCTCTTTCTCAAAGACTGGTGTCCAGATAATCGGCAAGTTTGAGCACTCCTGACAAGGATCCGCCTTCCTGGGTTAGGTAACAGCAGAAGCAGGCTGCCGCGTCTTTCTCCTGCAGAGCGTCTTTTGGTTAGCAGCCTAGTGCTTAACCACTGCACCATCAGTGCTCCTTAAAAAATATCTAGCACAGTTAATGAATATAATATCTAGCACAGATGATTAAAAAATATCTAGCACAGCTGAGGTTGTCATTTGGCCAGTTTGATCAAGAGACAATATTCTTAAAGTTACTCCCTCTTTTTCTTCATATTCTGACCATACTTTACTCAAAACATTCTTTTTGCTCTTTTTTGTAGGAAGGGCAATTCTTTTGGAGTCTAGATGGGGAACACTGACATCCTTAAGTATGTATAATCTTTTTATAGAGTCCTTATTACAATCTGCCTTATATTCTAATTGCTTACTAATAACAACAATACCAGTCAATATTTATTGAATGCTTACCAAAGACCATCAATGGGTTAAGTGAATTCTATATATTATTCCTTTAATTCTCATAGCAACCCTGAAAGGTAGGTGTCATTGCCCTCATTTCGCAGATAAGGACAATGAGACTCACAGAGGTTGTTACATGTCTAAGACCACATAAGTGGCGGAGTTCATAAGCAGCAGAGCCAGGATCCAAATCCAGATCTTAAATTTCATACTCTGAACCACTCTAAACCACAGCACCAGATTTAAACAATACATATGCATGTCTTTGTTTCCTATTTATATTTTAAGTTCTTTGAGGAAAATGAACATTTTTGTTCATCTTAGTATTTCTTATGGAGCCCTAGTAGTGCAGTGGTTAAGAGCTCAGCGGTTAACCAAAAGGTCAGCAGTTCAAATCCATCAGCTGCTCCTAGGAAACGCTATGGGGCAGTCCTACTATGATTAAACAAAAAAACCAAACCTGTTGCCATCGAGTCGATTCCGACTCATAGTGACCCTAAATGACAGAGTAGAACTGCCCCATAGGGTTTCCAAGAAGCACCTGGTGAATTTGAACTGCTGACCTTTTGGTTAGCAGCATAGCACTTAACCACTATACCACCAGGGTTTCCAAATCATGGGAAGTATTTATTAATTCTCTGTAGGGTGTCATGTTTGTGTAAACAATTCCAGATTTAGGCATAAGAATTCAGGTTTTATGAGTGACACGTTCAAGGTTATCAGACTACATTTGAGACATTTGGACAGAAAAATAGTCACTCAGAGCAGGACTACCAAGCCGTTAGGATACAGAAACCATGCCCTACAAAAGATCTATGTTGTTGCTTTCTTTCCTTGAGTCTATCACCATAACTTGTTCTCAGTACAAAAAAAGAGACGCACTAGCCGTTTATGTGACGTTACAGTTTATGGCTTCAAAAATCTGAACTGCTCTTCATCTATTGTCAAGTGGGAATTTATTGGGAAAATGGTGAAATCTACTATAAGCGTAGATAGATTCTGGGACAATACTGACAACACTCCCAAATTTCCCACTAGTCCTCTTGATGTCAGCATTCTTTGGGGCTTGCTTTTTCATTTAGCAATCTAGGTTTATGCACAGAAAACTCATTCATGATCAAATAATGTACTTCTAACCCTAACCCTAACCAGTTCAAATCCACCAGGGGCTCCTTGGAAACTCTATGGGGCAGTTCTACACTGTCCTATAGGGTCACTATGAGTTGGAATCAACTCGATGGCACTGGGTTTGGTTTTGGTTTTTTGGAACTCTAACCAACACCTTGTCAACACATGATGTTGGTCCAAGAAAAACAAAACAGGACAAAACTCAGCACACATTTACCATCATTACAAACAAAACCAGAAATGTGTATTCTATTGATAATATATCATCATTCTATGGGAAGTACAGCATATCTTTAGTTCACAAGTTTCCATAGGAGACATGTTTTCTGCACGTATGTGTGGAGGTGAGTGTATTGGTGAGTGTGTTCATAGAGAATTAGAAAGGCTGGGCAGAAGAAAAAAAATCAAAAGATAGAAAAAGAACAACTATGAAATTGCAAGGCTTAGACAAGAAGTCATCAGATACAGAGGTTCTTAACCATTTTGCTGCCACAGCACGTTTGAGAAATGATATTTTCACATGCATTCCTACTCTGACTCATCTCCATAGAGGGAGTTCAGGATGATGTTTAAATTCTGAGCGTCAACATTAATTCTCCCACCACATAGGGGTACAAGCTCTATGGATAGCAATTTTGCAATAGTTATATAAAATATAAAACATACATACTCTGTGTCCTGACAATTATACTTCATGGAACTTATTCTACAGTTATGCTTGCACCTACAGGTACCGATACAAGTTTAAGGATATTGTTTATGATTGTAAAATATTGCAAACAACAGAAATGTCCATCAATGGAGAAGAGTTAATTATATCTAAACAGTTGTTGATTATATCTTTGCAGTTGTTAAAAAATAAGGCAGCTCTAGATATCCTTTTATGGAATAATCTGTAAGGTCTATTGTTAGGCCAAAGGCCTTGGAGGCACTTGTGTTTTCTCTCTTTTTCTCACATCCCGCATCCATTATGTCAGCAAATCTTGTTTGAATCTACTTCAGAATGTATCCAGTATCTGACCACTTCTTACTACTTCCACTGTTAACCACTCTGGATCGATTGCAATAGGCTCCTAACTAGTCTACCTGCTTCTGTTGTGCCACATGCCTATTCTTAACATAGCAGTCAGATTGATCCTGTAAGATATAAGTCAAATGACATTACTCTCTGCTCAAATCCTTCCAATAGTTCTTAGAGTAAAAGCCAAAGTTGGTTTTTACAACTGCCATTTGCACTCACCCTCCCCTACCTCTCCGGGCTTGCTTAAACTCTGACCTCATCTCCAGCTCTCTTGACTCACTCTGCTCTGGCCACGCTATGCTTGCTGTTCCTTTAACACTGGGTACATGATCCCTCTGCTGGAACTGTCCTTCCTCAGATCCACATAGGGCTCCCTCTCTCACTCCCTTCAGGTCTCTTAAATGCTAACCTCTCTGCGGGGCCTTCCCTGAACATCTGTTCCTCAACTCTCCCAACCCCATTCCATTTTATAATCTTTCTCCATCAACCTGTCACCATCTCACATTCTACATATTTTCTCTCTCTCTCTTTTTTTTTTAATTGTTCTTTTCCCCTATTAGGATGCAAGCTCTGTGAAGGTAAGAATTTTTTTGTGTGCGTGAGGGTAGAATTTTTGCTGTTTTTGTCCACAGCTCTACCCATGATACCAAATAGTGCCTGTGTTATAGTAGGTCGCAACGTATTTTTGTTGAACATTGAGTTGTTGTTGTTAGTTGCCTTAGTAGATTCCAACTCATGGTGACCTCATGTGTGCAAAGTAGATCTGCTCCATAGGGTTTTCAAGGCTGTGATCTTTCAGAAGTAAATCACCGGGCCTGTCTTCTAAGGTACCTCTGGGTGGGTTCAAACCGCCAAACTTCCGGCTGATGTTGAGTGCTTAACCATTTGCACCACATAGGGACTCCAAAATATTGAATAAATGGATGAATTAGATAGATGTAGGGTATGATCAAAGTAACTCTGGTGGCTCAATGGTTAAGTGCTTGGCTGTTAACCGAAAGGCCAGCAGTTCAAACCTACCAGTGGCTCCATGGGAGAAGAGACCTAACAATCTGCTCTTGTAAAGATTAGAGCCTAGGAAAAGTTACGGGGTAGTTCTACTCTGTCCTATAGGGTTGCTATGAGTAGAAATCAAGTTGACGGCACACAACAACAATATGGAATAATCTGGCATCCCTGGGTGGTGCAAACAGTTAACATTCTTGGCTATTAACCGAAAGGTTGGAGTTTCGAGTCCACCCAGAGCTGCCTCAGAAGAAAGGCCTGGTGATCTACTTCTGAAAATCATCCATTGAAAACCCTGTGGAGCATAGTTCTACTCTGACACAGATGGGATCACCTTCAGTCGATGTCAATTCAATAGCAAACGGTAAACTGATAGGGTATGATCTAAAGAGAGGAGTCAATGACAACTCAAAGGTTTTTGGTCAAAGCAACTGGAATTGCCATTTTCTAAGAGGTGGAAAACTGAGGGAGGAGGAGTTTTACTGCAGTTTTTGATGATCTGTCATCCACATCTCCAGGGAGCATTCAAAAAAGAGAATTCATGCAGAGTGTTCTGATTAGGAGATTTTTTTCTCCCTGAGTTGGCAATACTAACCATTTCCTTGGTCAGATTTACAGTTGCCAGAAAAATGATCTGAAAGTTGGAAACAGACAAAAGAGGTCAGTAGGTATCCTTTCTGTTCCATACTGGGCTTGTACCTTTGACTTCTTATTGACTAGGTTGTTTTACAACTCTGTAGGGGTAGAGATTAATTCACAGATGCAAATAGTTTTTGTTCCATTGATGGTAAAAAAAAAAAAAAAGAATCCTGAAGGTTATGGTTCCTAGTTCTATAGGACATTAATCAATTTTGTATCTAATGTAACAATCTCACCCTAATATTTCTTTACTAAAATATCTATAAACACTTAGCCTCTTAAATGCATTTTGAACCGATACTGGTTCCTTCATTAATTAATGAGTTGTACAAAATTTTTGCCAAGTGTTCATTTTATGTCTGTTGTAGTAGAGTAACCATCTGTACTCTGATGAATGCCATATTGAAAGATTAATTGAAAATATAGAATCAGCTCAAGCTGGGGATAGACAATTCCATGCTGTGGGATCCAACAGGGTGACTCATCATGGATGTTTTATAAGGAGGGAACAAAGGATATGAAGCACATTACTTGATTGGTATTTACAAATGTAGATCATCAAAACACATTACTTGATTGGTAATTACAGGTTTAGATCATCGAAAGACATTAGTTGATTGGCAGTAGATCATTATAAGGAAGCTCACAAGGGGATTGGCTTAAAAGGATATATGTATCTTTGTTAGATTGGTTACAGTGTGGTAATTACAAGGGTATGTGACAGGGAGAGGAGAGCCCTGGTGTCCCAGTGGTTAAGAACTTGGCTGCTAACCAAAACATCAGCAGTTCAAATCCACCAGCTGTTCCTTGGAAACCCTATGGGGCAGTTCTACTCTGTCCTATAGGGTAGCTGTGAGTCGGAATCAACTCAATGGCAATAGGTTTTTTTTTTTCTAACGGGTGACTAGGGGAGCATCATCGTCATCGTAGTATAGTTGTCATTACTGGACATTCCTCTCTTAGAAACAGCATGGAAAATGGCTTCCGCTAGGGTGAAAATGGAACTATCAACCAAGGAACCACACCCAACCTTCAAAATAGTTACTTCAGATCTTATCAGGTACCTCAATTTTTTAAAATCCCCTTTCCCATTTCCTCCTTTGGATCAAGGATATTGAGAGAGAATTTTTGATCATTGTGATAAGAGTTACTCTACCTTTTTGAAAATCGTTCTTTTTTTTTTTTAAGTATTTTCGCAGAATGGAAAAGCTACCACTTAAATGGTCCCTGAACACCTACTTATTCGGTCAGTACAAGCATTGCTACAAGATCCCCTGTTGCTGGCAAACAAAGAATGAAGTTAGCAATTGGTTGGACTTTAGGCAGCAGAGAAGGCCTAAGTTAGCTGCTGCTTTTTGTAATAGTGGTTAGTTTATCTATTACTTTTCTATTGCTGCTGTAACAATTTACTACAAAGTTAGTGGCTTAAAACAACACATTTATTTTTTTACAGTTTTCTAGTGAGAAGTCTGACATGCATCTCACTGGGCTAAAAGGGGCAGGGTTCCTTCTGGAGGCTGTAGGTGAGAATTCATTTCCTTGTTTTTTTCTAGTTTCTACAGGCTGCCTGCATTCCTTGTCTCCTGGTCCATTTCCATTTTCAAAGCCAGCAATGGCAGGTTGAGTCCCTCTCACATGGTGTCACTCAACCTGTCTCTTCTGCCTCCAGCTTCCGTTTTTAAGGACCTTGTGATTACATGGAGCTCACCTGGATAATCCAGGATAATCTCCCTAATTAAGGTCAACTGATTAGCAACTTTAATTCTGTCTACCTTCTTAATTTCCCTTTGCCATGAAACCAAAAAACAAAAAACCAAACCCAGTGCCGTCGAGTCGATTCTGACTCATGGCGACCCTATAGAACAGAGTAGAACTGCCCCATTGAGTTTCCAAGGAGCATCTGGCAGATTCAAACTGCCAGGCCTTTGGTTAGCAGACATAGTGCTTAGCCACTACGCCAGCAGGTTTCCTCCCTTTGCCATAAAAGATATATTCATAGGTTCTGGGGGTTAGGATGAAAACATCTGTGTGGGCCATTATTCTGCCTGCTACATACACAAGCTGGAAGGGAGAAAACAGAATTTAGGGAAATCATTTATACATGTATCTTCTTTATTTTTTGCTGATGTATTTCTACAGTATCTTTCTGGACTGATAGCCAGAGCTATTTCCCTGGCTAACAAAGGCAGAATGGACTTCCATGGCAGGTATTTATTTATAATACCAAATACCATGCTTCTTTGTACATATATTTAAGAATTTTGATGGATCTTCTACACTGCTCTATTTTCACACTGTGAAAGATACAATATAATCATGAGCTTTGGAGTTAGAGAGACCTGGATTCAAATTCTGACTCTATTACTTACTACCCCCGTGATCCTTAAGCAGTTTACTTAATCTTTAAGGATTAATAGTAACTCTCTTTTTCTTCCCCCTGTTGTGGTTGAGTGAATTCCGACTCATGGTGACCCTGTGTGTTACAGAGTAGAACTGCTCCATAGGGTCTTTTTTTTTTTTTTTTACAGAACCGATAGCCAGACTTTTCTTCTTCAGTGTTGCTGGGTGGGTTCAAACCACCAACCTTTAGGTCAGTAATTGAGTGCAAACCGTTTGCGCCACCTAGGGGCCTTAATAATAACTAGCAGAAAAGGTTACTGAAAGTGTTGAACACAGTAATATGTGTGAAGCCGGTAGAGACTCTCAGTACATGCTGAATCCTTCTCCCCTTTAGGCCTTTCCTCGGGCTTGGCTCTCTTGGCCTTGGGCGCATAAGCCCAGAAGGTATAAATTTAGTCTTCCTTTCTGCTTAGTCCCAGCCCGGAATTGTACCCCAAATTCTGGAATAGCAGACTAGCAGACGGAGCCCTGGTGGCACAGTGGTTAAGAGCTCGACTGCTAAGCAAAAGGTCTGCAGTTAGAATCCACTAGCCACTCCTTAGAAACCCTATGGGACAGTTCTACTCTGTTCTATAGGGCTGCTATGAGTTGGAATCGACTCAAAGGCAAGAGGTTTTTAGACTAGTAGACACTTGAAGCCTGAAAGAGGTAAATTTGGTAAACAAAGAGAAAAATACTCTAAATAAAAAAATAGTGGTTTAGATACATTTGGTGATGGCAAAACTGCATCAGGTTATTAAAGGAAACTAATAATATCTCATGCTACGTGTCAGTTACTGTATGAAGTACTTTACAAACAGCTCGTTTATTTAGAACTACTACTCTGTGACAGATGCTATCCTCCTTTTATTTCCAACACTACTCTGTGATAGATGGTATCCCTATTTTACAGAAAGAAAATCAAAGCTGAGAGAAAGTGCATGATTTGCCTTCAATCGCACGGTAACTGTCAAAACTGGTGAAGCCTGTTGTCATCAACCGTATGCAACTCAAGGCTGTGGGGTATGTCTGTATATCTTTTGAGGGTGATGATGGATAAAATGCTGAGCTGAAACAATCCATATGATTAATTTTAGCCTTCCATTTTTGAAGAAAGGGACGATGAGTGGGCATTAGTGATGATGAATGAGAAGTATCCTTACACCTTCTAATTCCATATATACATATATATTTCACTTGAGAGAAGAGCAAGCATCTAGGAAATTAATTCAGTTAACTAATATTTGTTGAATATTTTCTATTTAGCAGGGATTATGAAATGTCCCTCTTTGCCATTTATCCTTTAGGCTTCCATTTTCTCTACTGCATATTGAGGAGCTTGAATAATTTTAAAGTTCTCTTCTCATTTTAAAAATCAAAGACTGTATAAATCCTCTGAATCTCCATTTCATTTTCTCCCAACTAGACCTGAAAGTGGCAAGGTTATGCTTTCCTCTTTCCCCTAATTCATTTTGTCCACGTTTGCATAAAAACATGATCACACGTGCTAACTTATTTGATTACTTATAGATAGATCCATTCCAGTGTTATTAACACCTCCAGGATAAGGGCCATCTTTTGCTTCACAATTCATTCCCACAATGCTGGGCTTAGAGAAGCTTGAAGAATGCTTATTCAATGTTCAATTGATTTGCAAAATTTTTTTAAAAACCCTGTATTTTTTTTTTTTTTTTACATTGTATTTGCTTTAATTACTGCCATCCAGTTGACTTTCTTTCAAATCCTGATCTTTCCTTATTTAGATAAGCTTGGAGCTGGGAAGGCTTGATTTGTCTGTACTACGCTGAATGCATTTCCTTTTCACATATTTAGGCTAATGGCCTTTAGTGTTATGCAGAACAAAGAAGTTATCTAGCTTCCATTCAGAAGAACTGTTTGGTTTGTAAAAGAAAAGACTAATTCCAGCTGAATCATTAAATGGAAATGAGAAAGGTTAGCAAAAAATTCAGTAAAAGAAAAGTCAGTTGAGGATTCTCTAGGGATTACACATTGTTTTGTTCTATTTAGACTGAGATAAACGCTTCAATGCCTGTTTATAAGTGGATTTAGTCTATGAAAATTAATTTTTTATGGGTGGACGTTTTCCTAATACTTCACTTATCTGTTGATACATGTCCTTTTCTTTTTTCTTGGGGTACTTTTCCTTTTTATGCTGAATTTTTCTTTGGGAAACTGCTTAGACCTATGATCCTGAAGGACACGTCTCTTTTGGAGAGAAATGCAACTTGAAAAGAATTCCCTTACATATGAAAATTAAACCACTGTTTCATAAGCAATATGGCATGCTCTATGAACTGTTTTTCCAGCGATAGGTTATTCCCAGGCTAATTTGTATCAGTTATTCAACAAAATCATACAACACCGCTATTTTATTCCCTAACATCATCTAGATGTGTAAGTTTTAGTGTTGGGGCCAGTGGCCCAGAAGTGCAAGAAATCTTTAAAAGAGGAATGTGTAAGACTACATATAACTGTAGGGAATCTGTTCCACCTCTAATGGGGCTGATATGGCCATGTACCCTGCAGGTACTCAGGTTTCATAGCTATTGGAAAATGAGTGCATACCCTCTGATAATCTGGATTCTTTGTCCTTGGGATACAGGCCTTCTTTAGACATTTAGATAATTCTCCTATGGAAGCACACAAGTAATGCTTCTTGGCCTGAGTGTCATATAATCTGAAAATTATCTGTACATACTTTTTACTGGTACTAGGCTATTCAGCTTAGGTGTAATAGATCCTTTTCTAAGCCTACCCAAGAAAGCTTTAAACTTCTTTGACATAACAAAAATATAGATTTGCACTGAACTACTGTTTTAAGGAGCCCTGGTGGCACAACGGTTAAGCGCTTGGCTGCTAACCAAAAGGTTTGCAGTTTGAACTCACCAGTGGCTTTGTGGGAGAAAACACCTGGCGATTTGCTCCCATAAAGATAATTCTGCCTAGGAAACCCTACCCGACAGTTCTGCCCTGTCATACAGGGTTGCTATGAGTTGGAATCGACTCAATGGCACACGACACACACAACACACACACACACAGTCGCTCTAATGCTTTACCTAGTTTTTACCATCAGTTCTCCCTGCCAGAATCTTTTCAATTCATCCTCAGCCAAAATCTGTCATCCATGGCCTAGCAACATAACCTTTCACCTCCCTGCACTCCTGTTTTGGCTCTTTCAAGTTCTTTGGCTGCCCTCCTGTTTCTTCCCTCACATACTTGTCAGACTGGTTCCTAGAAGCCTGGCAAAGATTTTTATCTGAGGTAAATCTGGCTACCACAGATTAAGAGCCTGGGCTCAATGTAAATCTGGACAGATCTAAATTATAAAGAGAGAGAATACTTCTATTTTTCTCTAAAAACAAATCATGCATTGGCTTTTAAAGGAGAGACTGGAGAGTGGTTTCAAAGAGAACATACCTAGCAAGAATAGAAGTTGGGGAAAGACATGAAGTAAAAATAGTTACTGCACTATGATAAGGGGCCCTGGTGGCTCAGTGGTTCTGCATTTGGCTGTTAACCAAAAGGTCAGTAGTTGGAATCCACAAGCCAGGGGCAGTTCTACTGTGTCCTGTAGGGTTGCTATGCAGAAAAACCACCAACCCTAGTGATTAATCCAGGAAGCATCCCCACCCCGTTCTGCAAAAGTTAATGAGAGCAGTTATCTTTGTTTTGTGTACTGATGCAACCCAAGCTCCTCAGTGTCTGGCACAGAGTAAACAAAAAGCAAAACAAACAAAAAAATACCATTGTCATAGAGCGGATCCTTACTCGTAGAGACAACTATAGGACGGGGTAGAACTGCCCCATAGGGTTTCCAATGAGCGGCTGGTAGATTCGAACAGCCGACCTTTTCAGTTAGCTGCCTGAGCTCTTAAACACTGCACCACCAGGGCTCCTGGCACATAATAGGCACTCTATAAAGATGTGCTGAATGTTGAATGACTAAAAGAATGATTAAAAACTGATAAGATTTATATATAACAAGAGCTACTCCCTCATCAATTGTTCAATGTTCTCAAACACAGCCTCGTTGTCCTACATCTCTTTAAACCCCTGCCTCTTCCCTTGTTTTTGTCGTCCTCTTTTACATACATATTTAAGAACGTGCAAACAGCCCTGATATCACAGACTTATATAGTGTTATTCAAAGCAAGTTAGATTACGTTGCTGCTTTTAAACGACTGTCATGTCTTGATGGATTCTGTTTCTGTGCAACATTCTTTCCCGCCTTCTTGGAGTGGATGTGAAAGAAGAAAAGATATATATCAAACAATACTCTCCCTCCTTTTCCTCAATCGTTGTTGTTCTCTCCCGAGCTTTTTCGTTTTCTCGCCTTTCCTCTACTTTTTTTTCTTTCCCAGTCTGTCGTTTCCGCAGGGTCATTGCTTTGCTCTTTCTCCCTCTCTGCCCGTAGGTCCTTTTGATCCTTTCTTTCTATCTCTTATTCCCAGAAGCTCCAGAAAATATCTTTTTCCCCTTTTCACGTCACTTCCCTCCCTTCTCCCATCTCCCTCTCCTTCTCTGGAGGAGGTGAGTTCCCCACTAGAGGCCAGCACTATCTCAGCTTCGTCCCTGCTACCGACAAGCCGAACCTGGAGAGAAAGAAGGGAAAAAAAGAGGAGAAAGAGAGAGCGAGAGAAGGAAAAAAAAAACCCCGGGGCCTAGAGCGCAGAGGCCCGGGAGCGGCGTCGCCATGGCAACGGGCGCCGGCAGGAAACGAGGGACGCGCGGGAGGGAGGAGGAGGAGAGCGCCGAGGGGAGGGAGAAGGACGGGGGAGGGGTCCGGCTGCCCCGGAAGCACCTCCCCGCCAGCCCCCTCCTCCAGCCCGGCCCGCAGCCCCCGGCCTGCAGCCCCCACCCTCCCGGCCCTACAGGAAGTGACAGGCCCGAAGCGAGCCCCGGAGACCTGGCAGAGCCGCGGCCGGGCCCGCACCCGGAGCGGCGGGAGGGGCGGGGAGCCGCGGCCGCGCCGGGCACCTCCTACCCCGCCCTCGGCGCCCCCGCCCCTCCAGGAAGGGGAGGAGGTGAGGGGAGCCCGCCGCGGAGGCCGAGCGAGCCCCCCGCCCAGCCTAGCGACTGGGGACCCCCGGCACATGAAGTAGACGCCCCCCGGGAGGACTTGGGTGCAGAGCCGAGCGCGAAGGTAACCGGGCGACCGCGGGCTGGGGAGAGGCAGGACCTCTGGGGGTTTGGCTGCGCGGGGATGTTTCTTCAGCCACCTCCGTCTGTGTAACGCCCAGGTACCTCCCCCAGTTTGTTTCCCTGCCTACCTCTAGCGCTGAGCTCTGCGGTCCTTCGGCTCTGCCTGTCCAAGTCCTTTTGCTGTTCGTTTCGCTGTGCTTATTGCTGTCTGTCTGTCACCCTAGTTGCCTCTGACTGCCCATTTCCTCATTCATTTTTCCTTCTCAGACTTTGGTTCTCCCGTACGAGCATGCTGTCTAGTTATCTCCCTGCTTTTCATGGTCCGCCGGGTTCTCAATCTCTTATTCCTTGACTTCTGTCTGTCTCCCTCCCGCTTGTCTCCCTGCCATCAGTATGCACATTTCTCTGCTCACTTGGGTCACTTCACTCCCGGCACACCACTGTATCTGCCCTTTCCCCCAGTATATTTGATTTCTCTTTAGGAGCTCATTCATCGAGGTTTCAGTATAGAACAAGGACCCCTAGGTGTTTAGTGCCCCCGTTTTTCAGATTACTTCCATTTCTTTGGCACAGTCTCTCCTGCGGACTCCTCCCCCCAACACCCAATTCCTCATCCCTTCTAAAAAGACAGTTTGATAAAAGCTCAGTTTGATAACACCTCAATAGGCCCGGTACCAGGCCCTCTTCAATAACCTTTTCTCGCTCCCTTCAGTAGGTCTGTGTTCCTACCCAATCCAATCTATACACACCGATGGCTTAGCCACCCCAGGGGGCTCTGTGCATCAGCTTCTCACTCTCTTCCAGTTTAATTCCGAAAATTTAAATTCACTGTCTCCCAAACTTTTTGTTGTCTTCATTTTCTGTATTTAATTTTACAGTCTAAGCATTGGTCACAAATGAATAGATTTTATGTGCCTAAGATCCAGGAATCCTGGTTTTGATGACAATTCCCCTGACTTTACTGAGAGACTTTAAGCTGGTTCCTTTCCAGTTTATTCTCATGTCACAATCTGAAAAATAATTATTAAAACAAAACTTCCTTTTTTGGGGAGATAAGGAGTCATATAGTTTTTGGGTATTTCATATATGAATGTAGGAATTATTGTCCCACTATAGCTAGTAAATGGATACAAGTAAAGGAGTCCTGCATCTCTGAGTCCAGCAAACTACCAAAGTCCAGTGATCTTTACAACTATGCCATGCTGCCTCTAATCCTTACCCACTTTTTTTCTTCACATGCTGATAATGAGGATTCATGGGTCTGTATCTGTTTAGTGCTTTGATATTTTGGCAAAAAGATGTGGGAGAAGATTAAGGCTAGAATTGAAGCTGATACAATACCTCCTAAGTACATCTTAGGTTATAGCCATGTTTACAGCGACATTTATTATTCCTAAATGAAACTGAAGAGATGGGTAGAATTCTTGGGGGATAGTGATGTGATCAGATGATACTGGGAATGAAATAAGAGATCTCAGCTTTATTGCTGAGGCTAAGTGGTTTGATTTTATTTACTTTGTTTTAGATGCAATCCTGTGAGACATCCATTCACACTAATAAAACTGTTGACAGCCTTTAGCAGAAATTCTCGTTTGATGTTTACATTTCTAAACCAAATAATGCTTTGCTGACCTGATGTTTTTAGTGGCCCAGTGCCCAGTGAAGAATATAGTTTCTAGGTTTAACAAAAGAGGAAAAAAAGAGCAAAAATACTGTCATCTAGTGCTGCTTTGGAGGTGTATTTCTTCTTTCTCCTATCTCTGCCTGGTTCTTAGCAAAGTTTTCATATGTCTTTTTGCAAATTTTAGCATAGTCTCCGAAAGGCAAATTCTGACCACTTCAGTAAACTAAAAAGTTGACCTACTTTTTTTAAGATACTTTTTGCTGTGTATTTAATGTTTATTTTATGCCTGGGAGTTATTTATTAAAGTGATATAACATTTAACTGATATGATTATATCAACTGTGAAGTTCTTGTGAATGGGGAAACTGAGGTATAAGGAGGGGAAGTGACATGCCTGAGGCGTTAACTAGTACACTGACCTGGAACCAGGTGGCTATTTAGGCTATATGAGTTGTAGGCTAGCTCTTTTACCTCCTAGTTTTATGACCTTCCATGACCGATTTAATACATCTGTATCTTAAGGTCGCCTTTCATAAAATGACAATAGTAAGTAGTCACACTGATTGACACTGCCTTAATCACAGATTTTTTTTTTTTTTTTTTGGTTTATGGAAGAAGCATATGCTAGTGTAAAGGCTGTGATATTTATTAGATGTATGGCCATGGACAATTTCTTTAACCTCAGAAAACCTCAGTTGCCACAGTGGTAAACTGGGGGTAATAATTTACCTCACAGCATTGTGAGAGAGAATGCAGGTGAACAGCCTAGCCCAGTGACAGGCACCTAACAGCTTCTCAGTAAGTGGTGACCATTGTTAAGATGATCTGATAATGATACAGATGGAGAAAAAAATGTGATAGTAACAAATATTAAGGAGGAAGGTTTTAACTTGTTAAAAAGTTCTGTGGGAATGTAAGGTGGCCTTAAGTACTGTGAAGTACTATCTTACTTTATGGCGATTTTATTTAATGATAACCATGAGGGGATAGGTAAAGGCTGTTGCCTTTAGACATTGCATACCTTCAAAAGATGGTGTGAGTGAAGTATGGTTCTAAGAATGTTCTGCAGGTTTGGGAGTTCTAAAACCAGGAAAATCATGAGACTTAAGAGGAGGATTCTTAGATAAATTATAGACTTGTTGTGGTCTTGAATAACGATGTGATATATCAGTTTGGGATCAAGGTATAAATTTTAACCCTTTACTGCTTCTTTACGTCAGGTCTTGAGTCAGAACACCAACCTTGGGGATCCTGGACCACTATCATGGAGACTGAGAGTGAGCAGAACTCCAGCTCCACCAATGGGAGTTCCAGCTCAGGGGGCAGCTCAAGGCCCCAGATAGCTCAAATGTCACTGTACGAACGACAAGCAGTGCAGGTGAGGCTGAACTCTGAGGGGCTATGATCTAAGTATTGGCTTGGGATAAACAGGGATGCTGAAAGATAATTGTCCATAGTTTCCTTTTCAGCAAAATAGGGTGGGTGGGAAGTTGGATTAGGTGATCACTAAGGTTCCTTCCAGCTCTAAGAATCTGAGTTTACAGAGGTTTGGGCAAACAAATAGAATGAGGTTCTACCTTTCAGGTAGGGTTTCCTATACCATTGAGACCAACTAACTAGGTTGAAACTCTTAACTATTGCTCTTCATGGATTGTGTCAGGCTTTTAATCTCTGTCCTTTCTTATAAATCACCCTGAGTAACGAAGTATCATGCACCTCTTTCCATATTTTTAGACAAATAGTAAATTCTAGGTTTTTTTTCCTATTTGGGAACGGGGCTTTTTATTTAACAAAATATTTTAGTAACTAGGATAACCATGCCAATCATAAGAACGGTTCTAATTATTAAAGAAGAAGAATACAATAAAATCGGTTAACACTAAAACTGAACTACCAGTATCATCTTTTTAAACATCGATTAACTTGATGCTGTAGATACTTGAGAATTTTACTTGATAGAAGAATGATTTTCTATTCTGTTTTTCATTACTTCCAGCTCATTACTGTAGCCCTAGAATGGTTTCATTTTCTTCTTCTCTTTACACTAATCAACATCCTACTTATTTTCAATCTGTCTAGTCCGAATTCTTTTCCTTACTATATCATGTACTTCTAGGTCCCATTTTGGAAAGTAAGGGTTTCTGTGAGTTGCACTGCTTTAGTTTTCTCTGCATACCAGAATAGACTAGCAGAGCTGATTGCTTCCCCAGTTTTTAGAACAGTCTATGAACTAACTGGTTCTAATTCAAAAACAGACAAATCAGGTGTTGGTGATGTAGCCCAGTCTCCCATATCCCTTGGTTTCTCTCCTTCCCACGGCTCCCTTTTTACAGGACATCACAGTGATTCACCTAGAAGGGGAATCAGGAGCGATCTATCCTAAGTGGCCTCAACCTGTCTTTTTCCTCCTAGGCTCTGCAGGCGCTGCAGCGGCAGCCCAACGCGGCTCAGTATTTTCACCAGTTCATGCTCCAGCAGCAGCTCAGCAATGCCCAGCTGCATAGTCTGGCTGCCGTCCAGCAGGTGAGAGGTCAGCAGCCGGCTGGACTGAGAGGGAGGGGACAGGCACTACAGGTGGGTAGGGGAGACTTTTGGGGGATACTGCATCCTGCACTAAGCCAAGCTGGGGTCAGAGTCTCCTCTGCCTCCTGTCCTCCTGTAGGAGGATGGATGAAACTTAGCTTCGGGGGTTGTGGTAAGAACCATGGGAAAACTACCTTTTAGAAATAGAATGCTGTGTTCTGGACCTGCACTTGTCCAGTAAGGTAGCCACTAGCCACATGGCAGCTATTGAGTGCTTGAGTTGTGGTTTGTCCAAGTTGAGATGTGCTGTAAGATTTTAGATTTCAAAGACTTAATACGAAAAAAAAAAGTAAAATTTCTCATTAGTAATTTCTGTTGATTACATGTTGAAATATTATTTTAGATATATTGGGTTTAATAAAATAAACTATTACAGTTAATGTCACCTGTTTCTTTTACTTTTTTAGAGTGCATATTAGCAAATTATGTGGCTTGCATTATATTTCCGTTGGCTAGCTCTGGGCTAGACTTACAGTGACTCATGATGTGACGCAACCAAAGGTTCTTCTCCCACTTAAAACAAAGTGGGAGCAGGAGGACAGGTTGCCAGCCTGCCCCCGGAGGGCTATGTAGGGGCTGTTAGGTTAGTATATGTGATAATGTGAGGGTCTTTCAGATAGTGAGTAGACTTTTCATTATTCCTGAGTAGAGTCTCTGTTGTTCCCTGAAATCTTTGCTTTTTGCCTGTGATTTATTACTGGAAGTAGTAAATCTCTGCTCTTTATTGTTGTCCCCCCGCCGCCCCAAACAGGCTACCATTGCTGCTAGTCGGCAGGCCAGCTCCCCAAACACCAGCACTACACAGCAGCAGTCTACCACCACCCAGGCCTCAGTGAGTACTGCCTCTACCCACTGAGAGGCTTCTTTCTGCGTCTTCGTCCCTGGGTTAAACTACTTCATGCAACTGATCTGAGAGTGTTTATTGGGCCATCAATGAATATTTAGTGCTCTTATGCGGAGAATAGAAGAGAGAAAGTAGCCAACTTTAGTCTTAATAAGAGGGTCTAAGAATGGAGGAAGGAGATCCTGAGGAATAAGGGAGATAACAAAGGTAAGGGACTAATCTCTGGACTCTTCATTAAAAAGCAAAGTCTCTTCGAGCCATTTCATTCCTTTGCCTTTCAACTGTTGTGCTAGTGGTTACGGACTGATTTTTCTACTTTGGTAATTCTTCAAAGCAGCTAGGATGACAGATATGAATAGGAAGTTAGTAATCATTTACCCGTGACTCCATGAAAGTGAGGTATCCTGTTCTTGACTTTCGACTGTGCCACTCCGAATTTGTCAGGAAGGGAATGAGTACATTTCCTTTTTCTCCCAAGTCAGTCATGGTTCCTTTCTGTACCACACAGATTAATCTGGCCACCACGTCGGCCGCCCAGCTCATCAGCCGATCCCAGAGTGTGAGCTCTCCTAGTGCCACCACCTTGACCCAATCTGTGCTTCTGGGGAACACCACCTCCCCACCCCTCAACCAGTCCCAGGCCCAGATGTATCTACGGGTAAGCCACAGACACAGCCACCAATGTCCCCAGGGCATAGTTTTGTCCCTGACAAGGACTTGAGCGAAGGCCATTTTATTTGGCCCTGGTTACCCAGATGTTTTGAGATAAGGTGATACACTTTCCGTGCATATGTACCCCTAGACATGATGCTCAGTATTCGCAGGTAGCCTGTAGATTACATCAAGTTCCTAAGCTAGAAGATGTTAGCCTTAATATTTGGCTAAATTAGGTCAAGTATAGTCCAACTTTAAACCTGTGGCTCAAGTACACAAATCCTATGTGTTATCTCTTAGCTTATCTACTTACTATGTATAAGTATGTGTTCTAAAATCCTCCTTGTCTCAACTTCTTTGATGTTTGACTCTATGCTGTCAATCTATAGTTTTCTATACATTCTAGGTTTTCTTCTGGATGAGCCATCGCATATGGAGAATGAGAGGCTCCTGGGTTGGTGTGGAGAGGGGCAGGACTTAGCTGTTTAATATTTTCTGTTTATATTGTCTTGTGGTCCTTTCCTTCCATTTCTTCTGTCTTCTTTTCCTCTTGTCCTCTTTTCCTCTGCTCTTCCTCTTCCTGCTGTCCTTGCCAGCCACAGCTGGGAAACCTGTTGCAGGTAAACCGGACCCTGGGCAGGAATGTGCCTCTAGCCTCCCAACTCATCCTAATGCCCAACGGGGCTGTGGCTGCAGTCCAGCAGGAGGTGCCATCTGCTCAGTCTCCTGGAGTTCATGCAGATGCAGATCAGGTCAGTGGCAACCACTTTACCTGCTGATAGGCGCTGGGGAAGACGAAGGGAACGTCCATGGACCAGGGCCCACCCTTCTAGTCCATTGCCATTTTTCAGAATTCTAGTTTTTTTTCCTTTCTTTAGTGAATTACGATAGAATTTGAATCCCTTACAACTTTTTGAGTTAGGAAGGGAAGCAGATTTTTTATCCTTTATTACGTCATTTACTATATATATATATATTTTTATATTGTTGTTGAAAGTATACACAACAAAGCATACACCGGTTCAAAAATTTCTACATGTACAATTCAGTGACATTGATTACATTCTTCAAGTTGTACAACCATTCTTGCCCTCCTTTTCCAAATTATTCCTCCCCTATTAACATTAACTCACTGCCCCCTAAGCTTCCTATCTGACCTTTCAAGGTACTGTTGTCAGTTTGATTCCATATACATAGTTCTTCAAAAAAGCACGATGTTCAAGGCAAACATTCTTTACTAAATAAGTGTATTTGGTTTAAAGACTACAGGGGATATTTTTGGTTTAAGGTTTAAAGATATCTCAGGGTAACAGTTTCGGGGATTCATCCGGCCTCAGTGGCTCCAGAATATCTGTATTCCATGAGAGTTTGTACATTCTGTTCTGTACTTTTTTCCCTTTTGGTCAGGATTTTTCTTTAGAATTTTTGATCAAAATGTTCAGCGATGGTAGCCAGGCACCGTGAAGTTCTTCTGGTCTTATGACAAAGGAGGCATCTGTTCATGGAAGCAATTAGGCACATATTCTATTTCCTGCTCCTTTTCCTGACTCAGGGAAGTAGACTGAACTGAAAACAGCCCTGTACATCTGGAAACTGACTCTCAGTATAGGGCAGATTTCTGGACCATCCTTCTAGCTCCCTATAACTTATATTCAGGAAGTCTTATTCTCTCTCCTTACAGTACTGTCTCCTGAAGATAAGGGATGGTTGAAGGAGTTCTACTGTTAGATAGATGTGAAATAGACCTGGCTGAGTTGCTGGACAAATGTTTGATTCTTTCTACTTAGGAGTTACTAAAGTTCTCAGCTGGCAGCAGTTTCCTGTTCCTGCTCACCTTTGTTCTCAGTAAAGGTCTTCCTCACTATGAATTACTTACCATGCTTGCTCCGAAAATATGTATGTATATACATTTGGGCCTGAATCTTTAGTTTCTTATGGATAGGTTACAAACTGGGAGCTAATTTTTATCATTGTAGTTTATCATTTAAGAAGTAAATATTGGACTCTTTCTCTTGAAGTGCTCAGATACGTGCTAGAAACTTTGGAGGATTAAAAAGAAATAGGAGTCTTATTTTCAAAGAGCGTGGAGGACAGTGAATGCTAAACTATGTTACTGAGTAGCATATGACTTTGTAGAAGATTTGGGTGCATCACTTTGCAATGACTTTGTGGGACACTTGAGCAGAGTCTTGAATGATGCATAGGATTTGATTTGGAGTGAGAAGATGAATCCCCAAGTGTAAAGGGATAAATCGTATATGTAAACATGAGTGTGTGTAGTGGGAGTTGGGGGTGAGGTAGACAAGGTGGAGATGACAGGCATGATGGTATAAGAGGCTGTTGTTAGGGAGGAACCTGAAACTAAATAAAGGAGGTATAGGTAGCAGGGGCTGTTGCTGGTTATTGAGCAGCAGATTCACAGGATAAGGAAAGTACTTTAGAATGAATCGTCTAGGAACATGTCATGGATTGTATTGTGTCCCCCCCAAAATACGTGTCAGCCTGGTTAGGCCGTGATTCCCAGTATTGTGTGGTTGTCCTCTATTTTATGATTGTAATTTTGTGTTGAGAGGGTTAGGGTAGGGTTGTGAGACCACCCTTACTCAGGTCACCTCCCTGATCCAAGGTAAAGGGAGTTTCCCTGGGGTGTGGCCTGCACCACCTTTTATCTCTCAAGAGATAAAAGGAAAGGGAAGCAAGCAGATAGTTGGGGAGCTCATACCACCAAGAAAGCAGTGCCAGGAGTAGAGCACAGTCCTTTGGACCTGGGGTCTCTGCACCTGAGAAGCTCCTCGACCATGGGAAGATTGAGGACAAGGACCTTCCTCCAGAGCCGACACAGAAAGAAAGCCTTCCCCTGGAGCTGACACCCTGATTTTAGACTTGTAACCTACTAGACTGTGAGAGAATAAATTTCTCTATGTTAAAGCCATCCACTTGAGGTATTTCTGTTATAGCAGTACTAGATGACAAGACAGAATTTGGTACAAGGATTGGGGTGCTGCTATAACAGATACTCAAAATGTTGAAGCAGTTTTGAAGCTGTGAATGAATAGAGTTGCGACAACAGCAGAGGACCAGTGCGGCAGAGTACCTGCAGCCGCAGAGAAGTGGCAACAGCAGAGAACCAGCTGCAGCAGAACCAGGAGACAAGCATGAGAGGTGCTGGAGCTGACCCACTGGAGTGAAAGAGCTGAGTGCCTGTGTGCAAGAGGCTTCCTGGCAGAGTGAGGAGTGGGGTGCCTCCAGGCACTTATCCTTAGAGCTACAGAGCTTTGGAACACTTGCCCCAGCAGGGCAGATGCTGGCGTGAGGCCCTAGGAGTCAGGAGGCCAAGAAACCAGGAAGCAGGAGCTGAAGAGACAAAAAACATAAGAAGCTGAGCTGCCTCAGTCTCAAAAGGTATTTCCTTAACCTCAGGAGTTTCAAAGGGTGGAGCCATGGCCTCTGGTGTTTCTAAGGGTGGAGTTGCCACTCAGATGGACTAGGGAGAATGGTACGCCTTAAAGCCCAGGGAGCAGAGTTGCTGTCTCAGTGGGCCTGGAAGGCGGAGGTGAAGCCCAGGGCTAAGGGGCCTTCACTCAGAAACCGGAGAGTGTGGCCAATACTTAGAGTCTGGAGAGACTCAGAGAACAGAATTATTTTCAAAGCTTTGAGGGCTAATGTAGTGTGTTCTGTTGACTTGCTTAGTGCCTGTTATGCCTTTTCCTCCCAGCTTTTCCCATTTTTAATGGAAATGTCCAGCTTGTGCCTGTTCTGCCATTATACCATTAGAAACAGATAACTTGTATTCTAGATTTCACAGATGAAAAGGAATTTTTCGATTTTGGCCTTGGAGTTAAGACTCTTGCTATGATATGCTGGGGTGAATACGTTTCACATGTTACAAGGATGTGATTTTTGGGGGGCCAAAGGGTGGAATGTCATGGATTGTATTGTGTCCCTCCAAAAATATGTATCATCTTGGGTAGGCCATGATTCCCAGTGTCCGTGGTTATCCTCCATTTTGTGATTGTAATTTTATGTTGGGAGGATTAGGGTGGGGTTGTAACACCACCCTTACTCAGGTCACCTCTCTGATCCAAGGTAAAGGGAGTTTCCCTGGGGTGTGGCCTGCACCACCTTTTATCTCTCAAGAGATGAAAGGGAAGCAAGCAGACAGTTGGGGAGCTCATACCACCAAGAAAGCAGCACCAGGTGCAGAGCGCTTCCTTTAGACCTGGGGTCCCTGCACCTGAGAAGCTCCTTGACCAGGGGAAGATTGAGGACAAGGACGTTCCTCCAGAGCCGGCAAAGAGAGAAAGCCTTCCCCTGGAGCTGACACCCTGAATTTGGACTTGTAACCTACTAGACTGTGAGAGAATAAGTTTCTCTTTGTTAAAGCCATCCACTTGTGGTATTTCTGTTATAGCAGTACTAGATGATTAATACAGAACATATGCTCGATAAGATCGTGATAGAAATCAGGAAACCTGCTAAAAGACTCCTGGGTTCATGTAGTTATAAGGTACGACCTTTATTTTAGATTATGGTAATAGTGGAAACGGAGAAGAAGGTTGGGATTGCTTCCACATCCGGTTCATTCATTTATCCATCTAGTCATTCTACATATTTGAGTGTCAGTATGTGGAGGGACAGAGGGTACTGGTTAAAAATGTAAGTCTTGATATTGAAGTTAGATTCGAGCTCTAGGACTTACTGTGTGACCTGGGACAAACGATCTAACATCTTTCTTCCATAGTTTCTTCATCTATAAAGTGGGTATTATAATATACCTACCTCAGGGTGTGTTGTGAGGACTAAATGAGTTAGTATGTGTAAGTGCTTCGAACAGTCCCTGTACATAATGTCAGCTATTATTATGTATCAGACATTCCTTAGCCTTGGATGCCCAGGAAAGTCGTGATCACTACACTGACGGAAATTCTGGACCATTGAAGCACTGGCATTAAACAGTCACCTGAATGGTGTAATAATTGCTTCATTGGAAAGTACAGAGTGCTTTAAGAACATAGAAAGGGACCTAATTTAGCCCGGGGAGGGACACAGAAGTCAAGAAGGACCTCCCCAAGGAGGTGACATTTAAGTTGGGGCCTCTAGAAGTTAGTAAGGTGAGGACCACCCAGGACTCTGAAGTTGTTAAAGGCAGAGGAATGGTTTGTCCAAAGGCCCCAGGGAGAGCTTGATATGTTGGAGGGATTGAAAGAAGGCCTGTGTTCCTAGAGTTTGGCAGAGGGGGCTGGGGATGGTATTGGAGAGTTAGGAGGAATCTCATTTTGAAGGCCCCTAGGGTCTGTGTTTTTAGAGACCATGTTGGCTTCTCTATGGAGAATAAATGGAAAGGTTGTGAGTGAGTATAGGGGGAATAAGAGTGTTGGAACAGTTTAGGGTAAAGATGGTGATTTGGATTAGGCAGGTAGCAATGGAGTTGGAGAGAAATGACTAGATTTGAGAAAATTTAGAAAGACAAATCATTGAAGAAGGTGAACACTGATTAAGTGGATGGGGATGTTGGGGCAGATGCCACAGAGCTTACATGAGCAGTGTTAGGTGCCGTTGAGTCAGTTCTGATTCAAGTAGTACTGCCCCCATATTTCCAAGGAATAGCTGGTAGATTCGAACTGCTGACCTTTTGGTTAGCAGCCCAGCTCTTAACCATTGTGCCAAGGGAGATGGCAGAGATGAGAACTGACCTGAGCAGTGGAGTGACTAGTGGTGCAATTTATGAGATGAACAGTGAGAGAAGAAATGGATTTAGGGTGAATTCGCTGTAGGACATGTCAATTTAGAAGTGCCCGTGAGCTGTCCACAAGGATATGTTGAGTCAGCCATTCTGTATATGTATATGGTTCTTAAGCTAAGTGAAGAGATCTGGTTGGAGATAAAACATTTGAGAGTACGAGGCATATAGATAATAATTGAAGCCAAGGGAATTTTTAAAATTACTTAGATGGTGTGGGCTGAGAAAAGACGAGTCTTTTAAAATGGAGCCCTGAGGGTTTAGGATGAACCCTTAGAAAATTGAGCAGTTCAAGGGAGATGGGCAGGCAAAGGAGAGTGGGAAGGAGCAGTCAGGAAAATCTGAATTGTGTGGTATGATGAAGACCAGGGAACAGAATGTTACAAGGTATGTGCGTATGTAGCACAGGGTGGGAACCCCTCATTTCTGTTGAATGCAGTAGAGAGGGCAAGAAAGATGGATTTAATAACATGGAGGTAGAACTGTTTCAGTGGAGTGGTGGGGGTTGAAGTAGTATGAGTAGAGAGTAGTAGTTGAGTAAATGGATACAGTGACCGTAAACAGTTACTAAGAATTAGCAGAAATGAGGAAGGAGGGTGAAGCTGGGGGATGTTAACATGGTTATGAAGGGGAGTCAGTAGAGGAGAGGTTGAAGAGACAGGAGAGAATTAATATTCTAAGCTTCTTGAAGGTGGCAAGGGGTGGGATCCAGAGCAAAAAGAAGGATTGGTCTTTGGTAGGAAGGAGAGAAGGACGAAATGATGAGTGCTTATGCAGGTAAATGTATACATTTGGTGATGGAACCAATGAAGTAATGCTCACACAATGGTTTTTATTTTCTCTGCAGGAGTCAGGTTAACAGCTGAGAGTGAGAAGCAAAGAGAGAGGTAGTTCTTGAGGTATACGGAGAGTAGGAAAGTTTGAAATAGCCATATAGTAAGGAAGATGGTTTGAAAAACTATGCAATTGCCAGATAATATTGTGTGCGCCCAAACCTGATGATTCTTGTAAACGTCTCTCAAAAACTGTCACCTCCTCCTCTTTACTGGTACTGCCTGAATTCAGGTTCTTCTTATTTTTTCACCTGG
This sequence comes from Loxodonta africana, assembly GCF_030014295.1. Classification (NCBI taxonomy): domain Eukaryota; kingdom Metazoa; phylum Chordata; class Mammalia; order Proboscidea; family Elephantidae; genus Loxodonta; species Loxodonta africana. The sequence continues at coordinate 131,180,541 of NC_087345.1, read as the reverse complement.
ATTACTGTACTAGTTTTCTAACAAGTCTGCTTGACTTTGAAGTCCCTGGGTGGTGAAAACAATGTGCTTGGTTGCTAACCAAAAGGTTAGAGGTTCAGGTTCACCCAGAGACACCTTGGAAGAAAGGCCTGGCGGTCTACTTCTGAAATATGAGCCATTGAAAACCCTGTGGAGTACAGTTCTTCTCTGACACACATGGGGTCACCATGAGTCAGAATTGATTGTGGCATCTGGTCTCTGGACTAGTCTCCTTGAGTTCAGTTCTTTCTGCTTCTAATTTTTTTCTGCATTATTACCAGGATAAATTAGTTGTTTGTTTTTTAAATATATGTTGTCACTAATATTGTTTTAAGTTGTGCCTCTAGTACACAGAATTTGCTAAATCATAATCGTTGGTTTATGACACACTGCCATAATTGGTCTAATTATGGCCCACTTTTATTCAGTAATTTTTTATAACGTAATAAGCAGTCCCCGATTCTGTCCCCTGCCTGCCCCTATCCATGGTAATGATCGTTCTGATTCTTAGGTTCATGCTTTTCTTGTGTTCCTTTTAATGTAGTCTTACTGCATTTACATCGTTGGTAAAAAGCACTTTTTAATATGAGAAATTTCAGACATACAAAAATAGGAAAATGTAAAGAATCCCTATGTACCTACCATCCTGCTTCAGCACATGGCCCATCTATCCATGCTCCTCTCTGCCAGTGGCTGATTTTGAAGCAAATGCTAGACGACATATTTCATGTATATATATATATATATATATATATATATATATATATACACCAAAAAAAAAAAAAAAACCCCATTGCCATTGAGCCAATTCCAACTCATAGCGACCCTATAGGACAGAGTAGAACTGCACGATAGAGTTTCCAAGGAGTGCCTAGTGGACTCGAACTGCTGACCTCTTGGTGAGTAGCCGTAGCACTTAACCACTATGCCACCAGGGTTTCCATATATATGTGTGTATATATATATATGCATTTAAATTTATAAGCTTCTTATGCTGTATGTAATCTTTTTGGGAATGCTTTCTTAACATTGTCAAGATCCATCTGTATGTTGCATATTATAGTTTATCCATGTTGACGTCTATGTAATAGTCCGTTGTGTGTGTATTCTACTGTTGATTCATCGTGTCTTGTGTTGATGGGCATTTGGGTGTTCCTAGGCTTTTATTACTGTAGATAGTGCTCCTGTGAATGTTCTTACATGTGCCTCCAGTTGTACAGGGGCAAGAATTTCTCTTGTAGATTCCTGGGTTATAACTGCCCCCATAGAGTTTCCAAGGAGCGCCTGGTGGATTTGAACTGCCGACCCTTTGGTTAGCAGCCAGCAGCCGTAGCACTTAACCACTACGCCACCAGGGTTTCCCTCCTGGGTTATAGGGTGTGTGAATGTCCAGGAAATTTAGGATAATGTCAGTCGTTTTCCAAAGTGGCTGTGCTGATTTACACTTCATCAGCGGTGCATAGGAGATATTTCAACTGTAGATTTGATCATGTTTATTCTGATTAATATTCTGTAGTGGCTTCCTTTAATCAATTAAGTGATCATCATTTCTTCTCTGTGTCCATATTTGGGAGCAGTTTTTATGTGCCAGGCAGTGTGCTAGGTGGTGGGAATATAGCAGTGAATCAGACAGATAAACTTCCTGTTTCCAAATTACAGTTCAGCCTCCCCTTACTTTAACACACCAGACCCTTAATGATGTGGTACCTTTCTGTCTCCCTAGCCTCAACCTACCTTTCTAGCTTTATTTCGTGCCACTCCTTGAAATTTGCCCCAAATATAGTGAGCTATTTACAATTTCCAAAAGTGCTGTGTCCTTTCTTGGCACTATGGCCTTGCAAATGCTGTTACCTAGGTCTTCAAACCCCCACCTTCACTATTTATTACCTGCTGCATCTCAGATCAAACATCACCTGTTCTAGGAAGTCTTCGCTGATCTCCCTATGCTGAATTGGTCTTCCTCCTGTATTCCCGTAGCACCTTGTACATACCTGTGCATAGTATTATATTGTGATTAGTGATTTTTTTTTTTTTTTTTTTTGCCTTTCTTCTCTAATAGAATGTACTCATTAAGAGCAGGGACTGTGTCTTTCATTCCTGCATTCCTGGTATTCAGCATAGTACCTGAAGCATAGAAAGCATTTGGTAAATGTTGAATGAATGAATGGAGACGAAAGGGAAAATCTAAGGGATTATTTTGAAGGAACAAATGACCAAATTTAATGACAGACTTGATAGTAAGTGAAGGAGACTAAAAAGTTAGAGGTGATTCCAGAGTTCTTTCCTGGGCGACTAGAAGGCCTTTAATGTATATTACTGTAAAGGTCGGGGTATGAGTTGAGGTGGACTGTGGAATATGACACTGTATAGCTGTCTTCACTGCCTGTGAATCAGTCACAGAAATCTTTGACCTTAGTGCCTCCTGTTCCCTTTTTTCCAATCTGTCTGTTTTTCTTGTCTTTCAGGTGCAGAACTTGGCAGTGAGGAACCAACAGGCCTCAGCCCAAGGACCCCAAATGCAAGGCTCAACTCAGAAGGCCATTCCTCCTGGAGCCACCCCTACCTCTAGCCTTTCTCAGGCCTCTAGCCAGGCCCTTGCTGTGGCTCAGGCTTCTTCTGGGGCTACAGGCCAGTCCCTCAACCTTAGCCAAGCTGGTGGAGGCAGTGGGAATAGCATCCCAGGGTCCATGGGTCCAGGTGGAGGTGGCCAGGCACCTGGGGGCTTGGGTCAGTTGCCTTCCTCAGGAATGGGTGGTGGTGGGAGCTGTCCCAGGAAAGGCACAGGAGTGGTGCAGCCCTTGCCTGCAGCCCAAGCAGTGACTGTGAGCCAGGGCAGCCAGACAGAGGCAGAAAGTGCAGCGGCCAAGAAAGCAGAAGCCGAGGGGAGTGGTCAGCAGAATGTGGGCATGAACCTGACGCGGACAGCAACACCTGCTCCCAGTCAGACCCTTATTAGCTCAGGTGAGTTGTCCCCTCTCAGAATGTCATTATTCTCTCAGAACTTCTTTGAAATCTGAAGAGTACATTCTTTGCCTTTCTTTCCTGCTTCTCTTGGCCCTGGAGTTTTAGAAGGAAAATCATATCAGCCTTGGACATAGTAGTTTAGGGAGATAGGAAGACAGGTAGTAGAGATGGATCTTGTCTGTTTGCACCAGGCAGCAGTCACCTTACAAGTTGCTTTGTCCTCTCTTCCTTACATCTGAGTTCTTTAGTTTACTCACCCTACCCATTCATTCACCCAGTTCTTACTGAACTGCCTGCTGTGTTCTAGCAGGTGGTGCACGTAAAGCTTTGAGAAACAAACTGCCTGTCCTCATGGAGCTGTTCTCTTTTGCTGAATGCAGAGGAAAAGGATTTTATGTTTTAAGTATAACAGAAAATAAAGTTAGGTAAACACAAGAGATTTTTAAGGATCGTTAAATGGTGGAGCAACCTATTTAAATGTTTTTGCTTTATACACTGTTTGGTCCCGCTGTTAATAACAGATTTATTATCATGTGTATTTACTAATGAAGAAAGGGAGTGTGATCCGCGTAGTTACTGCTGTATTTTGTATGTTGTAAAAAGCTTGTAGTACAGGTTTAAGGTGGGCTGGCTACAAGAGCACTAAAACTTCTCCCCTTTTAAACTGCTCTTTAAAAGAAAAGTTCTTTTCCTTAAGGTCTTGAAGACCAGAGATGGTCATGTCTAATTCAGAGAGGAGAGTATGGATGTGGTGATTTCTGAGTACCTTTCAGCCTAGATTTCTGTTAACTATGTGAATCTAAAAGTAGTCACGACGTGGAAAAATGATATTACTTCTGTTTTTCAGTGATTATTATTTTCTGCTCCTCTCTCTCTTTGTTCCATTGTGGGCATGTGTCTGTAGCCACCTATACACAGATTCAACCCCATTCACTGATTCAGCAGCAACAACAGATCCACCTACAGCAGAAACAGGTGGTGATCCAGCAGCAGATCGCCATCCACCACCAGCAGCAGTTCCAGCACCGCCAATCTCAGCTCCTCCACACAGCCACCCACCTCCAGTTGGCCCAGCAGCAACAGCAGCAGCAGCAGCAGCAGCAGCAGCAGCAACAGCAACAGCAGCAGCAGCAGCAGCAGCAAACCACGACCCTCACTGCCCCTCAGCCACCACAGGTCCCACCTACTCAGCAGGTCCCACCTTCCCAGTCCCAGCAGCAAGCCCAAACCCTGGTTGTTCAACCCATGCTTCAGTCTTCTCCCCTGTCCCTCCCGCCTGACCCAACCCCCAAGCCACCCATCCCCATCCAATCCAAACCACCTGTAGCGCCTCTTAAGCCTCCTCAGTTAGGGGCTGCTAAGATGTCAGCTACCCAGCAACCACCACCTCACATCCCTGTGCAAGTGGTAGGCACCAGACAGCCAGGTACAGCCCAGGCACAGGCTCTGGGGTTGGCACAGCTGGCAGCTGCTGCACCTACTTCTCGGGGGTTGCCGGGTACAGCACAGCCAGCGGGTCAGGCCCATTTGGCCGCCTCACCACCTTCATCCCAGGCTCCTGGTACACTTCAGGAGTGCTCTCCCACGTTGGCCCCTGGGATGACCCTTGCCCCTGTGCAGGGGACAGCACATGTAGTAAAGGGTGGGGCAACCACCTCCTCACCTGTTGTAGCTCAGGTCCCTGCTGCCTTCTACATGCAGTCTGTGCACCTGCCGGTGAGTGATGTCTAATGGTTTTAAAGTATCACCTTGAGAGCAGACTTGGGACTTAGTGGAAATAAAGTTAAATTTGATGGGGGATGAAAGTGTTGAGGAGGTTAAGATACTGGTATTTATGTGCTCCTTTTTTGAGAGAAGAGAGACACACATATTAATGTATATATTTGAACTTCATACTCGTAGGTAAATTTGCTACTGAAATCATTTTAGGTTTTTGAACCTATACTGAGTTAGATCAAGATAGCCTTGACCAAGTCAATCCAAAGAAAAGACAGATCTTGATTGGTCTGTAATGAAAACAGGTTCTTGAGGTCTAAGTTAGGACCAAATAATGTTGTATTTTCTTTTGTTGTAATGCAAAATTTACATCTTCTGGGAATGGCTGGGAATTTTGGTGTACCATGGGAAGTATACAAACTGGGGAATCTAGAACTAAGGAGAAATGTTCTCTGAAAGTATGGGAGTCATTGTGGTTCCTCATTGTCCCGCACTCAGAAATCTTGGTTTCTTTCGTCTTCCACCTTGTGTGTTCATTATATAGGGCAAACCCCAGACGTTGGCTGTCAAACGCAAGGCTGAGTCTGAAGAAGAGAGAGAAGATGTCTCTGCACTAGGTTCAATGCTTCCTGCCAAGGCATCTCCAGTAGCAGAGAGCCCAAAGGCCATGGAGGAGAAGAGCAGTCTTGGAGGTGAGCAACTAACTTCTTAAATAAAATGCTGTGGGAGGGCACAGAGAAAGAAAATTCTGAATGAGTCAAAAGATGAATCTCGTTCAGTAGAAAATGGGCCTGAATTTGGTGGACTAATGCGTAATTCCTAAAAATAGGGAATTCAGAGTGAATGATCAAGGGTGAAGATGTATTGTGGAATATCTGCCTGGAACAATTATGTCATTCCCCGTCTGCTCCTTAATCTGTGTTTGTTTTCCAGAGAAAGCTGAACCAGTGGCCGCTGTGAATGCTAATACCCCAAGCAGTGAACTAGTAACCTTGACCCCTGCCCCATCAGCACCACCTCCTACGCTAGCCATGGTGTCCAGACAAATGAGTGACTCAAAACCCCCACAGGCCATCGTGAAGCCCCAGATTCTCACTCACATCATTGAAGGCTTTGTTATCCAGGAAGGAGCAGAGCCTTTCCCGGTGAGGGTGGGGCCATAAGGTGGGACTTTAAAGTGGGGACTTGGTCTGATTGTCTTTTTGAACGCCACTAAGAGCAAAAGGCACAGAGCTATTTAATTATTAGAGATTCGCTCTATTGTGCTGTTATTTGGTTAGTTATACAGAAGGAAAGGAAGGGAAAAGGAGAGTATGTGGATCAGAAAATGAAAATGTAGGAAAGAGAGGAGAAGAAAAGAAAGTGATCTTTAAAGCTACAGTAGTTGGTTAGATAAAAGAGGTTGTTTTATAGTGGAGAAGATTGCAGTAGAGAAGTTAAGGAACTTCCTGAGACTTTAGAACCAAGGCAAGAACCCCGTATCTTGACTCCTAAGGCATATTCTGTGCACATTAGCAAGGAAAAGGACAGGAACCTGTTCTCCAATGGCTTATCTGATAAAAGGCAATTAGACTCTTGATTGCCCTGTTGAAGAGTGATTCTCTCTGAACCAGACTTGATCATTAACTCAGATACAGGCAAAGAAAGGCATGATGAGGAGGAATGTTGGAGAGAGACCGAAAGGAAGCAGACTAACTTCACTGTAAACTTTTTCTGGGACAGGTGGGTTGTTCTCAGTTACTGAAAGAGTCTGAGAAGGCACTACAGACTGGTCTCCCGACAGGGCTGAATGAGAATCAGCCAGGTGGCCCCTTGGGAGGGAACAGCCCATCTGCTGGTGAGTATTGAGAAACCCATCTGGGGTATAAGGCTCACAGAGATGTATTTGAGGACTTGGTGTAAAATAGCAGCATTTCATTTAAATGGGAAATGTATGAAGTTTATCTACACACAGAAACCATATTTATATATCAGAGTATACAGAATTATACAAAAGTTACTAGGGGAATTTTATCAAGCTCTAAGGTAACCTGTTAAATTTGTCTTTACTATAAGGCTTTATTTTTCAAAAGATGGTCTAAAATAGGATATTTATATCCTTAATTTCCAGTTTTCCTTATTCTAGATTCTATAATCCATGTTAAGGACTCTTATTTACATCTCCTTCCCTGCTTTTGGGAGTCTTTGTGGGAGAGGGATCTTTTATCTTTCTAGTCTTCAGTAAATTGGTTCCTGTTGCCCATTAAAAAATGGAGTATGTCTGGAATCTTAAGAGTATGAATTCAGATAAAATTAGTAAGAGACATTTAGAAGGGAAATCAGTCTGGCTTAAAGTTAAGATTTTATGATCTCGAAGGACGTTGTGTTTTTGGATTTTGAACTTTTAACTTATTATGAAACTTTTGGATACAAAAAAGGGAATAGTATCGTGAACTTCCATGTTCCAATCACCCTGCTTTTAGCAAGTGATCAACTCTTGGTCAGTCTCGTTTCCTCTGTAATCCCCACCTTCTCCTCCCTTCCTAGATTATGGATTTTGAATTTGGTGTTTTAGGTATTCCTCATCAGGTTGTATAGATCTTTGGGGAAAATAATTGTCTGCGTATATCCTTGAGTGATTACAATCCAGCCCTAGGCCTAATGAGGGCCCGAGGGGCAGCAGAAGCTGAAGGTGAGTCTCCAGGTATGCCTGTTTTTTTTTTTTTTCAGAACTAGATAAGAAGGCAAATCTCCTGAAGTGTGAGTACTGTGGGAAGTACGCCCCTGCGGAGCAGTTTCGTGGCTCCAAGAGGTTCTGTTCCATGACTTGCGCTAAGAGGTACTACAGGCACCACACTTCACCTCAGCATGGTTCCTACATCTAATGTCACACCCCTTCCCTGGGGTCATTTCACAGCTGATATTTTATGTCTCAGTTGTTTTCATTCCCTCCCCTAGATCAGCTCTTAAAATATCAATTCATATCTATTAGGTCTAGAAAGCAGGGTAATTGGGAGCCCTGGTGGTGCAGTGGTTAAGTGCTTGGCTGCTAACAGAAAGGTCAGTGGTTTGGAACCCACCAGCCGCTCCTCAGGAGAAAGATGTGGTAGTCTGCTTCTGTAAAGATTTACAGCCTTGGAAATCTGATGGGGCAGTTCTACTTTGTCCTACCGGGTAGCAGTGAGTCAGAATAGACTCCATGGCAGTGGGTTTGGTTTTTTGGTTTGAGCAGAGGTAGTTTATAGTACCATTGGCACTTTTTATAGCACCTTATATATGCTCTGATCTACAGGTACAATGTGAGCTGTAGCCACCAGTTCCGACTGAAGAGGAAAAAAATGAAAGAGTTTCAAGAAGCGAACTATGCCCGCGTTCGCCGGCGTGGGCCCCGCCGCAGCTCCTCTGACATTGCCCGTGCCAAGATCCAGGGCAAGCGCCACCGGGTGAGCTTCTGTTGCAGAGCCAGCTACCTTTATAATGGACCTTTTGTCTTCCTCCTCCCCTAGAGGGCAATACCTTTGCCCAGGTAAGGGGTGTGAGACCAGAACTCTGGTGTCGCGTGGATTGCGTTACTCCAAATTTCAAGATATCCTGACCTCCTTTATCTCCTCACACCTGACTGCTGGTTCATGTGTGCATTAATCCTTATACTGTACTTGAGTAGAGATAATCTAGATCAATTGTTAGTAATATATGTATCAAGAAAGTGATATAGTTTATACTTGAAAGGCACTTAAGAGTATACTAGTGTCTTTGGGCATTTGCAGATGAAGTGCAAATTCTCTTGCATGGTAAGCTTAGTTTTACCTCTGTGCCCAGTATTACCTTCCAGCCCAGGGTGATTGGGGAAGGTGGGACTTATGGCACTAAGTTATTCATGACCTCACTGTTTTGCTGTTTCCTCTATAGGGTCAAGAGGACTCTAGTCGGGGTTCAGATAATTCCAGTTATGATGAAGCACTCTCACCAACATCTCCTGGGCCTTTATCAGTGAGAGCTGGGCATGGAGAACGTGACCTGGGGAACCCCAACACAGCTCCTCCAACACCAGAATTACATGGCATCAACCCTGTGTTCCTGTCCAGTAACCCTAGCCGTTGGAGTGTAGAGGAGGTGTATGAGTTTATTGCTTCTCTACAAGGTACTGAGGGGCCTCGCCAACAGAATCCAGCATATGTATACGCTTAGTTTTTCTACATGGCTTTCTTATGCCATCCTACGTGGGCCATTGTCAGGAAACATAGCTAATTTTTAAGCAGTAAGGCTTGATTTAAAAAAAACAAAAACCCGTTGCCATTGAGTCAATTTTGACTTTCATAGCGACCCTAAAGGACGGAGTAGAACTGCCCCACAGGGTTTCCAGGGAGCGCCTGGTGGATTCAAACCTTTTGGTTAGCAGCTGTAGCTCTTAACCACTACGCCATCTTAATATTTATTCGTTACTCTTTATAATTTATTCTTCTTTCTGGCTTGACATTGTCTTCTACCATGCCAGCAGTTTTGCAGTTTCTCATCTATTATTCAGCTATGTTTCTTACCAAAAGCTTTTGGCAAAAGAATATTTTTATGTGTGATACCCAACACAGATAAAAGACTTTTAACTTTTTTCGGTGAAGAGGGTGATTAAAAACTAAGGGACCATGCTGCCCTACTCCCTTCAAGACAGGACTTTCTATTCTTGACAAAAGGATAGTTTTCTCTTGAAAAGCGCAATCATGTCTTGCTATTGTCTAAATTTTGGGCCCTTAAAAATGTCAAAGAGGCTCTTAACTTTGATATTTTGCCAAGATAAAATTTTAGGAAACATGCATATATTTTTGCCCCTTTCCCCCCCAAACCACTTGGAGAAAGTTACATCTATGCACTTAGTTCTTTCTTGACCTTGGCTTTTTTTTCCTTTTTGATAGCCAGTTGCCCTAATTTCATTTTGCTTGCCATCTCAGGCCTGTTAGTGACTTTAGGAAAAGTGAGCTTTACTTTGGGATTAACCATTGCTAAGCCCGTTTATTCATCTTTAGTTTTCCCCCTTATCCTCTGATGTTATCATGCAGTTTCTCAGACGTGTTTCCACCGTTTTCTCTTAGGCTGCCAAGAGATTGCAGAGGAGTTTCGTTCCCAGGAGATTGATGGACAGGCCCTTTTATTACTTAAAGAAGAACATCTTATGAGTGCCATGAACATAAAGCTGGGTCCTGCTCTCAAGATCTGCGCCAAGATAAATGTCCTCAAGGAGACCTAACGTGTCCTTTTGCACAAACCAGCCTAAGACAGACACTCCCTACTGTCCAGGTTATATAACCTGGTACCAGCAGACTGTAGGGAAGAAAGAGCTGTTCCAATTATGTCAATCTTCTGTAGAGGGGATTACTGAGACAGGGAAGAAGAGTGCAAGAACTGGCTGCTGGTGCTACATGGCAGCAGCTCTTGACATTTTCTCTGGGTTCTACTTTATTTTTAAAAATCTTTACAGTGCTCACCATTCCCACTGACCCCAATCCTGTCTTTATAATAAAGTGGCAGTCTAGAGAACTAGGACTGCTCAGCCTTATCCTGGAGTGGAGCATCTAGCCAGGGTCTCTCTGCTCCAAGAGGAATATACAATATGGTAAGGCAAGGAAATGGGTGGGGTGTAGGTTTGCGCCCCCAAGGGGAGAGGTAGGATTTTCTAGCTTGTGTGGCACAAGTAGAAAAATCTGGTACTCCCCCTATTCCTTCTGGATTGTCTCACTGTAGCTGTGGCCTGGAGTTTTCTCTTTGTCGTCACTCCCTTAGTATTGAACCTTTTCACCTGCATCTGTGGCAGGGTCACCAGCCAGTGACTTGGTTGGCATCTTTCTGATTTGCTGCAGGGACTAAAAGTGTTTGACTGGCACGTGTACGGCTATTGTCCTTCTTTCTGCATCCCTCGCTCCCCTCCAATCTATCTGTTGTCTTTCTTTTCAGTTCCAACTCTGCTCTGTCCTATAGCTTTATAAAACAGGAGTAAGTGGGGCTAAGGTCAGGAGTATAAGTACCTGCCTTAGGCGCTATTCCTTGTACAACAAAAATATTAAATATTTTTTTCTTCCTCAGTAAAAGGATGAAAATTGGTCTCAGTTGTCTTACTCAATTGCAGTATTTCTACCCCCCTTTTTCAGACAAATGATTAAACCAACATGGTCTTTTTGTTTTGTTTTAATCTTTAAGTGTTTTCGTACAAAAAGTGTATTTTTTTTGCATTTTAAAACACCAGGGTGTGGGGAAGGGGTGCAAACAAAAAATAAAAAAGATGTTGCTTTTATAACATTATTTTCCCTGTTTAAAAAGGAAAAAAAAAAATCATTCCTATAGTATGGAAAATCTAAAGATGACTAACTTCATTTTTCTTCTCAAGCCTATACAAAAGGCCCCTCACCTACTCAGCCCTCGTTTTTTGTCCACTGGAGTCACCGTACTCTTCAGTGGCCCAGGCGTTCACTGTTACAGAAAGATCAGCCCACATTTCCAAGCACATGGCCAAAACAAAAGTGGAAGCATTAGAAGATGAAAAAACCCTGTACCACAGAAATGTTGCGGGCAAGAAGACACCTCCCTGAGCCGGCGGAAAGGACAGGTGTGGCAGCGGCCCACACCCAGAGCAGAGGACAGCAGAGTCCTAGATGTCTCACTTCTACTTCATTCCCTTTCCAGAGAATTGGAAAAAAAAAAAAAGGACATGCCTGGAAAGAAAGTGCAACATGTTCAGAAATACTGGTAGAGGGAAACCCCTTAGGAATAAAAGCTTTGCCAGTTTTTACTACAAACGGGCAGAGAAAACCAAGGAGATCCCACTACAAGGCAAACTGACTTCCCTTTTCTGGAACACCTGTAGCATAGGAGATCAGTTTCATTTCCCTTTCCAACTGACTGGGTTTCTGTAGTAGGCATTTTGGCTATACATAAACTGACGAGACCACAATCTGGGAACCAGTTGAAGCTATAAAAAGTCACCCCAATGCCAAGGAATGATACCTCATAATCCTGTCATTGATAACATTTCTCCTTTCCCCCCTCTCTCCCCTCTCCCGTCCTAATCACAGGTGGGAGAAGTGAGGCTAGGACCTCTCCAGGTTCAGACGTAATAGCAGTGCTTTACAGCTTGGATCGCAACCAAGTAATCACTGCAGACTAGTTCCAAGCAGCAAGAAATTCCACCCAGATCCTCACGGAGCCTATGGTAGAGTAACAGCTTGAAAACAACTAAAACTTGTATTTTTTTTTTTTTTTAAAAAAAGAAATCCAGTGTCTCAAAAACTTGTGAAAAAAAAAAAAAAAAGGGCCAGGGGGCCTGCCACACCCCTTTTGCCCACTATCACTATGCTATTTGTACCTTCTGAAAGCGATAGTCCCGCAGCCTCTGTTGTCACTGGCCCCATTATCTCTGCAACAACTGTACCTCTTAAAAAACAAAACAGGCAGCAAAAGAAGGGAGTTCCAGTGAGAAGACAAAAAGCAAAGTGAAAAGCAAGAGCGATTATCGAGGGTTTGATGAGACGAGTAGAGACACTTGAGAAATCTGGCTGGGTACGCTTTGGTTTGGGGGACTGAAGAGGACGGACATTTAAAGTACAATCACATTGGTAATAAATGATCATCCCTTTCTTCTGACTCCTCCCCGAGCTGATCGTCCCCAACACCACGGTATGCAGCAGGCACGTTTCTGGGTTTGGAACGGCACACGAAGTCGCAACCATCCTGTAGGGAAAAAACAAGGACGGAAATAGTTCAGAACATCCAACTTAGGGGGAATCAGCCTAATTTGATTTGGGGAAAAAGAAGCTAGGGGGTGAGCCTCTCCTCTCCAACTTATTAGGTGCTGTCAAGTTGATCCCAACTCATGGAACCCTGTAAGACCGTATAGAGTTTCCTAGGCTATAACCTTTACAGGAAGGAGTGCAGGTGGTGCAACGATTAAGCTCTCAGATGCTAACGGAAAGGCTGGTGATTCGAACTCACAGGCAGCTCCTCGGGAGAAAAGATCTGGCAATCTGCTCCCATAATGACTGCAGCCTAGGAAACCCTCTGCAGCCTAGGAAACCCTCTGGGGCAGTTCTACTGTCCCACAGGACCGCCATGAGTCAGAATTGAACTACCAACCTTTTGGTTAGCAGCTGAGTACTTAACCATTGTGCCACCAGGGCTCCATTCCTCCATTTAAAATTTAGACCCCCTTCATAGCTAAACAGGACTTGGGAGAAGATACCACCTTCTGACAGTGTCAATCGTCTAGCAAAGTATGAGTGAAGCCAGAAACTAAGATGTTATATACCACTTACTACTCTGTACTTAAGGACAACTGATTTTCTTGGTCTGCCTGGGACTTTTCCAGTTTCAGCACCAAAAGCTGTGTCCCAGGAAGTTCCCAGTCCTGGGCAACACAGGTAAGTTGGTCACCAACCTTGTAAGCAGGCTATAGACTCAGCCAGCTGCCCTGTTACTTACAGCTACTAGGTTGCCAAGATCCTGCCAGAAGGCTAAGTGCGGAAATTGCTCCATTCCCTTGGCTCCCACCACCAGTCGCTGGTATAAAAATCCCCCAATGATATAAACAGCCACCAGTGATGCAAACCTGTAGAGGAAGCAGACAGACAGCTATACTTAAAAACTGAGAAATGGTAAAACTCAGATACTAAGGAATAACCTCTATATTCCTTACTAACTGTTCCCTAAGCTGTGTTCTGTAAAAAAGGGTAATAACGCTGAATGAAAAAGGCGGCTAGTAGCTTTCTTAGGTAACCAATTAAAGTTGTCAGTCTAAGAAAAGTAAAATGCTCAGAAAAAATGAGACACAGTGTGTGTGTTTCTGACTCACTGTTACATACAAGATTCCATTTCTCTAGTAGTTCTAACAATCTAATAGGACAGTATTAAAAACTGTCCAGCACTCTACAGGAAAAAGAAAAAGCACCCCAAGACACAAACATTTACTGGGACAAAACATTAAACCTACTCATTTTATTAACTTGCATAGTCAAGAGTTTTAAGAAGATTTTTACAGTTCTTCCCCCTCAATTACAGTATAAAGAACGCACACAATTCATACCCATGTACTACCAAATAGCTATTCTTGACTTAAAAAAAAAAAAGGCTAGGAGTGATGAGAGAAACAGGGTACTCACGTGACAAGTAAGATAGAACCCACACTGAGGTGGGAGACTTCTGGGGAACAGGCCAGGCTGCTATCCATCTCAAAGAGGTAGAAACAATCTTGGACTTTGCCTCGCTCCTCAGATACAGGGTTAAAGTTGTCCTAATGATGACAGGACAAAATCCAACAATTATGAGGTGAAGTGTTTTCTTTTGATTCCTATGTAAACACACAAAACCCAAAAACATTTGCTCCTCCTGGTTTGGTAACATCTTCCATGTATGACGGGAAATGGGACGTTTACATCATAGGGAAAAACTGCACTCCCAGTTTTCTAATGTGCATCCGATGCATCCTGCCCACTCTGGAGACTCTCTCCCACCTCAGGTCGGTCCTATCACCTCCCTAGGCTTATATGCCCCATGATGCCTCACCGCTAGGGTGTGTCGATTGCAAGAGATCATCACCACCGCACGACGCTGCTCCTTGCCACAGTGGTTGTCATACTCATCACCTCCTTTATAGATCAGCATGATCCAATTACCTGAGAGGGACAAGAAAAATGGAGCTATGGGGAAAGCAGACTCAGATCTGGTTATACAGCAGACTGGAACTGAGGAGTTCAGTGAGACTGGTGTTGATTAGAACAAACTTCCTGAGCAACCTCTGTATATCAGAAATGCCACGTTAAAACTTGCTTCCTTAGAACGGCTTTAGGTTCCCTTGTTTAAGACAACTAAGAATCAGGTACTCCTACAAAAATAATCTTAATTAATTTTAAGATTAAAGATAGGCAACTGACAGATAAATTCAAAGTGGGTAATTCTTAAGACTGAACTACATTTCCTCTTCACTATTTTCTGTGTTCAAAGTTCTTTTGCAAAACATCTCATTTGATGCTCTCAACAATCATGTGAGGTGAATAAGGTAAGAATTCACCTTCCAATTTTGAATATGAGAAAATAAGATCAAAACTGTGATATAATTTTTCAAGGTCACAGATCTAATAAATATGATCAGCTCGGTCTTCTGACCCTTCGCCCTAAACTCTCTACATTATATACTAAATAACAAATCATCTGTACCAGACAATTTAGTTATTTGTCTGCTTAAGGTAGGGAATTACAATATAGGTACTCAACATAGTCCTTGTGAGCAGTATGACTTTATGACTTTTGAGAACTATCACCACTATAGCACAAGTTGGTGGGGACATTTTTAAAATTTTTATTCTGCTTTAAGTGGAAGTTTACAAATCAAGCCAGTGGTGGGGAAATTTTTGTAGACTGACCAGCTTACCAAAAAGGTTGGACTCAAAATTTAACTGGCAAAGTTGGATTAATTTAACGAGAAACATTAGTGGTCGGATATTTTTATGCCTAGCATGAAAGTTAAGTATTTGGTAAGTCTTTCACCAGATTTTTCTTTTTGCGTAAGTTTCTCACTAACTTTAAAACAAACACATAAATATCACGAGCCTTGGGCCAGAACAGCTATGGAAATAAACATCCTGTGGTTGAGCATCTCAGGTGTGCTGAGCCACACATACCATGACATGTTAAAGGGACTGGCAACAGTAGAGACATACAAGATTGCCAGAGGGACTGACTTGGGCTCGATCGATCAATCAATCAATAGGGAGAGTCTTACTTCCATTGAAGATGTGAGTCTCATTGAGTCTCCCTACCACTGTCTCCTTCCCGTTACTTTTGTTGATCTGCACCAAGCCTGCTCCAGACGTGTGGTTACTAGCTTCCCGGCACACCCTGAACATGTAGATGTACGTGTCTGGGCCCTGGCCCACAGTGCTCTCAAAGCTGTAAGGAGAAGTGAGAAGATAGGAGTGATTGATTTATTTACATGGCACCATGGCTATATGTAACAATGAACAATATTTGTTGAATCGTAAGATATCCATGACCACGACAGACCATCACGATTGCTAATGATGACTGATTAAAACATACCACCAAGACAGATAGTCTATGTATTCCTAGGATACCTGATAACCTAGGCTAAGTATTAGATACTATTTTCCTATGAATAAGGGTCTGTATTCATGGAATATTTCCTCATTCCTTAATGATCACCTTCCCCAGAGGTGTCTGAAAAATCAGCCACTGAAAACCCAATGGAGCACAGCTCTATTCTGATGCACGTGGGGCCGCCAAGAGTCAGGGTCAATTTAATGGTAACTGGTTTTCAGATTAATGTATCTGAAGATTCGCAACAGTTACAATTTTATGTAGGCCCAAACATAGTTTACCTGATACTTCTAAAGTCCTCTTCTATTTAGATAATCAAACACGTTTGAATTCCTACAAGCAGACTGACCTCTCGGATCCAGTCTTAGAAGCTGTTACTCTTCCGCATAAGGTAAAAGAATTGCACACAACTACTAAAAACTTCTGAGAGTCTGCTCTTTATCATAAAACAGTGCAAAGAACCATGGCCAAATAAGACCGATATCGCTGAAGTTCAGATTAGAACTGTCTCTCACAGGAGGTTATTATACCTATACTCCCTCCACAGGAATACTAAAGTAAAATCAGTAAGAAGAGGGAAAAAACTCCTTATTTCAAGCCCCTTTAAGGTTCTTCTCATTTTACCTTTTGTTAAAAAGTGGTTTCAGCCTCTTCAGTACAGCCAACTCCCTCTCTGACTCTTTGCCCTTTTCTCCTACCAGGTCGCAGGTTTTTTCTTCTGTCTGCCAGGACTCTTTCACTGCCACAGCCTGGAGTAACAGCAACAGCAGTCCGGTCCTCCAGCAGCCGTGGAAGGGGAGCATCCTTTTGGGAGAGAGAGTGTGTGTGGGGGGAAAAGGAGGGGTCAGGGGAGAAAGGAAAGAAAGAAAACATAGGAATGTGTAATGAATGAATGGTATTTTAATTCTGCAGAAAGTATAGGATTCTTTGGCATACACAACAAGTAGTACACTGAATTTTTTTCTTTTCTTACAGGTAGTACACTTTAATACTTCTGTGCCAAGAACAACTTATATCAGGGAACTCATATAACTTTCAGTCTAATTCACAGGTGAGTCCTTCAGAACAAACTATGGGAGTGAGAAGAAAGAAAGGGGGAAGAGAAAGAACAAAAGAGTTAATTATGATAGCCTGAGTGGAGACATCCTTGCCCCATGACTGTCTGGCAAAATATTGGGTCTTATTCAAAGTTTATCTAATACTAGTTCATAGATACAGCTCAAACCAGTCGCTGCTCCTAAGAAAATACTCAGATTACGACTGGGTTTTTTATTTTTTTTAAGCTTAAGTTGGAAGTTATTAAGAAAGATGTAAAACAGAAAGAACTTGAATACTTTGGCTCCTAACTTTGTACACTGATATTCAGGAGCATCCAAGACTCTTTGTATAAAAATCCTAAGACTGCTAAATAGAGATAAACACAGTACCTGCAACTTGACATTTATCTACTTCAATGTCTTACCTTCTCTAAAAATTATTTCACCATATGACTGATAGGGAGAGACCACCACTCACTAGGTCAGAATGAGTGGTTTGAAGAAGTCTGCCAAAACTCACCTTCTTAGGCTCTGTAAGTCACACCTAGATTTCCATCCATTTAGTTGTCTTTCTATGCTCCAAATTGCTCACAACTCTTGGGAATCACCAAGCCATCTTACCATTCAGCAAATCTAATACCCTTGTTGGTTTCTATTATTCTAGGAATGGAAACACAAAGCTATTTCTTAAACTCATTTTCTTTTCTCTAGTCCATCTTCATACCCACAAGACATTGATCTACCCTCACACAAGACTTCACTCTGGTATCCATTAGTGATCCTTCAGGCCACTGTTAAAAAAAACTAAACCTGTGTGGCTGAACCAATTCCAACTCATGGCAACCCCATGTGCTACAGGGTAGAACTGCTCCATTTTCCTGGCTGTAATCTCTACACAAGTAGATCACCAGGCCTTTCTTCCACAGCACTGCTGGGTGGGTTCAACCTGTCAATCTTTAGGTTAGTAGCTGATTGCAAGCTGCTTGCACCACCCAGGGACCTAAAATTTCTTAAAAGTATCATTAATCTTCCTGATCACAAAGATAAAGTTCTTCCAAAGATTTCTCACTTATAATAAATGTTCCCAGACTCCACACCTGAACTTTGGTTTGAATATACTTTAAAGTCCTATAACTCTTTTCCCACTGACACAACTGTGGTTTTTGAATATAAAACCTGAAATAGGCAGAACTTCATCAGTACCAACAAGCTTAAAAATATACGAATGTATTTTCCCTTTCAGACTAATTTCTTGTGAATCAGAGTAAGCAGCCAAAGCTATGTTTTTTTTTTTCTTTAAAGTGCTTTAAGAGAAAGTTTACAAACCAAGTCAGTCTCTCATACAAAAACTTATATACACTTTTCTATATACTCCGAGTTGCTCTCCCTGTAATGAGACAGCACACTCCTTCCCTCCACTATTTTCGAATCTATTTGGCCAGCCTCTGACCCCCTCTGCCCTCTCATCTCTTCTCCAGAATCATTTTCTATCCCATAGTCCAGACCAATCCCTGAAGAGTTGGCTTTGGGAATGGTTCCTGTCTTGGGCTAACAGAAGGTCTGGGGACCAAGACCTCTGGGGTCCTTCTAGTCTCAGTCAGACCATTAAGTCTGGTCTTTTTACAAGAATCTGAGATCTGTATCCCACTGCTCTCCTGCTCCCTCAGGGGTTCTCTGTTCTGTTCCCTGTCAGGATAGTCATCTGTTGTAGCCAGGCACCATCTAGTTCTTCTGGTCTCAGGCTGATGTAGTCTCTGGTTGATGTGGCCCTTTCTGTCCCTTGGACTCATAATTACCTTGTCTTTGGTGTACTCCATTTTCCTTTGCTCCAGGTGGGTTGAGACCAAATGATGCATCTTAGATGGCCGCTTGCTAGCATTTAAGACCCCAGACACCACTCTCCAAAGTGGAATGCAGAATGTTTTCTTAATCGATTTTATTATGCCAATTGACTCAGATGTCCCCTGAAACCATGGTCCCCAACCCCCTGCCCCTGCTATGCTGGTCTTCAAAGCATCCAGTTTATTCAGGAAACTTCTTTGTTTTTGGTTTAGTCCAGTTGTTATGTTTTCTTTTTGACACAAGAGGTAGAGGGGAAGTGATTCCTCACACAGTTGACCAGGAGTCAGAATAAAGAACTCACATTTCCAACTCCCACCTTCCTAAGGTATCCTGCTGCTGAACATATAACTTGACCAGCTGATTCACTAAAAGGAAAGAGGAGCCTCCCCTCCTTGGAGATATGGGGAATGCCAATTTCCTTATATTCTCTCAGGATCTAATTTTAAATTTCAATATTCTTGCCTTTCAAG
This sequence comes from Loxodonta africana, assembly GCF_030014295.1. Taxonomy (NCBI): domain Eukaryota; kingdom Metazoa; phylum Chordata; class Mammalia; order Proboscidea; family Elephantidae; genus Loxodonta; species Loxodonta africana. The sequence continues at coordinate 131,161,424 of NC_087345.1, read as the reverse complement.
ATTTTTTTTTTTACTCCAGCAGTGTTCTGGAAGGATGATCATGCAGAAGGCTGTGTTCTTTGGCCTCAATGTTAGTTCCTTATCTGTTAAGTCGATGATTTTTTCCCCCCAAAATAGAACAAAGAAACTCATAGAACTGGGAAGTGATGAAGGGTTAAATACCCTGCAGTCAGCATTAGTTAAGCTGAAATATCTTTCATTTGCTTATTGGTTCAAAAAGGTAGGATGTGAATGGCAAAGCAGTTACACTTATTTTTCTTTCTTTCCAGCTTAAGGTTTGGCTGCACATACATACACACACACATATATACATGCATGAATATATACACAGACTCACACACACAATACTCTGATTCAGTTGCATATGCTCTAAGCGCTTTACCTAAATTATGTTAGCTAATCCTCAAAACAATCAGAAAGGTATTTTTCCCCCCATTTTACAGATGAGAAAACTGAGGCTTACAGAGGCTATGACCTGCCCTAATCCACACAAGCATTAAGTGGGGCAGCTTGGAGTATTCATGGCATAAAGATATTTGCTGGAAAACTTCTGACAACAAATATAGGGGTGCAACAATGTAAAGGCTGAGTACTCCATTTTTAAATGTGCTATATTAGATGCTCAAGGCACAGAGTTTGTCTAGATGCTTTGGGAACAAAAGGTAGAATTTTACGATCTTGAAAAATCTTCAATTTTCTTTTTCTACAATCACAGATCTATTTGATAATGCAAAAAATTCTCCTTTATTGGGATGGCTGATGATTACTCTAGCAATTGAGCTATGTGTACCACTTGCTTTGCCAACACTCAAGATTAGCCATGGCCATTTTCCATTTTGAATGGCATATCCTTATTCTCGCTCGGTCATTTCTGATGTAGCTGCCTTTTACTCCTTTCCCCTGCCTCCAGCAGCCTATTTATTTCAGAAAAGAGAGCAGGGCCAACTAGCTAAAAGGCCCAATGCTGAAAGAGCTCCAGAGGCAAAGCGCCTCAGACTAGTAGTTCTATATCCCAAGAACAGAACCTTCCCAGAAAGAGGAACGCATGACACTCCCTCTATTAGTGCTCTTCTCCACACCATACACGCATTCCCCTCAAACCTCCTCCTGGGGTTCTAAAAAATCTCCCTCTACTTCCTGGCTTTCCAACTACTTAGAACGATGCCACTTTAACCTCTTTCCAGGATGCCGGCGAAACTTCCCCGTAAAGTATCCAGTGACACCTCACACGCACTACATAACTGGGGACCTTCCTTTCCCTGACTTCCGAATATATGTAAATACCCTCCTTGGTCTTGGAGGTCTCTTCGGGGCTCCGACTCCCCGCCCTCACGTTTCCGCCTCCATACTGCCCTACGGCTTCTTAGCCGGATCAGAACCATGGCCAAGGCAGACTGCCGATCCCGGAGCCTGTCACAGACGCCGAGGTGTGAGCGCTCCCCCGTCACCCTCCTACTCCTCCACGCCCCCTCATACTCACGTGCCACGGGCAAAGGGAGTAGCCACCGCTCAGAATGTCCCGGTGAATTCCTGTCTGGGGTTGGGAAACGAGGCCAGCGAGGGGCCAGCCGCGGACCCCGGTCCCAGAACTTGTGTCAGAGGCCAGCGTTCCCCTAGGCGCCTCGCTGTGTCCCACTCCTGGAACCGGAAACAGGAAACTCCAAGCGGCCGCTGGGCAACTGCTCCTCCCACTAGACCCCGCGGCATGTGACCACAGAGCCATTTCACCCCTTTCCCCTTCCCGGTATCTATGCTAATACTAAACGTTGATTGGGCAGTACCGAAGGGAGTTTAACTCCGCCCTTGTCCCATCAACTCCAATCACTATCGAGTTTTTCAAGTTAAGTTCCACCTTTTCGAATCGTTTCCTACCAATGGGGTCCCTCCCAGGGCCTCGGTTCAGGCGCTCCCACCACGTGGGGTCACGCGCTAGGTACGTTCCGCTCTAGGGCCGGTTGAAGCAGGCAGAAGAGGGCGGGCGGCGGAAGCGGAAGTTATGGGAATCGGCCCGCCCCCCGGGGCCCCGGTGTGGGTTGTTCTCACGCCAGGTCTCCTCCTTCCGGTACTTCCCGCTGCCTGTATATCGTTTTCAAGAGCCGCAGTTCTGCAGTCTGCTGTCTCAGAGTTTTGTCTCTTAGGCGATCGTGGAGCGGATGGGTCGTGGTCGTACAGACTGTCTTAACGACACCTTTGTTGTTTGTTTCCTTTCTACAGTTTAGTAGAAACCTGGGGCGTATTGTTACTGTCGTTACCGTTATCATTTCTCTCCCGTCTAGTGTCATTTTGCCTGATTAACAATCTGCAACCTCCTCCGTTCGTCAGAAGTCTCTTCTGCATCGCCTGTTTACTCCATCACGTTGGGCACTTTTGGCGTCCTGGGAAAGCAGCAACACAATTTTTCAGCCTTTGTGCTTTTGCTAAGATCCTTTGCGGTTTTCCTCACGCCTTTCTTAGTACCCACCTCTTGGTTCTTAGAACTTACTTCAGATACTACTGCTCTTGGGTTCACTCTCTTCACAATATTTCATCCTCTGAATGCCGGCTTGTTGCTTGTACCTGGCGTTAGCCTGATTTCATTCTGCTTTGACTTGTACGTGGCTTTTATGTGTGCGTTGTTTCTTTTGCGGATAGGGACTGCATTTAAATTGATAATTCATTTCTCATCCGAGCTATAAAGTAACAGCTCTTGTCATCACCAGTAATAATAACAGCTAACTGGTGTTTTAAGTGCTTTAAACAAACATCAATTCGCTTAATCTTCATACCAGCTTTTTAAGGAAGTAGCTTATACCAACTTTATAAGTGAGGAAGCTAAAGTAGAAAGAGGTTAAGTAACTTGCTCTGGGTCACACAGCTATTAAGTTATGGAACCAGTATTCAAAACTCAGGCATATTGTCTCCAGAGTCGCTAATGTTGGACATTTAGGTTATTTCTGATGTCTGTCTTTTATCAATTCATTCAACAAGTATTTACTGAGCAACTGCTATGTTCCAAGCACTCTTCTAAGTGTTGGGAATACAGGAGAGAACAAAGACAACTGTCTTTGTTACAGTGAACTTCTAGAATTGATGTTCATTGGTTGGTGAACTCGTTTTCCTAAATTATGGTAAATATAAATAGGCATACCTCATTTTATTGTGCTTTGCTTTAATGCACTTTGCAGATACTGCATTTTTTACAAATTGAGGAATTGTGACAACCCTGCGTCAAGCAAGACTATGGGTACTGTTTTTCTAATAGCACTGTTCATTTTGTGTCTCTGTGTCACATATTGGTAATTTTCACAATATTTCTAAAATTTTCATTATTGTTGAATCTGCTGTGGTGATCTATGATCAGTGATCTTTGATGTTACTGTTGTAATTGTTTTGGGTTGCCAAAAACCGTGCCCACACAAGATGGCAAACTTAAATCATGAATGTTGTATGTATCCTGACTCCTCCACTGACCCGCTCCTTTCCCGTCTCACTCGCTCTCATCGGGCCTCCTACTCCCTGGGACAGGACAGTATTGAAATTAGGACAATTAATGACCCTACAATGGCCTCTAAGTTTTCCATTGAAAGGAAGAGTCACATGTCTGTCACTTTAAATCAAAGCTAGAAATGATTAAGCTTAGTGAGGAAGGGGAAAACCCTGGTAGTGTGGTTAAGTACTAAGATTGCTAACCAAAAGGTCAGCAGGTTCGAATCCACCAGGCACTCCTTGGAAACTCTATGGGGCAGTTGTACTCTGTCCCATAGGATTGTGATGAGCTGGAATTGATGGCAATGGGTTTGGTTTTTTGGGTGGAAGGCATGTCAAAAGCCAAGATAGGCCAAAAGCTAGATCTCTTGGGCCAAACAGTTAGCCAAGTTGTGAATGCAAAGGACAAGTTCTTGAAGGAAATTGAAAGTGCTACTCCAGTGAGCACATGAATGATAAGAAAATGAAACAGCCTTATTGCTGATATAAAGTCTTAGTGGTCTGGATATATCAAACTAGCTACAACATTCCCTTAAACCAAAGCCTAATCCAGAGCCAGGCCCTAACTCTCTTCAATTTTATGAGGTTGAGTAAGGTGAGGAAGCTGCAGAAGAAAAGTTTGAAGCTGACAGAGGTTGGTTCATGAGGTTTAAAGAAAGACGCCATCTCCATAACATAAAAGTGCAAGGCAAAGCAGTAAGTGCTGATGTAGAAGATCTAGCTAAGATAACTGATGAAGCTGGCTACACTAAACCATAGGTTTTCAGTGTAGACAAAACAGCCTTATATAGGAAGAAGGTGCCATCCAGGACTTTCATAGCTAGAGAAGAGAAGTCAATGCCTGGCTTCAAACTTCAAAGGACAGGCTGACTCTGTTAGGGATAATGCAACTGGTTGCTTTAAATTGAAGCCAGTGCTCATTTAACATTTCAAAAATCCTAGGGCCCTTGAGAATTATAGTAAATCAACTCTACCTGTGCTCTATAAATGGAACAACAAAGCCCAGATGCCAGCATATCTGTTTAAACATAGTTTACTGGAAAAAAAGATTCCTTTCAAAATATTGCTCATTGACAATACATTTGATCATCTAAGAGCTCTGATGGAGATATATAAGGAAATTAATGTTTTCATGCCTGCAAACACGACATCCATTCTGCAGCCTTTGTATCAAGGAGTAATTTCAACTTTCAAGTCTTATTACTTAAGAAATACATTTCATAAGGCTTCAGTTGCCATATGGAAACCCTGGTGGCAAAGTGGTTAAGTGCTACGGCTGCTAACCAAGAGGTTAGCAGTTCAAATCCACCAGGCGCTCCTTGGAAACTCTATGGGGCAGTTCTACTCTGTCCTATAAGGTCGCTATGAGTCGGAATTGACTCAACGGCACTGGGTTTGGTTGGGGGTTTTGGTATAGCTGCCATAGATAGTGATTCCTCTGATGGATCTGGGCAAAGTAAATTGAAACCTTTTGGAAAGGATTCACCATTCTAGGTGCCATTAAGAACATTCGTGATTCATGAGAGGAGGTTGAAATACCAATATTAACAGGAGTCAGAAGAAGTTGGTACCAACCCTCGTGGATGACTTTGACTTAAGTGGTGGAAGTAACTGCAGCTGTGGTGGAAATAGCAAGAGAACTACAATTAGAAGTGAAGCCTGAAGATGTTACTGAATTGCGGCAATCTCATGATAAAACTTTAACAGATGAGGAGTTGCTGCTTGTAGATCAGCAAAGAAAGTGGTTTTTTGAGATGGAATCTACTAGTAATGATGCTGTGAACATTGTTGAAATAACAACAAAGGATTGAGAATATTACATAAACTTAGTTGATAAAGCAGTGGCAGGGTTTGAGAGGATTGACTCCAATTTTGAAGTTCTACTGTGGGTAAAATTCTATCAAACAGCATCGCATGCTACAGAGAAATCTTTCGTGAAAGGAAGAGTCAATTGATGCGGCAAACTTCATTGTCTTATTTTAAGAAATTGCCACAGCCACCCCAGCCTTCAGCAACCACCACCCTGATCAGTCAGCAGCCATCAGCATTGAGACAAGGCCCTCCACCAGCAAAAAATTATGACTTGCTGAAGACTCAGATGATGGTTAGCATTTTTTAGCAATAAAGTATTTTTAATTAAGGTATCTACATTGTTTTTTTCAGACATAGTGCTATTGCACACTTAATAGACTACAGTATAGGGTAAGCATAACTTTTATAAGCACCAGGAAACCAAAAAATTCCTGTGACTCGCTTTATTGTGGTATTCACTTTATTGCGGTGGTCTGGAACAAAACCTGCAATATCTCTGATGTATGCCTGTATGTGGAGTCCCTCGGTGGTGCAAACAGTTAAGAACTTGGCTACTAACTGAAAGGTTGATTATTCAAACCTTCTTAGTGGTCCCTCAAAAGAAAGGCCCAGGGATCTGCTTCCGAAAGATCACAGCCTTGAAAATCCTACAGAAAGAAGTTTTGCTCTGCAACACTTGGGGTCGCTGACTCAGTCACTGGTATTGTAAATATATATGTAATGAATTAAAGTTTTAATTTCAGAAATCTTGCCTTTTGGTCATTGCCTGGAGTAGCACTGAGCAGAAGGGAGGGAAATGTATGGGTTGGAAATTGAGAAAGCACTAGGGGTGCAACTGAGTGGGTTGGATAATAGCTTACCTTGTGTGGGGTTTGGGTGGACTCTTCTTTCCTTTTAGTTGCAAGTAATCCAGTTCACTCCTCTGCTTCTCAGACTTCAGTGCATGTTCTGGGAGTATTCAGTATCAGAGCACTGACCGCAAAGAGCTGACCTCAAGGTTCCCTCCATGGGTAAAATTTGAAATTAGCAGTCCTTGTTTAGTTTCTACTCTGTTTTTCTCTAGCCTCATCATTAACTGTGTATAACTTCCCTCCCCCAACCTCCGCCCACACCCTCCTCCTCACTGAAGGTAAATTGTTCACTTTATTTAAGAAGCAATTCTAAAAGTTTTGTCCAGAGGATGCCTCCTTTTCAGTATAAGTAGGAGAGAGGAAGTGCTGACATCTAGATATTCTGAGTACTTCCTTCAATTCATGGCTCTGATAATTGTCCCAGACTTGCTCCTGCTTTCTCTTTGTTGACTGTGAGCAAGGATCTTCTCTGGGACTTTGTTGGGGAGGCTTTTTTTTAACCTCTCAACAGCTTTCTTTATGAATTTTGTGTTGCAGTTTTTGCTCTAGTGTTACTGTCCATCACATCCTACCTGTTTACAATTTCTGATCTGCTCAGGGATCTTTTTAAATTTGTCTGGTAGTTTCTTGGGGCTGTTATTCATGTATTCAATAATTTTTCTATTGTTTGATTAAAAAATATTGACTTCGAATTTTTAAAATTCTGCTTACTTTAGTTTTAATTTTCTCTTTTTCTGTTTTATATTGGAAACATTATTTATTTTAAAACTTTCTGCTTTTCTATTTTATTCATTTGAAGCAACAAAGTTCCTGTAAGCAATGTTTTAGCTGTGTTTGAGAAACTTTTATATTGTATTTTCATAATCATTTAGTTTAAAATATTTTCTGATTTCCTTTATTGTTTCTTCTTTGATCCGTAGGCTATTTGGAAGTGTGTGCTTTAATTTCCAAATAGGAATTTTCTAGATGTTTTTCTTGTTATTGATTCCACCATGGTCGTAGAATATATCTGTAAAATTTAAATATTTGAAATGTGTCTAAAGTTGTATTATAGCCCCGCAGTGCAGTGAATTAGTTTATATGGCCCCTCTAGGCATAGTCTGTGTAACTTCCACCAAGTGACTGGGTGGGAATATGCAAATGAGGTGGTTGTGGCCCACCAAGGGATTGGATAGGTTGCTAATAATGTAAATAACGTGCATGGCACCCTTGTGAGGGTTGTTGTTGTTGGTTCTGTTGAGTCAGTTCCAACTTACAGCAACCCTGTGTACCACAGAACAAAACACTGCCCAGTCCTGGACTTGTTTTGTTTTAAGTTTCTTCAGTTTCAACTTGAACTTGCTTATGAGCAATTGATGGTCTGTTCCGCAGTCGGTCCTGGCCTTGTTGTGACTGATGATATTGAGCTTTTCCATTGTCCCTTTCCACAGATGTAGTCAGTTTAATTCCTGTGTGTTCCTCCACAGCAGACAGCGAAAGAAAGCCTTCCCCTCAAGCAGTGCTCTGAATTTAGACTTCTAGCTTCCTAATCTGTGAGAAAATAAATTTCTGTTTGTTAAAGCGATCCACTTGTGGTATTTCTGTCATAGCAGCACTAGATAACTAAGGCAGAATTTGGTACCTGGAGTGGGGTGCTGCTCTAAAAAACACCTACAATGTGGAAATGGTTTTGGAATTGGGTAATGGGTGGAGGTTGGAAGAGTTTTAAGGTGCCTAATAGTAAAAGCCTAGATTGCCTTGAAAGGGTTGTTGGTAGAATTAATGGACGTCAAAGGCAATTCTGGTGATGGCTCAGAAGGAAATGAGGAGAGCTACAGAGAAAGTCTCTATTGTCTTAAAGAACACATATGGTGTGAGCAACAAAATGTTGCTAGAAATGTGGATGTTAAATCTGTTGCTGGTGAGGCTTTAAAATAAAATGATGAACATGTGAATGGACAATGGAAGATGGGTGATGCTTTTTATGCAGTGGCAAAGAACTTGTCTGAATTATGTTCAAATGTTTGGTGGAAAGTAGAACTTGTAAGTGATAAACTTGGATATCTAGCTGAGCAGATTTCTAAGTAAGATGTTAAAGGGGCTGAGTGATTTCTCCTGGCCACTTACAGTAAAATGAGAGAGGAAGGAGATGAACTTAAAAACAAACTCTGCAAAATGAAAACAAAACTTAAAGATTTGGTAAATTCTGTTGTACAAACTAAGGACACATGTCCTAGAATTTTCACCAAGGATCTGGCTACCCACTCTTTTGTTAAAGAGATTAAGCCAGTGAGTGATGAGTCTAACCAGCTACCACAGCAAAAACCCATCAGCTTAGATTGAAGAGAATAAAGAGAAGTAAAGGAAAGAACACTGACTGCCTTTTGGAATTCTACAGGTAGGAAACAGGCCAAAAGGACCTACATTTGTTGTCCTCCAAGGAAAGAAAAAGACCATCCTTAGAACAGCTTGGAGATCAGCAGAACTGTTGGAAGGAGCATGGGAAGCAGTGCTTTCTCGGTTTCAAAGCTTGGGGTCATGGTCTCCTGGTCTCAAAAGGTGGGGCCACAGCCTCCCAGGTTTTATGGAGTCGGATCTTCACCAGCTCAGTTCTGGAGTGTGGGGCTCCTGTTGTGATATTTCTGTCAGCAGAACTAGATAACTAAGACACCATTTCTGTTGCTCTTCAATAGTGGTGTCACCAGGGTTGGAGTCACCTAGTGAGGTAACTCATGGTGCCACCTCCCCATCCCCATGGACCTCCTCCTATACCAGACCATACAGAATCCTTGGTAATGTTTTTTGTACTAATGTTACTGTAAATCGTAATTCTGTATCATTCCTTCTTTTCCTTTAATTACTACTTCATTCTCAAAAAAGTTAATGATATAGGTTAACAATACTAATTACCACAATATTGTAGCTAAAACACCAGAAAATTTGATAAAACCAGCAACTATAAAAATACCAGCAGCAATGAAAACAGCAGCGCATGCTTGTAGCATGTGGACACAAAATCACATGATTTGAAGCATCATTGTAATTGGGTAATAATGACAGCTCTGACTGGAGGGCATTAGAAGGTTCAAAAAGTAAATGAACACAGAGTTTTAGCCTTGTAAGTATAGTGATAAATGTAAGCTGGTCTTATGAAAAATGTTTCTGTTGTTATAACTAACTACAGGGATATTTTTTAAAAAATTAATAAATTTCTGCTGAAACCCTGCAAAAAAATTTAAAGGCAGTCATTTTGGTGTTTCCCCGTCTGACAGTGTCACTGGGTGTGGTAATCACCCCTCACATCCCCCAGTGAAGCCACTGCTCTTCAGTCTTTCCTGCAGAGCTAACTTTTCATTTTATGCTATTTCCTTTCAGTATGAAGAACTTCCTTTAGTATTTCTTGTAGTGCTAGTCTGCTCGTGACAAATTCTCAGTTTTCTTTGCTCTGAAAATGTCTACGTATAAAAACCTTTTCATTTTTGATGAATCTTTTTGCTGGATATAGTATTGCGTGTTTATAGTCTTTTTCTTTTTACCATTTTAAAGAAGGCATTTCATTGTTTTTTCTACTCTGTGGTTTCTGATGGGAATTAAGCTCTCATTCATGCCATAGTTAATGTGTTGTTTTTTTCCCCTCTTTAAAAAAAAATTAATTTTGTGGTTGTTGTTGAGACTATACACAGCAAAACATACAACAATTTAACTATTTCTACATGCAGGTAAGTGACATGATTACATTATTCGAGCTGTGCAACCATTCCTACCCTCCTTCTGAGTCGTTCATCCCCATTAACATAAACTCACTGGCCCCTGAGGTTCCCGTCCAACTCCTTGAGTTGCTGGAACTAACTATATAGATAGTTCTTAAAAAGAGATAATGCTCAAGGCAGACATTTTTTTACTATTTAAGGTAAACTATTGTTTGATTTTAAGAAGACTTAAGGGGATATTTTTGGTACAAATTTTGAAAATTATCTCAGGGCAATAAGTTCGGGGGTTCATCCAGTCTAGATTCCATGACAAACTGAAGTTCTGTTCTGCATTTTGCCTCTTTTGATCAGGCTTATTCTATAGAATCTTTGATCAAAATGTTTAGTAGTGGTAGCTGAGCACCCTCCAGTTCTTCTGGTCTCATGGCAAAGGAGGTAGTTGTTCATGGAGGCAATTAGCCATGCATTCCATATCCTCCTTCTCTTCCTGACTCCCCTTCTTACGTTGCTCCAGGTGAATAGAGACCAATTGCTGTGCCTTGGGTGGCTGCTTGTAAGCTTTTAAGACCCCAAGCACTACACTACGAACTAGGAAGTAGAACAGAAGTACTAAACATGTTGTTAGGCCAATTAACTGGGACGTCCCATGAAACCATGACTCTAAACCTCCAAACCAAGGAACCAAATCCCATGAGGTTTTTGGTTGTACGTTAGCAGCCTCAGCAGCTACTCTTTTTTAAAAAAATGTTGTTGTAAATATATCTGTCACACATCTTTGCCAATTCAACTTTTTATAGGTCTATCACTTACAGCGATTACAATAATCTGCTGTGCAGCTCTACCCTTGTTCAATGTGATTTTCCATCAGCATTAACCTCTCCTGTCCCTCCTGCCTCTGGTAACCACTAATAAATTTCAGCCTCTATATATTTGCCTTTTTCTTGTCTTTTTATATAAGTAAGGTCATGCAATATTTGTCCTTTTGTGATTGACTTATTTCCCTCAGCATAATGTTTTCAAGTTCCATATATATTATAGTATGTGTCAAGACTTTGTTTCTTCTACTGGCTGAGTAGTATTCCGTTGTATGTACATACCACATTTTCTTTATCCATTCATCTGTTGATGGGGATTTAGGTGGTTTCCACCCTTTGGTTATTGAGAATCACGCTGCAATGAACACTGGTGTATAAGTCTCCGCTTCCAAGTTTTTGCTATATACCTACGAATGTAATTGCAGAGTCACATGGTAGTTCTATATTTTTAGTTTTTTGAGGAACCACCAGACTGTTTTCCACAATGGCTGTATCATTTTGCATTCTCTCCAGCAATGGATAAGGGTTCATATTTCCCCACATCCTTGCCAACACTTGTTATTTTCTGTTTTCTTAAATCCTAGCCACACTAGTGGGAGTGAAATGGTATCTCAATGTGGTTTTGATTTGCATCTCTCTGATGACTAACGACATTGAACATCTTTTTATGTGCTTGGTGGCCATTTGAAGGTCCTCTTTGGTGAAATATCTACTTAATTCTTTTGCCTGTTTTATGATTGGGTTATTTTTTGTTGTTAATTTGTCAAAAATTTTTTAAAAATGTATTTTGGCTTTTAGATGCTTATTGCATATATGGTTTCTGAAGATGTTCTCCCAGTTAGTAGCTTGTCTTGTCACTTTTTTGGTAAAGTCTTTTTTTTTTTTTAATTTTTATTGTGCTTTAAGTGAAAGTTTACAAATCAAGTCAGTCTATCATACAGAAATTTATATACACTTTGCTATATACTCCTAATTGCTCTCCCCCTAATGAGATAGCACAGTCCTGCCCTCCACTCTCTCTTTTCGTGTCCATTTGGTCAGCTTCTGACTCCCTCTGTCCTCTCATCTCCTCTCCAGACAGGAGATACCAACACAGTCTCATGTGTCCACTTGATCTAAGAAGCTCATTCTTCACTAGTATCATTTTCTATCCCATTGTCCAGTCCAATCCCTGTCTGAAGAGTTGGCTTTGGGAATGGTTCCTGTCTTGGGCTAACAGAAGGTCTGGGGACCATGACCACCAGGGTCGTTCTAGTCTCAGGCCATTAAGTCAGGTCTTTTTATGAGAATTTGGGGTCTGCATCCCACTGCTCTCCTGCTCCCTCAGGGGTTCTCTATTGTGTTCCCTGTCTGGGCAGTCATCGGTTTTAGCCAGGCACCATCTAGTTCTTCTGGTCTCAGGATGATGTAGTCTCTGGTTTATGTGGCCCTTTCTGTCTCTTGGGCTCATAATTACCTTGTGTCTTTGATGTTCTTCATTCTCCTTTGCTCCAGGTGGTTTGAGACCAATTGATGCATCTTAGATGGCCGCTTGATAGCATTTAATACCCCAGACACCACTCTCCAAAGTGTAATGCAGAATGTTTTCTTAATAGATTTTATTATGCCAATTGATTTAGATGTCCCCTGAAACCATGGGCCCCAAACCCCCTCCCCTGCTATGCTGGCCTTTGAAGCATCACTTGGGAAACTTCTTTGTTTCTGGTTTAGTCCAGTAGTACTGACCTCTCCTGTATTGTGTGTTGCCTTTCCCTTCACCTAAAATTGTTTTTAACTGATATCTAATTACCGAAAACCTCTCTCCCCCACCCATCTTGTTACCATCAAAGAATATTTTCTTCTGTGTTTAAACTATTTCTCGAGCTCTTATAATAGTGGTCTTACACAATATTTGTCCTTTTGCAACTGACTAATTTCCCTCAGCATAATGCCTCCAAGATTCCTCCATATTATGAAGTGATTCATGGTTTCATCATTGTTCTTTATCGATGCGTAACATTCCATTGTGTAAATATACCATAATTTATTTATCCATTCATCTGTTGATGGGCACCTTGGTTGCTTCCATCTTGGTAAAGTCTTTTGATGAACAAAAGTTTTAAATTTTTATGAGGCCCCATTTGTTTATTATGTCTTTTACTGTTTGTGCTTTTGTTGTTATATTAGATAGACCACTGTTAAAAGCTAGTCAGTGTTCTCCCTGAATTTTTTTCTAAGAATTTTATGGTTTTAGTTTGCACATTTAGGTCCTTAATCTATTTTAAATTTGTTTTTGTGTGTGGTGAATGTGTTGTTTATGAATGTGTTGTTTATCTCTGGCTGCTTTCACTATTTTCTCTTTATATTTGGTTTTCAGCAACCTTATTATGATGATCTTAGGTGTGATTTTCTTTATATTTATCCTGATTTGGCTTCATTTATTTTCTTGTATCTGTAAATTTCCCACCAAATTTGGAAAATATTTGACCATTTGGTCTTCAAATTATTTTTCTTCTCATTATATTACTCCTTGTCTAGAGAAACAGAAACAGTGGTGTATATGTGTGTGTGTATGTTATTGTTTTCGTCAGGTGCAATTGAGTCAATTATGACTCATAGAGACCCCATGTGACAGAGTAGAACTGCTTCACAGGGCTTTCAAGGCTGTAATCTTTATGGGAGCAGATCTCCAGTGGACCCACAGGGTGGGTTTGAACCACTAACATTTTGATTGGCAGCCGAGCACTTAACCATTGTGCCACCAGGGCTCCTTGTGTGTATGCACATACATATGTGTGCGTGTGTATCTATGTCTACTGTATATTTTCTCAAATAGGGCACACCTTCTACTTTTGTCTGCCAACCACGCCCTCACTCCCCAAGGTATTTTTGGAAGCAAGCTATGCTAATTTTTTTTTTTTTTTTTTTTACAGCAACATGTAAAAAAATTGGCATAGTGGTGCTTATAAAAATACACCATGGGAAGGAGGGGGCAGTGGGCAAACAATTGCAGAAGGTGTGCTTTATTTGCATAAAAATGCAGTATCTACCTATCTGTCTATCAAGAGAGATATTGATTGATTTGCTTCAAGGAACTGGCTCATGAGATTGTGAGGGGCAGGGAAGTACAAAATCTGTAGGAAAGGTTAGAGGCTGGAGACTCCTGTAGGCTTGCATCCCAAATTTCTTAGGTCAGGGCAATGGGAAGAGTACAGAGTAAAGTTCTGCCAAAATATCTATTTATATTCTGGAGCCTGAACACATCCTAGGGAAACTCCCTTTTCATTTTGATTACATTACATTAAATTGCATTATACACAACAACTAGGTTAGTGTTTGGCTAAACAACTGGCAACCATAAATTAGCCAAGTTGACACCTGTGATCCTTAAGGCTGTGTGTCAACTTGGCTGGGCCGTGATTCTCAGTGGTTTGGCATTTATGATGTAGTTCAGCAGTCATATGATGATGCAATCACTTCCATGATGAGATTTGACCTGATGCAATCATTTCCATGATGGGATCTGCTGTGAGCAGCCAATCAGTTGAAAGGGAGTTTCCTTTGGGGTGTGTCCTGCATCGAATATATAAGTGGACTTTCTAGCAAGACTCATGGGCTTTTGGTTGCTTTGGATTCTGTAGCTGGCTCCTGTTCATCTGCCCTCTGATTCTTGAGACTTTAGCTAGCTGAATTTACCTGCTGTCTTCTTTGCCAGTCTTGGGATTTGTCAATCTCTGCAGCCTGTGAGCAAGAGCCCTGCTGTTCAACTTACCAATCTTGGGTTTGCCAGCCCCTGCAACTACATAAATCAGGAGAAGAGCCTCTATCCTTACCCACAGACTTGGGATGTTCCAGCATCTACAACTGCATGAACCATTTCCTTGATATAAATCTCTCTCTGTGTACATTTATATGTTTTACTGGCTTTGCTTCTCTAGAGAACCCAGCCTAAGACAACACCTAAAATTAATCATTCCAGTCCTGTATTTACTCACTTCAATTGCACTTATATTATTGTCTTAAGCTGGGTTCTCTAGAGAAGCGAAACCAGTGAAGCGCACACACACACGCGCACACGCAAGTATATGTGTGTGTGTGTATATGTATGTATATACATACAGAGAGAGAGAGATTTATCTCAAGGAAATGATTCACATGGTTGTAGAGGCTGGCAAGTTCCAAGTCTGTGGGTGAGGCATCAAGATAGAGGCTTCTCCTGACTCATGTAACTGCAGGGGCTGATGAACTCAAGATCAGCAGTCAATACAGCAGGTGGCTGGCTGAAGTCCCCAGAACTGCAGGCCAGATGATGACAAGTCAGATGCAAGATCCAGAGTGAGAAAAAGCCAGTGAGCTTTGCCAGAACATCTATATATATCGGATGCAGGTCACACCCCACAGGAAACTCTCCTTACAACTGACTGGCTGAGCACATCAGATCACATCATGGAGATGATTACATTATATCACAAAATGGAGGGTAACCACATCATTACATAACTACCAAATTAAACCATTACATAGCTGCCAAACCACAGAGAAGCATGGCCCAGCCAAATTGACACACAACCTTCACCATCACAGTCCACCCCTTTCAACCTGGTACCTGTACACATCTCCTCACACCATATACAATCTCTACATAAAGACAATTACAAAGTCATACCTCCACCTAATGCGATACAACTAACACATGTACAACTGAAAAAGCACTAGTCCTGTTTACATCTTATGTTTTACAAGTGAAGAAAACAAAAATATTTGATGCACATGTACAAGGAAGAAATACTCATAACAATTAAAGTAATTTCTGTAGCTAGTTACATGGTTGTAGCTGGTATTTAGAACTACCTTCTTCCACCGCCCATTCCATATTCTCTTTGCCTTTGGCAATCACCTCAGCTGGTTGTGGTTCTTTGCCTGATGGAGTGATTCAGACCTTCACTCATGATGTGTCTGGGCTGTTAGAAGTCATGTCAGAATTGGGTTGCAGTAGTTTTCCCTTGACTTTAATCACAGGGCATGGTAGTACTAAGAGGTGTCCTAAGTGATCTCCTGTATTCCAGGCATACTGTTCTTTACCTCCATTATGTAATATCAATCCTATTTCCCCTGGGTAACTAGGATCAATCATACCAGCCAGTACAGTAACTCCCTTCTTTGCCTGTTGATCCAGAAGCATTAGGAGCCCGAAGCAGCTAGTTGGCGTTCTTAATTTCCTATTCAATGGAATCCGTGTTGTGTCTCCTGGTGGGAGCATTCCTCCCTTTGGAATTAATACCTCTAGACGTGCAAAGCATAGGGTCGCAGGGACAGGAAACAAAAATTTTGCAAGTGGGTCACTAGGGGTAATAGTGAGGGGTGCCACTTCTATTTCCATCCCTTGCTTCCTGGACATGTGAATCCTGGCTATAGGAGAAACAGGACCATATATTGGATGCTGGTTTAGAGCATATACAGGCTCCTGGAGAACATTGCCCCAACACTGCGAAGTATTGTCACCTAGCTGGCACCATAATTGTGTCTTTAGAAGGCCATTTTTTCTTCATTCTATCAAGCCAGCTGCTTTGGGATGATAGGGAACATGGTAAGACCAATGAATTCCATGAGCACGGGCCCATTGCCGAACTTCATTTGCTGTGAAGTGAGTTCCTTGATCGGAGCTGATTTTGGGTGGAATACCGTGATGGTGCATAAGGTATTCTGTAAGTCCATGGATAGTAGTTTTGGTGGAAGCATTGCATGTAGGGAAGGCAAATTTGTATCTAGAGTAAATGTCTATTCCAGTGTCCTAGGCTGGGCTCTCTAGAGAAGCTAAACCAGTAAAGCATATTAATATCTATATATATCTATATAGATATTTATATTAAAGATATGACTCACACAATTGTAGAAGCTGGAACATGGGTCAGGCTGGGGGCTTCTCCTGATTCATGTAGTTGCAGGGGCTGGCGAACCCAAGATCAGCAAGTTAGACAGCAGGGCTCTGGCTCACAGGCCGCAAAGACTGACTGTCTTAGTTATCTAGTGCTGCTATAACAGAAATACCACAAGTGGATGGCTTTAACAAGAGGAATTTATTTCTTCACAGTAAAGTAGGCTAAAAGTCCAAATTCAGGGTGTCGGCTCCAGGGGAAGGCTTTCTTTCTCTGTTGGCTCTGGAGGAAGATCCTTGTCATCAGTCTTCCCCTGGTGGAGGAGTTTCTCAGGCACAGGGACCTTGAGTCCAAAGGATACACTCTGCACCCAGTGCTGCTTTCTTGGTGGTATGAGGTCCCTCCCTCTGCTCACTTCCCTCTCCTTTTTATCTCTTGAGAGATAAAAGGTGGTGCAGGCCACACCCCAGGGAAACTCCGTTTACATTACATCAGGGATGTGACCTAGGTAAGAGTGGTGTTACAATCCCACCCTAAATCTCTTTAACATAAAATTACAATCACAAAATGGATGACAACCACACAATACTGGAAATCATGGCCCAGCCAAATTGATACACACATCTTTTGGGGGACATAATTCAATCCATGACACTAACGAATCCCAAGATCGGCAGCCAAGATGGTAGGTAAGCTGCTAACTTAAGTCCCAAAAACCAGAGTTCAGACAAACAGGAGCCATCTGCAGGATTTAGTGTGAGCAAAAGCCCCGAGCCTTGCCAGAAAGCCCACTTATATTCGAAGCAGGCCACACCCCTGAGGAAACTACCTTTTAACTGACTGGCTACTCAGAGCAGATTGCATCATGGAGGTGATCACATCATATCAAATCTCGTCATGGAAGTGATCACATCATCATATGACTCTCAAACTACATCATAACTGCCAAACCACTGAGAATCATGGCCCAACCAAATTGACAACCTTAATGATCACATCCAGTAAGAACAAAGTGCTGCCCTGTCCATGATAGAAGCAGTCCAGTGTAATCAGCCTGTCACCAGGTTGCCGGCTGATCACCTTGGGCAATGATGAGAGTGGCTAGTGAAAGAGAATGACTGGTTTCCACAGAATGCGTCATCCTATCCATTTGATTGTTAAATTCTTCCTCTGCCGAGGTCATCCTTTGGTGAGCATTCACATGAGACACAAATATTGTCACTTCTTTGGCCCATTCAGAGAGGTCTATCCATATACCTCTTCCCCATACCTCCTTGTCTCCAATTTTCCAATCATGTTCCTTCCAAGTCCCTGACCATCCAGCCAAACCATTGGCCACAGCCCATGAATCAGTTTACAATCGCACATCTGACCATTTCTTTTTCCAAGCAAAGTGAACAACCAGGTGCACTGCTAGAAGTTCTGCCCGTTGGGAGGAGTTTCCTTCACCACTGTCTTTTAGGGAGGTCTCAGAAAAGAGCTGTAGTGCTGCCACTGTCCACTTTTAGAGTGCTGCCTGCATAGCACGCAGAACCATCTGTAAACCAGGCATGAGTTTTCTCTTCCTCAGTCAACTGATCGTAATGAACTCCCCATGAGTCCATAGGTGCAGACTGGAAGAGGACACGTAATGTGACGGGAGTAGACACCATGGGCATTTGGGCCACTTCTTCATGAAATTTACGTGTGACTTCAGGTCCTGCTTGGGCCTGATCTCATATATACCACTTCCATTTAATGATGGAGTGCTGCTGTGCACGTCCAACTTTATGGCTCTGTGGGTCAGACAAGACCTACTTCTTAGTGGGCAACTCAGACCACATGGTGACTTGGTGTCTGATGGTTGAGCAGTCTCTACAAAGGCCCAGTAATAAGCCAAAAGCTGTTTCGCAAAAGGAGTTATCTGTAGAGGGTGGCAGGGCTTTGCTCCAAAATCCCAAGGGTCTGTGCTGCAATTCACCAGTAGGGGCCTGTCAAAAACTCCAAACAGGACCTCTATCTGCCTCTTCAAGCACAATTCAATCAGCTGATCATAAGGCTCAAGAGACAGAGCACCTCGCATGGCAGCTTAAACCTGTTTCAGAGCCTTCTCTTGTTCTGGCCTCCGCTCAAAACTAGCTGCTTTTTGAGTCACTTGATAAATAGGCCAGAGTAGCACACTCAAAGGAGGGATATGTTGCCTTCAAAATCCAAAGAGGCCCACCAGGTATTGTGCCTCCTTTTTAGTTATGAGAGGGGCCAGATGGAATAACTTATCCTTCACTTCAGAAAGAATATCTCAATATGCCCCACATCTCTGGACCCCTAAAAATTTCACTGAGGTAGAAGATGCCTAAGTTTTTGTCAGATTAATTTCCCATTCTCTAGCATGCAAATGTGTTACCAATAAGCCCAGAGTCATTGACATTTCTTTCTTACCAGGTTCAATCAGTGTAATGTCATCGATGTAATGAACCAGTGTGACATCTTGTGGAAGGGAAAGGTGAAAAAATTCCCTGATGACTAAATTATGACAAAGGGCTGGAGAGTTGTTATACCTTTGAGGTAGGACAGTAAAGGTGTATTGTTAGCCTTGCCAGCTGAAGGCAAACTGCTTCTGGTGTTCCTTCGAAACTGGAGTTGAGAAAAAAACATTGGCCAGCTCAATAGCTGTATACCAGATACCAGGAGATGTATTAATTTGCTCAAGCTATGAAACCACATCTGGAACTGCAGCTGAAGTCATCACCTTGTTAAGTTTAGATAATCTGCTGTCATTCTCCAAGATCCATCTCTTTTTTGGACAGGCCAAATAGGCAAATCGAATGGGGATGTGGAGGGAATCACCATCTTGCATCCTTCAAGTCCTACATGATGGCAGTAATCTCTGCAGTCTCTGAGAAATGCGGTATTGCTTTTGGTTTACTATTTTCCTAGGCAGGGACACTGAATATGCCGGCTCATGGATTGTGGAGGCTGTAGAATCCAAGATCAGCAGGTAAAATGGCAGGCTGCTGGCTCACAAGCTGCAGAAGCTGACGAATCCCAAGATTGGCAGAAAATATTGCAGGCCACTGGCTCAAGTCCCAAGAACTGCGGGTCAGATATGACAAGCTGGATGCAGGATCCAGAGAAAGCAAAATCAACAAGCTTTGTCAGAATATCCATATATTTCAGATGCGGGCTACACCCCCAAGGAAACTACCCTTACAACTAACTGGCTGACCACATCAGATCACATTATGGAGGTGATTACATTGTATTTCAAAATGGAGGATAACCACAGCGTTACATAACTGCCAAATTAAGTCATTATTAACTGCTAAACTACATCATTACATAACTGCCAAACCACTGAGAATTATGGCCCAGCCAAGGTGACACATAACCTTAACCATCACAGTTATATCACTTGATATCGTTCTATATATTACTGAAACTGTTCACTTTTTTTTCCACAATTTTTTTTTTCTGTTCTTCGTATTGGATTATTTCTTTCAGTGTACCTTCAAGTTCATTGACACTTTTTTCTTCTACCCTTTCCAATTTTCTGTTAATTCCATTATTGTTTTCATTTTGGATATTGTTCTTTTTCTATGTTAGAATACCCATTATGTATATATATATTTTAATACTTCTAGTTGTCTGTGGAGAGTCTTCCTCTTTTCATTCATTATGACTACATTTTAAAGTCTTTGGATGTATTTTCATAGCTATTAATTCCAACATCTATGTCATCTTAAGTTTTTATTTTTCTTTCTACTTATTGTCCTCTGGATCATGGACCACATTTTTTTGTTTCTTTGCATTCTAATTTTTTTTATGTTGCATATTAAGTACAGTATATTATATGGCATCTGCATTATGTTTTCTTCATTTGTTTTAAATAACATTTTTATTTGGGAATAATTTAGATTTACAGAAAAGCTTTAAAGATAGCACAGAGCATTCTGTATATCCTACATTCCATTTTCCCTAATGTTAACACCTTCCATGATCACAGTATGTTTGTCAAAATGAAAAAATTAACATCACTGCATTTTTATTAACTACACTCCAAACTTGATTCAGATTTTACCAATTTTCCAGTAATATTCTTTTTTCCCCCCAAAATTCATTCCAGGATACCACATCGCATTTAGTTGCCATGTTTCTTTTATCATCCCTGTTCTCTGATAGTTTCTCCGAGTTTTCTTTTTTTCCATGATCTTGATAATTTTGAAGCGTAATGGTCAGATATTTTATAGAATACACTTCAATTTAGAATTTCTCATGTTTAGACTGGGACTATGGGTTTTGTAGGTCCATATGGCTTGCAGATTCATCTGCCTACAAGGAAGGCCAGTTAATATGACAATTGTTAAAATTTATATACCAACCACTAATTCCAAAGAGAAAATTGAAGATTTTTACTAACTTCTGCAGCTTGAAATTGATCAGACGTGCAATCAAGATGCATTGATAATTAATGGTGATTGGAACGCGAAAGTTGGAAACAAAGAAGGATTGGTAGTTGAAAAATAAGGTCTTGGTGATATAAATGATGCTGCAGATCACGTGATAGAGTTTTGCAATACAAACGATCTTTTTTCAACAACATAAATGGTGACTATACATGTGGGCCTCACTGGATGGAAAACAGGGGATCAAATTTACTACATATGTGGAAAGAGATGATGGAAAAGCTCAATACCATCAGTCAGAACAAGACCAGAGGTGAACTGCAGAACAGACCATCAATTGCTCATATGCAACTTTAAGTTGAAAAAAAATTTTTTTTTTTTTAAGTTGAAGCTGAACAAAATTAAAAGAAGTCCATGAGAACCAAAATACAACCTTGAGTATACCCCCCTGAATTTGGAGACCATCTCAAGAATAGATTTGATACATTGAGCACTAATGACTGAAGACCAGATAAGTTGTGGGATGACATCAAGGACATCATACATGAAGAAAGCAAAAGATCATTAAAAAGACAGAAAAGAAAGAAAAGACCAAAATGGATGTTAGAAGAGACTATGAAAGTTGCTCTTGAATGTAGAATAGCTAAAGTGAGTGGAAGAAATGAAATAAAAGAGCTGAACAGCAGATTTCAAAGGAAGGCTCAAGAAGACAAAGTAAAGTATTATAATGACATGTGCAAAGACCTGGAGTTAGAAAACCAAAAGGGAAAACACATGCTTGGCATTTCTTAAGCTGAAAGAACTGAAGAAAAATTCAAGCCTCGAGTTGCCGTATTGAAGGATACTATGGGCAGCATATTGAATGATGCAGGAACCATCAAAAGAAGATGGAAAGGATACACAGAGTCATTGTACCAGAAATAATTGGTTGATATTCAACTGTTTCAGGAGGTAGCACATATTCAAGAACCAATGGTAGTAAAGGAAGAAGTTCAAGCTGCACCGAAAGCGTTGGCAAAAAACAAGGAAATGACGGAATATCAATAGAGACATTTGAACAAATAGTTGCAGCGCTGGAGGTGCTCTCTTCTCTATGCCAAGAAATTTGAAGACACCTACTTGGCCAGTTGACTGAAAGAGATTATTTGTGCCTATTCCAAAGAAAGGTTTTTTTATTCCCAAGAAAGGTGATCCAACAGAATGTGGAAATTATTGAACGGTACCATTAATATCACACTCAAATAAAATTTTGCTGAAGATAATTAAAAAATGGTTGTAGCAGTACATCTACAGGGAACTTCCAGAAATTGAAGCCAGATTCAGAAGAGGAGGTGGATTGAGGGATATCATTGTTGATGTCAGACGGATCTTGGCTGAAAGCACAGAATACAAGAAAGGTGTTTACCTGTTTTATTGGCTTTGCAAAGGCATTCAGTTGTATAGATCATACCAAATTATGGATAACATTGTAATGACTTGGAATGGAATTCCAAAACACTTACTTGTGCTCATGAGGAATCTGCACATAGATCAAGAGGCAGTCATTTGAACAGACCTGAGAGGATACCATGTGGTTTAAAACAAGGAAAGGTGTGCATGAGGGTTGTATCCTTTTACCAACAAGTAACATTATGATAAATGGAGAGAAGATTGAAATTGTCAAAGATTTCATTTTCCTCGGATTCACAATCAACGCCCATGGAAGCAGCAGTCAAGAAATCAAACGACGTATTGCATTGGGCAAATCTGCTGCAAAAGACCTCTTTAAAGTGTTCAAAAGCAAAGATGCCACTTTGAGGATTAAGGTGTGCCTGACCCAAACCGTGATATGTTCAATCACCTCATGTTCATGAGAAAGCAGGACAATGCATAAAGGAGACTAAAGAAGAATTGTTGCCTTTGAATTATGGCGTTGGCACAAAATGTTGAATATACCATGGATTACCATAAGAACGAACAAGTCTGTCTTGAAAAAAGTATAACCAGATTGCTCCTTGCAAGTGAGGACGGTGAAACTTCATCTAATGTAATTTGCACATGTTATCAGGAGGGGCTGGTCCCTGGAGAAGGAAATCATGCTTAGTATAGGGTCGGTGAAAAAGAGGAAGACTCCCGATGAGATGGATTGACACAGTGGCTGAAATAATGGGCTCAAACATAGCAAGGATTGTGAAGATTGATGCAGGACGGGGCAGTGACTCATTCTGTTGTGCATAGAGTTGCTATGAATCCGAACCTACTCAACGGCACCTAACAACAACAATGTGAGTTTTGGGAAAAAATACCTTCACATTGCACCTAACTAATATGGTATTTTCTTCCAAAACCCACAATCCCAGTTTAAACATGAGAAAATTAGGGGGTACATGATATCAAGAATTCTTATCGTTGGTGACATTAGCCTTGTTCACTCGAAGTAGTGTTTGCTAGGTTCCTCCAGTTTCATGTTCCTATTGCCTTCTGCCCATGCTCTTTTCTTTGGAAGTGAGTTGCTAAATCCTGCCTGCACTAAAGGAAAGGGGAATTAATCTCTACGTCCTGTGGGGGGAAACCCTGGTGGCATAGTGGTTAAGTGCTACGGCTGCTAACCAAGAGGTCAGCAGTTGAAATCCGCCAGACGCTCCTTGGAAACTCTATGGGGCAGTTCTACTCTGTCCTATAGGGTTGCTATGAGTCGGAATCAACTCGACAGCAGTGGGTTTTTGGGTCCTGTGGGGGAAGTATCTACGTCTATTATTTGGAATCATTCATAAGGATACTTGGAAACCCTGGTGGCGTAGTGGTTAAGTGCTATGACTGCTAACCAAAAAGGTCAGCAGTTCAAATCCATCAGGCGCTCCTTGGAAACTCTATGGGATGGTTCTATTCTGTCCTATAGGGTCACTAACAGTTGGACCCGATGGCAACAGGTTTAGTTTTTTTTTTTTTTTTCTTGGTAAGGATAATCTGTCCCTTCTCCCCCAATTACTTATTTAATCATTTATTTATATCAGTATAGACTTGTGGATTTTATTTTAATTCTTTGGGTTATAATTCAATACTGTTGTTACTTACTTTGTTGTTCAAATTGTTCCAGCTTTGAACCCTGGAGGCTCTTTTAGGTTGTTTCCTGTGCCCCTATCCTGTGGTTTCACAATTTGTGTGTGTGTGTGTGTGTGTACTTCCTTATTTTCTGGCATTGCAAAATGCTCCAGGGCCATTCTTTATTTTACCTACCCTGGCCTAGTGTTAGGTATTTCTTCAAGGAGCCCTGGTTCCTATGTTGTCTTCCTTATAAGGGTATCAAAATTTGTTCTTATAGACAGCTAAATTACTAATGGATCTGTTTGGTTCTGTCAGGATTTGTTTTGTTCTTCGTTTGGGTAGGTCAGCACTGCACCACCTCTGGTATCACTATTTAGTTCTTAACCCTGTGGGAGGCCATCTCAGCTAAGAGTCATAGAGTCTTATCCTAGCCTGTGCAGCTTAGCCAGTGCAGCTTAGCCAGGGACCTGTGGAAATTCCCATACAGTCTTCTGGGCAGCTCTCTGTGTAGCTCTCTCTTGTCAGTTACCATCTTGCAAATTGCAGCCACTTGCACAGCTCAAAACTCTGATCTCTGCCTCCTGCGCTCTGTGCTACTTGCTGCTGTGCTTGGAATTTATTTTTCTGCTTTGTGCCAGAAAGCGGCCCCAGGTAGAAAGCTAGGGTGATCATAGGACTCACCTTTGTGTGTTTCTCTTCTCTCGAGGATCATGGTGCTGCCTATTGTTATATGTCCCCAAACACTTGCCTTCTGTATTTCTCATGTATAGCTTTTTGCAGGAGGGCAACAGTACCGCCCTGTCATGGCTGAAAGCAGAAATGGGTGTTTTTATCAATATGTGCTCCTTGCTTCTCTCCTCAGTCCTCTCTTCTATCTCTATCTACCTCTATACACTCTGTCTTGGTGACCTTCTGTCTTCTCAGAGTTTCAGTTCCCTCTCTGTTCTCCCTGACTTTAAAGTTCATTAACAATTTTACCTACTAGAAAGAAATTATTAACACTTTACATGTATTTGTCTAATTTGTTCCCCTTTGTGGTTATCCTTGCATGTACAAATAAGACATGAGGAGAGAAAATTTAATAGAAGTTCTGACACCGTGAAGGGTAAAGATCACTGAACAATTGGTAGAATGTTTGGGTTACACAGGGGCATGTCATATTCACACATCTGGGTTATCGTCCACATCTCCAGCGAATCCAGGCACACGCAGCTAACAGCCCATTTCTCTATCCCTTATCGACTCAGAAGGTCCAAGAGACAATGAAATCAGTCCCATTTGTCATGTGTCTATTTTCTCAGAAGAAAACAAACCAGAGACAAAATCTGCGATGAATTCATAGCTAGAAATGACTCTTCTTTTTATTCCATTTTCCATAATCAAGATTGCTGGACCTAGGAGACATTTTCTTTGCTCAATAGAATTAAACGAGATGGAAAATCAATTCAATATATATTTAATGAACATCTACAGAGTAGTAGGAGTAAAAATATTACAACTTAGAATATGAATTCCTATAGGTAGCCCAGCAGTTGAATCATTTCCTGAAAAATTACTGCTGCTTTTGTCTTGCTGGATTGGAGAGTTGTTGACTTTTTTTTTTTTCTAAACAAATCTTCAAGTTTCCTGCTAGCAGTTTAGAGGTTGAGCTGTTTCTTCACTGATGCACGTCTCTCCAGACTTTTATGATTTTTCTCTCTCAACTGGACGTGAAAGATAATCAATGGAGCTAAGTGACAGTGCCCTTTATTCCCTATTAGAGTTGCCTACTATACCCCAAGTTCACAAAGACCACAGACAGCAGCCAAAAGGTGAGTTAACCAAGTGAGTATGGAAAATTGTGCACAGTGGTCATAGGCTAAGGGTGAATGGGGGTGGAATAAGTTCGGGGTAGAGGGTGCAGAAAAGTCCAGGATAATTTGATGAAGTTCTCTTCATTCAGTTTGAAGTTCATTCAGAAGAGTAATATGAAAACTGGTATGTAGTTCAGGATCTGATCTCAGGACTCAGGTAAATTCTTTTCTAACCATTCACTTCTTTTATCCCATCTGTGGAAACAAATCTAGGGCAATGCTCTTATTCTTCATTACTCCCTCCTGAACTAAGGAGCCCTGCTGGTGTGGTGATTAAGAGCTCAGGTTGCAAACCAAAAGGTTGGAAGTTAAAATCCACCAGCTGCTCCTTGGAAACCCTATGCGGCAGTTGTACTCTGTTCTATACGGTTGCTATACTAAAGCAAGAGCTTTGTTGGGAGAAGTTTATCATTTTCGTTATGTTTGGAGTGACCGTGGACCTACTGTTTAAATTTTAGGCATCTGTTTTTCTGACTATGAAACAAGGATAAAGACACCAATATTTTTGCTAATGGGTAATAGTAAGAGTTTGTCAGGAAAGTGAATGACTCACGTATCTATATTCTCCCCTTTCCCTCAGTATTGGTGACAGGGGGAGGAAAAAGGCATCAAGAATACTGCAGAGAAATAATCCCTGTGACTCTCTGGGGATTTTAGGATGGAAAACAAACTTTCTTACATAGAGCCCTGGGAGAACACTACCTGAGACAGGCAGATAATAGTGTAAATGCCAAAATTAATATCTGATTTTATACCTTAGGCAGTAGACTCCCAGGGGGTATGTTCTTTAGTGTAGCTCCAGGTTCAAATTGACATTTTCGATGTGGAAATTCTATAATTTCCTTTCCTAGAGCCCTTTAAAGAACAGGATTGATTATAGATTATGGAAAAGCAGGAGAGTAGATGAAATGTATTAGCAGATCTCTTTCGACCCCAAGATAATTGTATTGTTAGTTGTAAAAATTACCAACAGCAACAACAGCAACAAAAAGCCAGCTACTAAAGTAGGACAGCACTGAAGGTTGTGAAATTCATGGTTGGTTTTCTTTCATTCTTGCCTAGCGGATCTTTACTTATTGACTGACTTTCCTGAAAGCATTTTTAGGTGCTAGTACAGAAAACTCTATCTTGGGAGGTGGATTGAGGGCCTTCCCAGATGAAATCTCACAATAGGTGTTCATATACTCCTATAAAGTAGATCTTGAGCACAGCAGAGTGTAAGCCAATTGGCTGTGCCAAGGCTACCGCCTAGATCTTTTGACTCTTCAAAATATGTGAAATAGTCAAAGGCTTGCTTTTTTCATATTGCTTGGCTACTACATTGAAACTGAGGACATTGCCTTTTTCAAAGCAAATGAAGATTTTGATAAATATTTCACATTTTAAGAACAATTAAAGAAATGAAAATTACTGCTCAGACTTCTGCCACCAATTGTTAAATTATTTTAATTTTTGCATGTTACCATTTCCTTTGAGTTTATATGCCTACATGATTTTATATAATTATTGTATATAATTTTAAAAATCATATGTACTTTGTGATCTTTTTCATTTGTATAAGCTTTCTTGTTGCTACATAGTCTTAATATTGCAGTTTTTAATGCTGTCCTTTGAAAACTTTACCATAATTTACTAAATCATTTCAGTGTTCTTGGGCATTTAGGTTTATTTCTGTTACTATAAATAATAAATATTTAAAAAAAAAAAAAAAACAACATAATGGAGCCCAGGTGGCACAGTGGTTATGAGCTTCGCTGCAAACCGAAAGTTTGGCAGTTCAAATCCACCCGCCTCTCCTTGGAAACCCTGTGGGGCAGTTCGACGGCAATGAGCTTACTATAAATAATATAGCATTGGACATCTTTATTTGTATAATATTTTCCTTTTTGTATTATATCTTAGCTAGTTTATAAAGAGTGGAAATATTAAGTCAAAAGAAATATACATTTTAAAGTGTAAGTTCAAAGTTGCAAAACTGGTGATAAGTTGGAACTTAAACATAATTATTTTGATTTCTAGACCCATGGTTTTTTATTTATACACAGCCTACATTGCACATTTTTTTTTTTTTTTATTGCCAGAATGTTCACCCCTACCCCAACTTTCCAGGGTGCTCTACTTGGGAATGGGAAAATAGATCAGGAGCTTTAAAAAAGACATTTAAAAAAAATGATTTTTTTTTAAACGAAGTATTACATGTTCATCGCAGAAAATATGAGAAAGCAAAAATAAGAAAATAAAAATCACTAAAGATTCTATGACATGAAACTTTATCACTTTTTTGATGTATTTTTGCTTTTTTTCCTATGCTGATGGCACTATATGTCCTCTATTAAGAGGATTTTAATACATATTTTATCAAAATATATTTAAGAAGTATTTTTCATTTTACTAATATTCTTGAATTGGATGATGGTCATTACACAAATGCAATTGTGTTATGTTTTGATTAACATTTTAATTTTATTTAATTAATATTTGTCTATTTCATTAAATATTCTTCTATGGTGTAAATGGTTTAGTTTTTGCATTCACTAGAAATCTAGGGGTTTTGGATTCATCAGTCTAAATATTTATCATGCTGAATTCACTCTTTTTATTTATTTATTTTTTTTACAGGTAAGTGATCAGAGTTTTATAAATGCATCTCCCCCTGTGAATTTCTTTCTTTTAAGAAGTTCAGAATGCTTCATAGATGCACAGACACATTAAATTTTTCTAAAATTTAAATAGGAAAATACGGCCCAAATGTTGTTAGCTGTCATCGAGTTGGCCCCTGACTCGTTGTAACCCCATGTACAATGGAGTGAAATGCTGCCTGGTCCTGTGCTAGCCCCATTTTGATCCAGAGGGTTCTCACTGGCTGATTTTCAGAAGTAGATGACCAGGCCTTTCTTCCTAGTCCATCTTAGTCTGGAAGCTCTGCTCAAACCTGTTCAGCATTGTAGTAACACACGAGCCTCCACTGATAGGTGATGGCTGTGCATAAGGTGTGTTGGCTGGGAATTGAGCCTGGGTCTCCCACACGGAAAGGGAATATTCTACCACTGACCCACCATTGCCCTCATCGAAGCCCAATTAGGGAAACTTAATTTCTTCATTTTCTAATGAAATGTTCCTAAATAGTCAAAACCAGAACTTAAATATCCTACTTTATAGATTTTTGCTCTTCACACGTAACTCCTACACTATCATACTATGAGACACCTATGAATTTGAAGTTAAACTTTGGGAAAATATTTCCATTTTCCAGGTGAAAAAAGTAACATTCCTAGATGTAGGTTATATGCCACACAAGTTAACATGAAGTAGTGTCCCATCCTTAAACATGACGTTAACCTAAAGTCATTGCTTTCCCAATGACAACAGCTTACAAAAGCACTTCTGAGATGTACGTCACTGTTTTGAAAAAAAAAAAAAAGGTATCAAATGTAAAAATGGTGTGGTGGCAGGGTGAGACCTCCTTGTCTAATTTCACAAGCGGGGAGGGGAATCCCTATCAGCATCAAAAGCCCGAGGCTGACTGCTATGAGGTGGAGGTCAAAGATACCCCCATGCTCCAATAGTTTTACCAATTCTGACACCAGCTGTCCCGCCCATGGCACTCTCTACTTCGCTGTTGGGCTTGATAATTTATTGCAATGCCCACACAGAACCCACAGACCATACTCACAGTTATGGGATTTGTTAGGGAAGTAACAGGTTGCAATTTCAGGCTCGGGAACGCTCAGAATACAGTTCTTCAATTAGGGCAGCCTCTTCTCAGCTGTGCCATCAGGCAGGCCTTTGGCCCTCAACCCCTTGGCCCGTCGGTCCAGCCTCTGCCCTGCTCAGGCAAGTGTTACAAAGCTTTTTAGCTGCACTGATAAATGCCCTGGGGCACCTCACTCTGCCAATAAGCCCTGGCCCAAAAGCACTCAGCTCTCTCGCTCTGTGGGTTGGCAAGCCTAGCTCTGCCAACAAGTGCCTGGAGGAACTTCACTTCACCAGCAAGTCTCCAGCCCAGAGGCGTTCAGCTTTCTTGTTCCATAGGTCGGCATACCCACTGTAACTGACTTACTCCATGGGCCAGAAAGCCCACTGCACCGTCTGGTGCCGGTCTTCTGGTTCTGCTGCTGCCATTTCTCTGCTGCTGCTTCTCACTGTCTTGGGCCATCTCTGGTGTTACAGCTCTCTCTCTCTGTCTCCTGGGTCTAGGAGGTTCTCAGCACAGAGACCCCAGGTCCAAAAGGGTGTGCTCCACTCCTGTCTCTTCTTGATTATAGCGAGCACCTTCCCTCCCCTTTCCGCCTCTGGGATGGCCTAGTGGGATGGCAAAACTAACCAATCCCTAGTTAAGGTTCCGTACACATTATTTGCATGGTCTCACCATCACAAAGTGTGCCATGCACATTATTTGTGTTATTGGCAAGCTGTCCAATCCCCTTGGTGGGCCGCAAGCACTGTCTTAGTCATCTAGTGCTGCTATAACAGAAATACCACAGGTGGATAGCTTTAACAAAGAGAAATTATTTCTTCACAGTAAAGTAGGCTAAAAGTACAAATTCAGGGTGTCAGCTCCAGGGGAAGGCTGACCTTCTCATCAGTCTTCGCCTGGACTACGAGGTTCTCTGCATAGGGACCCCAGGTTCAAAGGACAAGCTATACTCCTGGTGCTTCTTTCTTGGTGGTACAAGGCCCCCAACTCTCTGCTTGCTTCCCTTTCCTTTTTATCTCTTTAGAGATAAAACGTGGTACAGGCCACACCCCAGGAAAACTCCCTTTACATTGGATCAGGGATGTGACCTGGGTAGGGGTGGTGTTACAGTCCCACCCTAATCCTCTTTAACATAAAATTACAATCACAAAATGGAGGACAAACACACAGTACTGGCAATCATGATGCATTTTGGGGGGACATAATTCAATCCATGACGAGCACCTTATTTGCATAGCCCCACCTAATTATTTGTTGGGAGTTATAAGACCATGGCTAGAAAGGCCATCGCACCACGGTCATTTTCTTTTCATTTAAATTTTATTTATTTAAATCTTAAATAGGTAATACATTTATACGGTTCAAAATTCAAAAGGTACAAAAGAAAATAAGGTAAAAATTCCCCCTCTATCTCTGTCACCGGTGAACCAATACTCTCCCCAGAGGCAAACAATGTTATCAGAATCTTGTATTTGCTTCTAGAAATATTAACATATTTTTCTCCGTTAATCAAATAGCTTAAGAAATCATTCCATATTAGTAAAAAAGTACATCTTTATTAGAGAAAACAAAACACCTACCATCAAATAGATTCCAAGTAGAACTGTGCTCCATAGGGTTCTCAAAGGCTGATTTTTCAGACGGAAATCACCAGGCCTTTCTTCTGAGTTGCCGCTGAGTGGACTCAAGCCTCCAACCTTTCAGTTAGCAGCCAGGTATGCTAACCATTTGCACGCCCAGGGACTCCTTCCTTTGTTAGATGCTGCATATTATTCTGCTTTATGGTTGTATCAGAATGTATTTGGTTGTTTATTTATTGCTAAGCATTTAGGTGGTATTCAGTCTTTTCCTTCTACAAATGTTGCTGCCATGAATAGCCTTTACATATGGTATTTTGCACATGTGTGAGTATCTGCAGGAAAAATTTCTCAAGGAGAAATTTCTGGGGTAAAGGCTTTTACAATTTTGGCAGACTGCCAAATTGTCCTCCAAAGAGATTATACCAATTTATTTTCCCGAAAGCACAGTATGAGGCTGTGTAGCCACGATTACAAAGGGAAAAAAGCATACTTTAACATCATATAAAAGCATGTTCTTTGAGAAAGGTGTGGGTGGTTACACTAGACTTTAGAGCAAGTCCCCGACAGATCCAGGAAAGGACCTAGATCTCATTTCTGGCTAGGTCAGATTGTTCCCAGATCTCAGATTATCCTTCCCTGACCTGCTCTTTTCCCTCCACTTCTCTTCTGACTCAGGATTTTGCTTTGGTTTCTGTTCTTGTAGAGTCTTCTTCCAGGCCCTCTCTTTCTTGTTATGTGGCAACAGCTTTGGGGCTTCTGACCGTAATTCTTGTGAGTTTGCTGCTATATCAGTGGATTCTGTACAAGGGTAAGTGCTAATTTAAACCAAACTTGTTACTTCCTCCATCTTGTATTACAAAAGCAATGTAACAGAAAATTTGAAAAATGAAAATTAATCCAAAGAAAATAAATCCATCACTAGGGTTGCTATGAGTTGGAATTGATTTGATGGTAATGGGTGGGTTCTTATACAACTATTTCCTGTTTTGGGGTATAGCTTCCTGGTCTTTGACGATTTGCACAAGTGTTTGTTTTCTTAATAGAATTGCAGTCCTCTAAAATCCCGCCCTCTACTTTTTTTTCCTTAAGATTAGGTATAATTCTGATCAAAGTATGCTTATAATATTATATATTGCTTTTTAATTTTATATTGTATCATCAATATTTTCTTACTACCATGTTTATCATGATAATAAAATTAAACATTATAATTATAATGTTAACGGTGCTTAACTTTTTACATGATGGATACATCATAATTTAATAAACATATTCTGATTTTTTTTTTCCATTTAGGTAGTTTTCACATTTTCTAAGGCTAACTTTTCTAAGTTTAATTCTTCTGACTTCTTAAACCTGATAATCCAGAGAACCCTCAGTTTATTGTTTCATAATCCAGAGTCCTAACTTGGGTTTGTGTTATCTGGGGATTATTGTTAGGTTACACAGAGTCCTGGTTTAGCCCTTGAACCTCTGCTTCAGACCCCAGTTCTAGCTTTGACAGAAAGACTCTGAGGGATGTGGGAAATTTCTGACACAGGCTGGGTAATGGGTAAGGTAATGATTGTATGGGAAAGGCACAGATCTATAAGGTGCCACTTTATAGTTAAATCCCGGGGACTCTGTATTGGTTCCATGCCAAGCCTTCTCACAGAAAAGTTGTCCAACTTTTACATAAAAAGAACTATTTTTCCCACTTTTGAACTCTCAAATCTATAATAAATACATAATTTATCCTGCAATTCCGTATCTACACATGTGCTTACATTGTACAGTAAAAAAATTGCAAAAGCTAGAACCTGTGTAAGGTGAAAACTCGTAGGAGAAGGCAAACTCCCTGAGTGTTTATGAGGTAGAAAAGTGGTAAGACTGCACCCTATCAAAGGTAGAAACCTTTCGTGACCCGGAAAAACAAGGCAGTCCCATCGAGCTCCGGCTCTCACACGTTTCCCTGTGTAATGGCTCATACATGTCTGCCAAGAAATTGTGCTTATGGTTGAGTTTATGCAGGTTGGTTTCATGAAAATGGAAAGTCAATAGAATTTGGAATCTTGGTTGAAATTACCTTGAATGCTTATTCCTTTTCATTTTGACAGAACTGTAATCAAACCATTTTAATGAAATGAGAATCTGTATTTAAAAGAGCTCTGTAAGAATTCTGTCAGAAAGACTTTTTTAAAAAAAATATCTGAAGTAAATTATTTTGGTCAAGTGTTAAGTCTTTTATCCAATCTCCAATGGTAATGGTGCATCTGTGATAATAAAAAGATAAAATCTTTCATTCTACTTAAACTAGTCCTTTCTAGTCTCTTATGCACCTTCGTGTAGTATCATGTTGAGGATGAGCATTCTGGAAGATTTTAATGTATCTTCTGCAGTTAAGCAGATTATGCAGTGAGCGTACACAGAAAATACACTAACACGTACCATGCAACCACACAGTTATTTTATCTGATATGCATATATCACATGTACATAAAGATCTCTAGCACAAGTAACGTACTCTTTCCACAACCTCAGCCAAATTCCATTCCCTGTCTCTTTAGTCATAATCCGTCCTTGTTTTGTGCAATTATAGGAGTAGTGATGCAGCTGGACATTGTGAACTGTTCAATTCGAGACTATACATTGCTGCATATTTCTCTAAACTTTAATCCAAGAGGTGGTGGAGCAGGGAAGACACTGGAACTGCCATATTGCATTTTATCTCCCATTTAATTCCCAAGACTGAGTGGTTCAGAAAGATGTGAACCAGCATGAACCAAGTCTTCTTCCTTTCTAGGCTCCAGCTACTCCACCTGTGCCAGTTGTCCTAGCTGCCCAGACCTCTGGATGAGATATGGTGACTATTGTTATTACTTTTCGGTGGAAAAAAATGACTGGAATTCTAGTCTGGAATTCTGCTTAGCCAAAGACTCACATCTTCTTATGCTTACGGATAATCAGGAAATGGTAAGTAAAAATATTTAGAACACGTGGATTGGTTTGTTAGTGAATGATTTGCGAAACATATCATGCATCCTGTTTTGAGGAATGAAAGGAATCTCTGATTTATTGGGGGAGGCTATATATTTGCTTTTCCTTGCCCTTTCTCTCCTCTCTCTTTCCATTCTTTCCTCCTCATGCTACACCTGCCTTCTTCCGTCTCCTCTCGCACTGCTTACCTGTTTCCTATCTGCCCTAACCACTCACCAGGTATAGAAACTCAGATGTTTGAGTAGGTGTGTGTATGTGCGTGTGTTGGAGGTGGGAGGATAGTGAGTATTACAGAGAGGAATCAGACCTGAAATACTGATTTAAAGAAAAGAAACATCAGGCCCAGAAACACACAAGGAAGTCCAACAACAAGGAGGCAGCAAATCTATCCACAAGAACCAGTGGGACTTGGGAGAGCAGAAGAGAGATATGGGACAAAGAAACTATGGCAAGGGCTTAAATGCTTTATTTTAAAAAAGTTTTTGGTTTGTTTTTCCTTCATTGGAATCCAATAAATTCCAGGCTGAGAGACAATGTAGGGGCAGAGAGGTGTGATGACAGGCAGTTATAGAAAACTGGGAAAGAAGAAGGAAGGAAATTGTGTGTATGTTTCTGTGTGTGTGTGTTTATAAGAGAGAGAGAGATTGTAGTCTCCATGCAAAGCTCCGCTGGTGGGGCTTCCTACAGACCTCTCAGATCCTTTCTGTCCACCCAGCATTCTCTTGAAGGAGGACTCTCTACTAGTCCTAGAGCATCTCAAAGTAACATAAGACATTGACATCCTGAGGTAACCTGTTACAAAAATCGATCAAAATCTAACTCTACCATAAATCACTTACACAAATAAAATAAGAATTCCTAGTTTGGTTTTTAATGCCATACTGATTTTTGTGATTTGACATTGCTTTTTGTTTTCTGTGTTGGATAGAATCAAGTCATGGAGAACAGTTTATTAGAAATTCAGCAATATTAACATCCCTTGGGGAATTTCAGAAAGATCATACTCCAAAGCAGTTGGGTAGAACATAAAGTCCCTAAATTTTATAACTTCATAATTTAAGAAAAGATGAAAGCATCTAGATTCTTGCTTTATGTCCAAGAAATACTCATTCCTTTGAAATTCTGGATAGAATTTAAACTCCAATTTGGCCCACCTTTGTAACTGACTTTTCCTTTAGGCCTTCCCTAAGCTAGAGGACAAAATGCATTGAGGTCTTTTCCATAGACATGAAAACAGACTTTTATGGCCTCTGATAATAGTAACTTTGCTTTCTGGGCCTTGTTGCAGCAACTCCTGTTCTCACTATGACATAGCTGCTTCTGGGGATTAGAGCTGACTGAAGTCAGTAGCAGAAGTGAGGGCAGAGCTGGAAACATTGTTGTGCAGATACTGATAAACAGTAGCAGTGAGTCAAAACATCACTACAGGAAATTTTGGTGTAGCAGCTACTGTAAATTGCACAGTGTGGTAATGAGAGATATGGTGGTGTAGAAGAGAAAGAACTGAAGCATAGAATACCTTGGAGTTGTTTCTCTAAGGTACCCAGAGGAAGGGATGGGTGTTGGGGGATTTTTGTCCTTCCTTTTTTTTTTGGTTTTTCTTTCTTTCCTTACCTTTTCTGGCTTCTGTCTCTACTGTTGACTAAGCTGAACAGAGTTAGAGTGGCTGCATTTCCACAACTGGTTTTATTTTCTCTTAAAACCCCTTGGCTCAATTCTGTACTGGAGAGGATAGAATATCCCTGTTAGCTTTAATAGCAACCACAGATAACTTTTGTCTCTGATGTTCCTAAGGAACATTGCTTGATTCCCTAGCCTAATTCTTTTTCTTGCCTCAGCTTTTGTCAGGCTCCATAGAACCAGCTTGACTTATATCAGATCTGCTGAGTCTCTTGTGTTAGTGTTGTTATTTGTTTGTTCTCAAGGCAAGATTTATATACTATTTTGAGGTGTGTTTAATATTCTGTGTATCACAGTTAGGTCTGAACAGCTACTAAAAGAGCATATGGGCCTATTAAAACTGAAGTTTTTCAAACTAGCGTTCCACTGATAGTGAACACTTCTGCTAGAGAATTAGGCTGCTCCATATTAAAGGCTACAAGGTCAAAAGAAGCACCTTTTCATGATATTAGGTAGCCATCTTTCAATATGATACACAAATATAGTCTACCTCCTATCTTAGATTGGTTACAGCAAAGTATACAAAGACAATAGAATTTACCATATATTGAGTGCCTACTATGTGCCAGGTGTTTTATGTATATTATTCTTTTGTGTGTGTGTGTGTGTGTGTGTGTTATATCCTATAGGGTTGCTATGAGTCAGAATCGGCTTGACGGCAATGGGTTTGGTTTTTGGCTGTTAGAGTCTTTGACCTTTAGGATTGTCTTAATTTTCTCCCTGAACTTTTTGATACTGGCTTTTCTTGTATTTGGGGTTTACATCTAATTATAGCCAAGGTTTCCTTCTTTGGATACTGAACTGTAAATACCATGGTAATATGGTCACTTCTCCCTACATTTTCCAGTAGAATTAGGTAGTGGAAAGAGATTGGTTTCTGTCAGTCATGAGTCTATTTTTATTACACCACTTACGAGCTATGTGACCTTCAACAATTTTCTTGACGTCTTTGAATCTCATTTTCCTCATATGTAAAGTAGAGGTAAAACTTTTCAGAACTGTTCTGAATATTAAATGAGAAAATCTGTATGAATGCTTCTTTCACATAGTAGGTGTCACTTAATTTTACTTTTCCTTCTTTCCCACTTCAACTAGTTCTTCTTGCTCAAAATAAAGCCCAAAGTCAAAATAACTTGTTTAGCTCTTCTGTCTCCCAAGGGAGGAAATTTCAGTAAATATGTATCTCAGAGTAAATTATGATTTCTTGAGATGAGTGTTCTCCTGCTGAGGAAATCTGAGAGAATGTGCCATAAAATTGAAAGAAATGATTGGAATGCAGTGTAGATAGAATTGCTTTACTCTAGGGGTCTTTATAGGCTGGTAACATGTGTGCCTTTGTTACCTACCCTTCATAATTAAGCCAAGTAGCCGGAGTGAACTTCACACCAAGGCGTGGTAAACTAGAATCTCTCTATCTTTTAAAGAGAGAAGCAAATGGTGGTTTCCTGAGCAAGTGGGTGGTTTTAACAAACAAATCTATTTTCTCACAGGAGGCTAGAAGTCGAATTCGGTATTGTGCACTTACTCAAAACTATAAAGAACATTTTTAACAGTATTAAACTCTAGTAATTTGTAGCCTGCCAAATGTTTCTTTGGAATCTCTTAATGTATCCACATGTTTTTATGTGATAGTAGGCTTGGGTGGAGTCAATGTGTACATACCACAGGATATCTAACAGTCTGGAAACATAGGCTAAACTTATTTTAGAGCAGTCTATCAGTTACATTTCCAAGTAAAATGCTCAATGGGTTTCTCTTCAACCTCCAGACATCTTTTCAGGAGAAATATCTCTAAATTTAAAGCAATGGATTCAATTATTAATCCAAAAAAGCAAATTTTTAAAAAACTTTAACCCCCAAGTTTTCTCATGACTTCCCCCAAGTTTTTAAGCTTTATGAGTAGCCTATATTGTTCTTTTTTACAGATTAATAATTACACTCATTGTTTTAAATACCTCATCTGAAAAGGAATCTGGAGAATGAAGATCGACATATTAATGGTATTATTTGGAAACAAAACACATATACTCCTCCCCCCCCCCACATGGATTACTTTATTTATTTACTTTTTGTTGTGCTTTAGGTGAAAGTTTACAGTTCAGGTTAATTTATCACACAAAAATCTATAGACATATTGTTATGTGAGCCTAGTTGCAATTCCTCTAATGTAAAGCACACTCCCCCTTTCCACTCCAGGGGTTTCCCATGTCCGTTCAACTAGCTCCTATCCCTTTCTGCCTTCTCATCCCGCCTCCAGACAGGAGCTGCCCATTTAGTCTTGTGTACCCACCCGAATTTTTTTTTTTTTATCCACTTGAACTAAGAAGCACACACTTCACGAGTACTATTTTATGTTTTATTGTCCAGTCTAATCTTTGCCTTAAGAGTTGGCTTTGGAAATGGTTTTAGTTCTGAGTTAACAGACAGCCGGAGAGCCATGTCTTCTGGGGTTCCTCTAGTCTCAGTCAGACCAGTAAGTCTAGTCTTTTTACGTGAATTTGAGTTCTGCATCACACTTTATTCCTGCCCTGTTAGGGTCTTTCTGTTGTGTTCTCTGTCAGGGCAGTCATTGGTGGTAGCCAGCACCATCTATTTCTTCCGGTCTCAGGCTGATTGAGTCTCTGTATTATGTGACTGGTTTGTCTCTTGGGCTAATATTTTCTTGTGTCTTTGGTGCTCTTCATTCTCCTTTGCTCCACGTGGGTTAGGACCAATAAATGGATCTTAGATGGCTGCTTGCAAGCTTGTAAGACCCCAGATGCCGCTCACCAAAGTGGGATGCAGAACATTTTCTTTAATAAAATTTGTTATGACGGTTGACCTAGATGTCCCCCAAAACCATGGTCCCCAGACTCCTGACCCTGTTACTCTGTCCTTCAAAGCATTTGGTTGTGTTCAGTAAACTTCTCAGCTTTTGGTTTAGTCCAGTTGTGCTGATTTCCCCTGTGTTGTGTGTTGTACTTCCTTTCACCTAAGATAATTCTTCTCTACTATCTAGTTAGTGAATTTCCCTCTCCCTCCCTCCTGATGCTTGTAACCATCAAAGAAGGTTATCTTCTGTGTTTAAACGTTTTCTTGAGTTCTTGTGATAGTGGTCTCATATAATATTTGTCCTTTTGTGACTGGCTAATTTCACTCAGCATAATGCTGTTCAGATTCATCCATGTTGTGAGAAGTTTCATGAATTCATCATTGTTTTATATAGTTGGATAGTCTGTTGATGGGTACCTAGGTTGTTTCCATTTTTTGCTATTGTGAACAGTGCTGCAATGAACATGGGTGTGCATATATCTATTCATGTGACAGCTCTTATTTCTCTAAGATATATTCCAAGGAGTGAGATTGCTAGATCGTATGGTACTTCTATTTCTAGCTTTTCAAGGAAATGGCAAATTGATTTCCAAAGTGGTGGTACCATTTTACATTTCTGTGAGCAGTATATAAGTGTTCCAGTCTCTCCACAACCTCTCCAACATTTATTATTTTGTGTTTTTTGGACTAATGCTAGCTTTATTGGTGTGAGATAGAATCTCATTTCAGTTTTGATTTGCATTTCTCTAATGCCTAATGATGCTGAGCATCTCCTCATGTATCTGTTAGCCACCTGAATGTCTTCTTTGGTGAAGTGCCTGTTTGTTTCCCTTGCCCATTTTTTTACTGCGTTATTTGTCTTTTTGTTGTTGAGGTTTTGCAATACCTGTAGATTTTAGAGATTTGATCCTTATCGGATATGTTGTAGCCAAATTTTTTTTCCCAGTCTGTAGTTTGTCTTCCTACTCTTTTGGTGAAGTCTTTTGATGAGCATAAGTGTTTGATTTCTAGGAGCTCCCAGTTATCTAGTTTCTCTTCTGGGCGTCTGTGCATTTTTAGTTATGCTTTGTATTCTGTTTATGCCATGTATTAGGGTTCCTAGTGTTGTCCCTATTTTTTCTTCCATGATCTTTATCATTTTAGATTTTATATTTAGGTCTTTAATCCTTTTTAAGTTAGTTTTTTCGTTTTTTTTGTACACGGTGTGAGGTATGGGTCTTTTTTAATTTTTTGCAAATGGATATCCAGTTAGGCCAGCACCATTTGTTAAAAAGACTGTCTTTCCCCCAATTAATGAACTTTTGGCCTTTGTCAAATATCAGCTATTCATAGGTGGATAAATTTACGTCTGGGTTCTCAATTCTGTTCCATTGGTCTATGTATCTGTTGTTGCACCGGTACCAGGCTGTTTTGACTACTGTGGCAGTGTAATAGGTTCTAAAATCAGGTAGTGTGAGGCCTCCCACCTTGTTCTTCTTCAATAATGCTTTACTTCTCTGGGGCCTCTTCTCTTTCCATATGAAGTTGGTGATTTGTTTCTCCATCTCATTAAAAATGTTATTGGAATTTGGATCAGGATTACATTGTATCTGTAGATACAATGCTTTGGGTAGAAACGACATTTTCACAATGTTGAGTTTTCCCATCCGTGAGCAAGGTATGCTTTTCTACTTATGTAGGTCTCTTTCGGTTTCTTGCAGTAGTGTCTTGTAGTTTTCT
Organism: Loxodonta africana; assembly: GCF_030014295.1. Taxonomy (NCBI): domain Eukaryota; kingdom Metazoa; phylum Chordata; class Mammalia; order Proboscidea; family Elephantidae; genus Loxodonta; species Loxodonta africana. The sequence goes on along the minus strand of NC_087345.1, from coordinate 131,121,215 downwards.
TTGTATAGGTCTTTTATGTCTCTGGTTAGATTTATTCCTAAATCTAACCAGAGATTAGATTTCTTGGGAGCTATTGTAAATAGTATTTGTTTGGTGATTTCCTCTTCAAAGTTCTTTTTGTTGGCGTAGAGGAATCCAACTGATTTTTGTATGTTTATCTTGTATCCTGCCTGGTACTTTGCTGAAGTCTTCTATTAGTTCCAGCAGTTTTCTTGTGGATTCTTTGGAATTTTCTGTGTATAAGATCATATTATCTGCGAATAGGGGTACTTTCACTTCTTCCTTACCAATTTGGTTGCCCTGTATTTCTTTTTCTTGCCTTATTGCTCTGGCTAGGACCTCCAGCACAATGTTGAATAAGAGCGATGATAAAAGTCATCTTATCTGGTTCCCACTCTCAAGGGGAATGCTTTCAGACTCTCTCCATTTAGGATGATGTTGTTGGCTGTTGGCTTTGTATAAATGCTCTTTTTTGATGTTGAGGAATTTTTCTTCTATTCCTATTTTGCTGAGAGTTTCTAATCGTGAATGGGATATTGAACTTTGTCAAATGCCTTTCTGCATCAGTTGATAAGATCATATGGTTCTTGTCTTTTATTTGTGTGATGGATTACATCGATTGTTTTTCCAATGTATCATCCCTGCATACCTGGTATGAATCCTACTAGTCATGGAGAATTATTTTTTTGTTATGTTGTCGAATTCTATTGGCTGGAATTATGTTGAGGATTTTTGTGTCCATGTTCATGAGGGATATTAGTCTGTAATTTTCCTTTTTTGTTGCATCTTTACCTGGTTTTGGTATCAGGGTTATGCTGGTTTCTTAGAATGAGTTCAGGAGTGTACTGTCCTTTTCTATACTCTGAAATACCTTTAGTAGTAGTGATGTTAACTCTTCTCTGAAAGTTTGGTAGAATTCTCCAGTGATGCTGTCAGGGCCAGGGCTTTTTTGTTGTTGCTGTTGTCGGAAGTTTTTAATTACCTCTTCAATCTCTTCTTTTGTTATAGGTTTTTTTAGTTGTTCTACCTCTGTTAATTTAGGTAGGTATTGTGTTTCTAGGAATTTATCCATTTCCTCTAGGTTTTCAAATTTGTTGGAGTACACTTTTTCATAGTATTCTGATACAATTCTTTTAATTTCATTTGGGTCTGTTGTGATACACCCATCTCATTTCTTATTTGGTTTATTTGCTTCCTATCCTGTTTTTCTTTTGTCAGTTTGGCCAGTGGTTTATCGATTTTGTTGATCTTTTCAAAGAACCAGCTTTTGATCTTGTTTATCAAGTGCTTTTCTATTTCATTTAATTATGGTGAAATTTTTATTATTTCCTTTCTTTTGGTGTCTGTGGGCTTCTTTTGTTGCTCTCTTTCTATTTGTTTGAGCTGTAGGGTTAATGTTTTGATTTTGGCTCTTTCTTCTTTTTGGATGTGTGTATTTATGGCTGTAAATTGACCTCCAAGTACTGCTTTTGCTGTGTCCCAGAGGTTCTGGTAGGATGGGTTTTCATTCTCATTTGATTCTGTGAATTTCTTTACTCTGTCCTTGATTTCTTCTATTACCCAGTAGTTTTTGAGCACAGTATTGTTCAGTTTCCATGTGTTTGATTTTTTTTCCTTGCTTTTTCTGTTACTGATTTCTACTTTTATGGCTTTATGCTCTGAAAAGATGGGCTGAAATATTTTGATGTTTTGGATTCAATTGAAGCTTGCTTTATGGCCTAATATGTGGTCTATTCTGGAGAATGTTCCATGTATGTTGGAAAAAAAAAAGTATACTTGGCTGCTGTTTGGTGGAGTGTTCTATATACATCTATGAGATCAAGTTGATTGTGGCACTTAGATCTTCTGTGTCTTTTTTGAGCTTCTTTCTGGATATCTTGTCCACTGAAAGCAGTGTGCTGAAGTCTCCTACAATTATTGTGGAGTTGTCTGTTTCTCTTTTCAGTGCTGTTAGAGTTTGTTTTATGTGTTTTGGAGCCCTGTCATTCGGTAAGTAAATATTTATTATGGTTATATCCTGGTGTATTGATCAAAAATCATTATAGAAAGTCCTTCCTTATCTTTTGTGGTGGATTTTGCTGTTATGTCAGAGATTAATATCGCCATTCTGCTGTTTTTTGATTGTTATTTGCTCAATATATATGTTTTTCATCCTTTGAGTTTTAGTTTGTGTCTCTTGTAGACAGCATGTAGCTGGATTGTGTTTTTTTATTCATCTGCCACTCTGTCTTTACTGGAGCATTTAGTCCATTTACATTTGGTGTAATTATTGGTAGGCATGAGTTCAGTGCTGTCATTTTGGTATTTTTTTTTGTATGTGTGTGTATTATTGACAGTTTCTTTGTTCCACTTAATTTTCTGTGCTGAGTCATTTTCTTTTCATCTTTTTCATTTTTGTTGATTTTGTATTTGCTGAGTCTATGTTTTCCCTCTTTTTATTTTGACATGTAGGATTGTTAGTTTCCTTTGTTGTTACCTAGTAGGTTATTTACCTCATTTTTCTAAGTTTAAATCAATCTTGTATTTCTTGGTATTGCCTTGACTTCCTCTCCATATGAAAGTTCTATGACTACATTATTTAATCCCTCTTTTTTGTTTTAATGTTATCACCTTTTACATATTGATGTCTCTGTTTCCCTATTTTCAGTGTTTTCTCTGTTTCCCTATTTTCAATGTTTTAGCTTTGATTTATTTTTGTGACTTCCCTATCTGGGTTGATATCTGGTTGTTCTGTCCTGTGTTCTAGTCTTGGGTTGTTATCTGATGTTACTGATTTTCTAACTGGAGTACTCCCCTTAGTATTTCTTGTAATTTTGGTTTGGCTTTTACAAATTCCCTTAACTTTTGTTTATCTGGAGATGCCCTAATTTCGCCATCATATTTGAGAGACAGTTTTGCTGGATATATAGTTCTTGGCTGGCAAATTTTTTCCTTGAAGGCTTTATATATGCCTGCATGGTTTTTGCTGAGTAGCCCGAGCTTAGTCTTATTGGCTCTCCTTTGTAGATGACTTTTTGTTTATACCTAGTCACCCTTAAAATTCTCTCTTTATCTTTGATTTTGGCAAGTTAGATTTTAATATGTCTTGGTGACTTTCTTTTGGGATCTTGGATAGATATCTTCTCATCATTCATGATATCAGGGAACTTTTCTGCCAACAAATCTTCAACAATCCTCCTTGTATTTTCTGTTATCCCTTCTGTTCTGGTACTCCAATCACTCGTAGGCTATTGCTCTTGACAGAGTCCCACATAATTATTAGGGTCTCTTCATTTTTTAAAAATTCTTTATCTGATTTGTCCTCAGATAAGTTGGTGTCAAGTGCTTTAACTTCAATCTCACTAATTCTGACTTCCATTGCCTCAATTCTGCTCCTATGACTTTCTATTGAGTTGTCTAATTCTGAAATTTTATTGTTAGTCTTTTGGATTTCTGTTTGCTGTCTCTCTGTGAATTCTCACAGCCTGTTAAATTTGTCTTTATGTTCTTGAATAACCTTCTTAAATTCCTCTGCTGCTTTGTCTGTGTGTTCCTTCGCTTGGTGTGCATTTTGCCTGATCTCCTTCCTGATGATCCTGAAGAGTTCTGTATATTAATCTTTTGAATTCTACCTCCAGTAACTCCAAGTCTTTCTTTTCCTCTGGGAGGTTTCTTGGTTGTTTGATTTGGCTGCTTGCTGAAGCCATCATGGTCTGCCTGTTTATGTGATTTGATATTGACTGTTGTCTCCAAGCTATCAGTAAGTTATTATATTTATTCATTTATGTTTGCTTACTGTGTCCTAGCTTCTTGTTTTGTTTCGATATGTCCAAATATGCTGGTCATGTGAGCTACTTAGATTATTGGTGTCTTTGAAGCTCTCACATCCTGTCACCAGGTGGTTACAGCTGTTATTAGGTATGTGAGCCCAGGAGTCTATTTACTTTTCTTGTTTGGATTCAGCTCAGATGTCCACATAGTAGGTCACTGAGTATGTGGTGCAGACTCTCACCTACAATCCTAGATGGGCAGGTCTATGTAGAGGTGATTGGAGTAGGCACAGGTATCTGGCTGTTGTAGGGGCTTATCTGCTGAGCAAGGTAGGGGGCTGACTCCTGCCTCAAGTGCCTAGGTGAAAGGCATGTCCCTGTTCCCTAGAGCACATAGATAGGTGAGTTTTGCTGTCAGACTTTAAGCACCCAATGCTGTTGGCTGTAAAGACTGGGAGGCACCGCTTATTCTTGGACTCCTGTAGCGGGTAGCTAGGTGTGGTGGGTGGAACCACCAGTCCTCAGGCCTCTGATGTTTGTAGGTGAGGACCCTGCTTAATGGGCAGAGTGGTGTCAAATGTCACAAATCTGCCACTCCCTCTGATAGCTGATGCAGTTGAAAATAGGCTTCAGGTATATACATGTTGTACTGTGCTAATGAGGGCATACATTGTTGAAACGGACTCACAGAGGTCTAGGTGTGGGTGAATGGCATTCAAAGTCTGTGGGCCACTTATACCTGTGCCTAGGCAAAGGAGCTGTGCCTGCCCTCAGTTCCTGGGTTATGGGAGCTGGTAGATTATTTTTTCCTGTTTGTTAATTTGTTCCATCTTCAAAGCTGGGAGAATGGTTTGGGGGCATACTATGTGTCCCATTTCTGGCCCAGTGGGTATGGCAATTGCTGAATCTGGCCCGGGACTGGAGCAGAGCAGGGGAGAAGCGAGTGAATGGAAGAGAGGTACTTTCCAAAGTGGGGAGGGGTTTTTCCATCCCATGTGGTAGGTTAGATGCTCACACTTAACTTTCACAGATTCACTGTCACTTCTTCATGGTTCTAGAGGCTTGCACAGACTCTCCACCGCTAAGTTTTCCCGGTGTGAAAAACACATTCCAAGTGCTACTGCTTGCCTCAGCCCACGGACGCTGACTGATCCAGCCTGCTGGGTGCTGGCCAGGTCAGGCCTGGCAAATCCTTGCTGCTTCTGAACTGTCTCTCCCTCTGCCTGTCACTCACTTCAGCTCCTCAACTTTGTCTTTGATGTCCAGGGCTCCTAGATTGTTATATATAATCGATTCACTTTTTTGGGGGGTCTTTTTTTTTTATCATAAGAGGGACCACAGGAAGCATCTGACTACTCTGCTATCTTGGCCGCACATTCCAACACACATACTTCTAAAAAATATGTTTATTCTATGTTTCCTAACTTTTTGGATACCCCATATTGGTGTTCTGCCTTTACCATGTAGCATTATTTTATTCCTGTTTTTTCCATTTCAACTCTTTATTTTTAAAAATTATGTATTATTTTGTTACTGCTAAACTATTTTCATATTCTTAGAAAAATTGTTGCTTATTTCTAATTTTTGTGCAGCTGTGGTTGTATTTATATGAATTATTTTGGTGGGCCATCATTTTTTAGTATATAGTCCCTAAAATCAAGTCAGCCAATCAAAACATATGACCAGTTAAATAGCTGTGATGTATTATTAGTTTTTCTCTGTATGGATTGAAATAACTTAGGTCTATCCCATAAGCGAGGCTAATTTTGGAAGCTTAAGGAGTGTGTTCTGTGTCTTAATAATATTTTAATTATAATTAAAAAAAAATACTTGCAAAAGCATGTGTGTGCAGTATAAATATTGACCTAAAAAAGAAAGAAAAAAAAAAAAAAGAAAAAATGTACCTAATTTCATTTGTTTGGATTCTGTCTTTATCTTGCTTTTAGATCTTGTTTTTTTTCCAAAAAATGCAGTCAAACATTACAAGATCTAAAGTTTGATAACACCTCAAGTGCTCTAGTGCACATCCTTTTTGGTGGATGGTAGTTCTGAGATAGCACCTTAACTTATACTTTTATTGCTATGTCTACAGTTATTTATAAATATATTACAAATATGTATGTGTATCATCTATACAGACACACACATACACAACATGGGTAATGGCAGTCTGGTTTTGAAGGCCTCTTCCATGTGGAAGGAGGAAGTCTTTAGCCAGTTCTCTTTCCCTCTTACCCAAGGAGTTAACCAAGTAAATGTGCCAAATACTCTTTTATGTGTTAGGTACGCACCAGAACAAAAAGAAGTGCATAAACACGGCAAAAGGTTTTAAGTGAAATTGATAGAGTAAAAAATTTTAATACCCAGCCTCACCAGTGAGAAGTAGTAAATTGGACTGATTAAGTGACTAAGAATAGCCTGGATCTTGAGTAAGGGCAGGATTTGGGCTTATAAGTGATCTTATCTAATACTGGGTCTTCGGACTCTAATTGAAGTTTTTGAGCAAATCTTTATCCATTTCTAAACGTTGAGCTGCCCTTTTTTTCCCCTTGAAATAAAGGGAAAAAGGAAATGGAATGCTCTGCTTATAATTCCAGTGGAGAAATAAGGAAACACTCATTTTTTCTTAATTCGAGTAATCCTTTTAAGCAAGTTAGTTAAGAAATACATGAAAAGTTTCAAGCTATCCTGAAACATTACAATGTCATTTCATGTTTTATCCTCCTTTACTCTTCAGTCTACCTCCTCACCCCCAACAAACACACTTAAGTACTCAGTGAGGGTAAAGGCAAAAATGCAGAAAGTTTCGTTTACAAAGGCAATTCCCTTAAGGTATAAGCTCCTTCCTTTGAAGCTTAGACCGTGCAAAGCAAAGTGTCTTTTATCTCTGTTCTGGTTTGTAGCATGAGACATATAAAAGGTGTGTTCAACTTAACTTAGTCTTACACTTGTCCTCTTAAGAACAATTTTTTTTTCTTGTCATATATAAAATTTCTTAGGAATTGGAAAATGGGAGTTTAGTGAAAAAAAAAAAAGCAAAGTATATTGCCACAGACTCAATCATAATTTATGTATTCAGTGATGATGAGAAAATGACTTTTCCTCAGCAGTATTTAACACCTTTCTTTTGAAATTATTTGAATACCTAGCAGGTGTTCCATCTAATCATGGAGGAAGTTGGGATGGAAGGTAGAGACGTAATAATATTATCTGTCAAGTTAAAAGAATGCAATAATAGACCCCAAATTCAATTCTAGGAAGCAGGTCCACTCAGCATTCAACAAACCTCTAGAATTAGAAGTTAAGAAGGGTTAGTTATTTGGAGTGGGTGGTGAAGAGGGAGGGTGTAAGGAATAGTTTTTTGACCATGACACTAGGTTTCTTCTTTGTTTTCCTTCATCATTTTTACCTTATTTTCATCATCTTCAATCTCTCCTTTAGAGCCTCCTCAAAAATTTCCTCCATAATGACTTTCACTGGGTTGGTCTGAGGAACAATTTTGGTTGGAGGTGGGAAGACGGATCAGCCCTAAACTTTTCAAGGTAAGGGTCTTCAAAAGAGTGCAAAAAAAGTGAAGAAAAGGGGAAGAAAAATCATGTGTCTAGGGAAATAGATCAAGGATAGCAGATGGGCAGAAGAGGAAAGGATGAGAAGGGTAGGGAATAGGGAGCAAGGAAGGGAATGAACAGTGGATTAGGGCAAAAAAAAAAAAAAAAAGGAACGACACTTTAAAGAGAGGCTAAAGAGCCATTCTTATTCTTCAGCTGTTTTGGTTACTGAGAGAAGTGTGGGAAGTGTGGGCCTGAATAGGGAGACAGAATTTGCTCTTTTTTTTTTTTTTTTTTCCCTTCATGCCTTTCAGCTCCTTTACTCTGTATTTCACTTTAATTTTTCTGATTTCTTACAGGGTTTATTCCAACAGCTTTGTACAGACGTGTGGGACCATCAGCAAAGCTGGTCTCCAAGCCTCTAGCTGTGAAGTTCTTTTACAGTGGGTCTGTAAGAAGGTCAGACTTTGATGGATGGTCACTCTGTCTGGACCCTCAGATCTGTCTTACAACTCCTGAAAAAGGGGGAGCTGGCCACTTAGTATTGGGACAACCATGAGTATATATTTAGTGAATGCTGAATCTTCTAGTATATGGTATTAGAGGTAAGATTAATGTAGCCTCCCAAGGATTGATGCTTTACTGCTGACTATCTTTGAGACTATTTTGATATTATATTAGTGATGAAAGAAAATTTGTGAAATAGATATAGTTTGTTCTTAGTATTTCTCTAGCAACTAATGCTGACTCTCTCATGCCTACCCCTACCATCTCTGTCATGCCTACCCCTATCTTTTCTATACTGTAATTTCAGGTTATCTGATAAAATCTGTGCAAATATACTATTGCTAAAGTTCTAGAGGATTTTTATATGTTCTAAAGGGTTAACATGTTACTTCTCCCAGATAATAAATTTTTACTCTTAATAGTGGCCCTTTGCAGATAGAGCTTAACTCTAAAAATTAATGTTAATGATGAGAATATAAATTGTGGGAAGTAGGTGAGGACTGGGTGGCACTTTACAGTTCTCAGCTCTTCACACTTTCATAAACACCTTGCCTTGATTTATGAATATGTGTATATGTGCTGTGTGACCAACAGAACCAATGTGTGACTGTACCTTTTCCACACTTTGAATGTGTGATTTGCATGTTATGCGATTTCACTACATTCATCCGTATGATGAGGCATTTTCATAGAGGAAAGTTTAAAGAGGCAGTTTATATGATTGAGTCCCTAGATTATTATTTTTTTTGTATGAATCATTTTCTTTTCATAAACACAGTAAAATAGTTTTTATTGGGTTTACAGGATTGGTCTGTATACAATTACAGTGAGTCTTGGTAACATTTATTACAATGCCATTTCCTTACATACAGTAGTTTGTAAATACTTGAGTTTTATATTTTGTTAGGGGCTGGGCCCACATAGGTTTTTTTTTTTTTTAATTGTCTTTAGGTGAAAGTTTACAGCTTAAGCTAATCTCTCATACAAAAATTTATAAACTTATTGCTATGTAACATTAGTTGCAATCACTATAATGTAATAGTACACTCCCCCTTTCCACCTTGGGTTGCCTGTGTCCATTCAACCAGCTCCTGTCCCTTCCTGTTCTCATTCTGCCTCAGGACAGGAGCCACCCCTTTGGTCTCCTGTATCTACTTGAACTAAGAAAAACACTCTTCACGAGTATTATTTTATGTTTTATAGTCCAGTCTAATCTTTGAAGAGTAGGCTTCGGGAATGGTTTTAGTTCTGGGTTAATAGAATGTCCGGGGGCCATGGCTTTGAGGGTTCCTCCTGTCTCAGTTAGATCATTAAGCCTGGTCTTTTTCCATGAATTTGAGTTCTGCTCTGTACTTTTTTTTCTCCTGCTCCACCAAGGACTCTCTGTTGTGTTCCCTATCAGGGAGGTCATTAGTGGTAGCTGGGCACCATCTAGTTCTTCTGGTCTCAGGCTGATGGAGTCTCTGATTTATGTGGCCCTTTTGTCTCTTGGGTTAATATTTTCCTGGTGTCTTTGGTGTTCTTCATTCTCCTTTGTTTCAAGTGGGTTGGGACCAAATGATGCATCTTAGATGGTGGCTCACAAGCTTTTAAGACCCCAGATGCCACTCACCAAAGTGGGATGCAGAACATTTTCTTAAACTTTGTTATACTGATTGACCGAGATGCCCCCAAGCCCTCACCCCTGCTACTCTGTCCCTTGAAGTGTTTAGGTTGTGTTCAGGAGCCCAGATTAGTTTAGGCACTATGCTTCAAAAATGAGAAGGGCTTTATTGTTTCTTCTAAATTGGGTTTGGACATAGATAAGGAAGGAAGATGATGTTTACATTCCCGGAAGGCAGTAATGGAGGGGACCATAATACTGTAGTATTGATGACACTGGATTGTGATCTTCTTATTTGTCTTTCTCTTCTGTAGTTCTTTTAGAGTGTGGACTATATCTTATTTACCACTGTATCTCAAGCATCTAAGGTAGTAAATATTAGATCAATGAATGGATGAATAAAAATATAAGAATATTTTATTTTTATTTTAGTTTTTTCAGTTAGTCCAAGTTGGTTACAGGGATTAAGGGCAAGAAAGAGTATATCCTAATCCTTTCTTATCTACCCATCCTGTTGCTGTTGAGTTGATTTCGTGACCCTATAGTACAGAGTAGAACTGCCCCATAGGGTTTCCAAGGCTGTTATCTTTATGGAGGCAGATTGCCACATCTTTCTCCCAAAGAGTGGCTGGTGAGTTAGCAGCTGAGCATTTAACCACTCTGTCACCAGGGATATGAGCAGTCAATAGCTGATTTTGAAAAAGCGAAGGGCCAGTTAATATGAATGTAATGTTCATAGAAGGAAGTGGTGGAAACAAGCTCCCATACCCTATCATCTCTTATGTTTGGTTCTGGAGTAAAATGTTCTTGGGATTAGGGCAGGTACCTATTGGTTATGGATGTGATAGCAACTCCCACTTGGTTAAAGATGTAATGATAGTGATTCCACTAGAGCCATGGCTTGGCTGCTACAGGATATACAATCCCATTTAGCTATTTAAAGAGAAACCCAGGAGTACAGTAGGCTCTTAAATTTTCTCCTGGACAGGCAGGATGTGTGCAGTTGCGCTCTGTGAATAGGTTTGTCTTCTTGTAAGGATTTTTGCTCCTTCTCATCAGAATTGGGTCTAGCGCTTACTGCTTTGTTTCCCCTATGAGTATTACATTGGAAGCAGTAGCTTATTTCGTTGTCATTTATTTGGTCCTTTAACTTATTTGTTAGGGTCCAGGGCCAGTTATACTTCCTGGGTGGTGCAAATGGTTAAGTGCTCAACTATTAACTGAAACGTTGACAGTTTGAACCTACCCAGAAGTACCTCAGAAGAAAGGCCTGGTGATCTATTTCTAAAAAACTAGCCATTGAAACCTTATGGAGCACAGTTCTACCCTGACATACATGGGGTCACCACGAACTGCTCCATAGGGTTTTCAAGGCTGTCTTGGTTATCGAGTGCTGTTATAACAGAAATACCACAAGTGGATGGCTTTAACAAGGAGAAATTTATTTTCTCACAGTCTAGGAGGCTGGAAGTCTGAATTCAGGGTGCCAGCTCCAGGAGAAGGCTTTCTCTCTCTTTCGCCTCTGGGGAAGGTCCTTGTCATCAATCTTCCCTGGTTGAGGAGCTTCTCAGTGCAGAGACTGGGGGTCCAAAGGACACACTATTCTCCTGGCTCTTGTTTTCTGGTAGTGTGAGGTCCCCCTGTCTCTCTCTACTTGTTTCTCTCTTTTATATCTCAAAAAAGATTCACTTAAGAAACAACCTAATCTTATAGATTGAGTTCTGCCTCAATAACATAACTACCTATAATCCTGCCTCATTAACTTCATAGAGGCAGAATTTACAACACATAGGAAAATCACATCAGATGACAAAATGGTGGGCAATCACACAATCCTGGGAGTCATAGCCTAGCCAAGTTGACACACATTTTTGGGGAACACAGTTCAATCCATGACAAAGGTATGACCTTTTGAAAGCAGATCACCAGAACTGTCTTCTGAGGTGCCTCTGGGTACCTTTAATCTGTTAACTTTTTGGCCATTTGCACCACCCAGGGACTATTTGAGTTGGACTCCAGACTTCAAGTTCTCCTTTCCATCCCTAACTTGCAAAGAAATGTTCAGCACCTCTTTGTGGTGAACAGGGAAGGGGGTGATGATCTTTTTTTAAAAAAATATTTTATTGTGATTTGGAGAAAATTTACATAGCAAATTAGGTTCTCATTTAGTAATTTCTATGCATACTATTCAGTGACATTGGTTATACTTTTCACAATGTGTCAGCATTCTCATTATTTTTGTTCTGGTTGTTCTGTTTCCATTAATCTAGCTTCTTTGTCCCCCCCTTAATTTCTCATCTTTGGTCTGGGGTTAATGTTGACCATTAAGTCTCATTTAGATGATTGTTTAGAGGAGCACAGTACTCACAGGTGATGTCATGGATTGAATTGTGTCCCGCCAAAATATCTATCAACTTGGCTAAGTCATGATTCCCAGGATTGTGTGATTGCCCACCATTTTGTCATCTGATGTGATTTCCCTATGTGTTGTAAACCCTATCACTATGATGTAATGAGATGGATTAGTGGCAGTTATATTGATGAGATATACAAGATTAGATCGTGTCTTAAGCCAATGTTTTTTGAGATATAAAAGAGAGAAGTGAGCAGAGAGACATGCGGACCTCATACTACCAAGAAAGCAGTGCTGGGAGCAGAGTGTGTCCTTTGGAACTGAGGTTCCTACGCAGAGAAGCTACTAGACTAAGGGAAGATTAATGACACTGACTTCCTCCAGAGCCAACAGAGAAAGCCTTCACCTGAACTGATGCCCTGAATTTGGACTTGTGACCTACTAGATTGTGAGAGAATAAAATTCTCTTTGTTAAAGCCATCTACTTGTGGTATTTCTGTTACAGCAGCACTAGATGACTAAGACAGGTGATATTATTTATTTTATGAGCCACTCTGTCTTTTGGCTAATAGGTGACCTCTAGAAGTGGCTTGAGTTCCAAGTTTAAAGGGTGTCCCAGGGCAGTAGTTCTGAAGGTTCTTCTAGCCTCTACTGGCCCAGTAAGTCTGGCCTTTTTTAGAAATTTGAGTTTTGTTCTACATTTTTTTCCCCACTCTATCCAGGACCATCTATTGTGTCTCTGGTCAGAAAGGTTGGTTGTAGTAGCAGGGCACCATCTAGTTCTTCTGGTCTCAAAGTAGGTGAGGCTATGGTTTGTGTAGATCGTTAGTCCTATAGATTAGTTTCTTCTTTGAGTCTTTGGTTTTCTTCTTTCTGTTTTGTTCCAGATGTGTAGAGACCAATAGTTGAAACTTAGATGGCTGCTTTCAAGCTTTTAAGACCCCAGACGCTACTCACCAAACTAGGATGTAGAACATTATCTTTATGAGCTATGTAATGCCAATTGACCCAGTTGCCGCTCAAGACTAAGGGTTCTAAACTCTCAAACCCAAGAACCCAATCCCATAAGGTGTTTGGTTATGTCTAGAAAGCATCCATAACTGTGTCCTCTATGTGCTTTATTTTATATATGAATATATATGCAGCACATGTGAACCTGTATATACATTTGCCTATAGAAATACCTATACATGTGAACCCGTATATTCATATGTATTTACCTGTATGTATACATCTACCAAACCCTGGTGGCATAGTGGTTAAGAGCTACAGCTGCTAACCAAAAGGTTGGCAGTTGGAATCCACCAGGCGCTCCTTGGAAACTCTATGGGGCAGTTCTACTCTGTCCTATAGGGTCGTTATGCGTCGGAATCAACTCTATGGCAGTGGGCTTTGTTTTTTTTTTTGGTATGTAACCAAACACATATTTTTTGGTTATTACGATTGTTGCAATGTCATGTGTCTTTTGACATATTTTTTTATTCAGTCAAATTTAATCTATCCTTTCATTTATGACTTTGGATCTGTGATATATTTAGAAAAACCTCCCCCCTTTAAGATTATATGAAACAGCTGTCTCTTCTTTCAGTGCTTTTATTGTTTCATTATTCATATTACTGGGAAAAAAAAAGATATTTTAGTTTTGATTTATTTTGCTGCAAGATAGAAATAAGGATCTCACTTTATTTTCTCCCACAGGCTGCTCAGTTTTCACAAATTCGGTTAATGCATAAGCTATTTTTACCCCATTGTTTTGATATTTCACCTTTAACATAAACTAAATTCCTATATGCATTTAGGAATACTTCTAGACTTTCTGTTCTGTCTTACTACTATGACTGTGTCTTTATCAGCTGGGTACCATGCTTTATATTTCCTATCTTATGAAGCCAAGCCTCCTTACTGCTCTTCTTTTTCAGAATTTTCTCAGATATTCTTATTTATTTTTTCACGTGAATTTCAGAATCAGGTTATCTAATTTCAAAAGAAAATACTGCTATTTTTGTTAGGACATCATTAAACCTCTGGGTGACTTTACAGATTAAACTCATAGATTAACTGTATAATGCTGAATCTTCATACTCAAGGACAGGGTAGGTCTTTTTGTATGTTCACGTCTTCTTCTGTGTTTTTCAGGAGCACATTAAAATTTTCTTCATGTGAATAGTTCATATTTCTTGTTAAGTTTATTTCAAATTATTTTAATTAATTTTTTTTCTGTGATCACAAATGCTGTATTTCCTTTGTTATATCTTTTTACTGATTGTTTTTACATAAATGAATATTATTTGTTTCTGTACCTTAATTTTGTTACCACCTTACTGAATTCTTGTGTTGTTTCTAACGGTTTTTCAGTTGATTCTAGTGCATTTTTTAGGCAAGCAATCATATAATCTGTAAAGAATTATAACTTTATATTCATAGATCTTACTTCTTTCTCTTGGTTCATTGCATTGCTTAAAATCTTCAGAACAATGTTAAATAATAAAGATGTTAATATACACACTTGCTTACTTCCTGACTTAAGTGCGAATGCATTAAATATTATGCTCATAACTATTTATTCACATGCAACTTCTGTCAGCTTTTTTACATTTTACAAATGATCATTTCATCCCAAGAACAGTACTACTTTAATAAGTAAGGGCTACTGAATTTTTTTTTTTTTATAGCAACTGAATTAATATATAAATGATGAATTTATATAAAGCAAAGGCCATGATATGTCCAAATGAAACCTAGTATACAAATGAAGATTTTTTGTGTGTGTTTTGAATGGAGAAAATTTTGGGCAGTATTGAATTACCACATAGCACACAGAAGTATTATCATACCAACCCCCGAATATGGCTTCCTTTTTAGCTAGTGCCATATTCACTTTGTGAGTGGTGATTTAAATACAGCAAAACCATATCATATAAAACATTATATTTAAGTTTTAATTAGAATTTTACCAGTTTTATGGTTTTGATTGATTTTAATTTAAAATTTGATTTGAATTCACTGTTAATTTTAAAGATACAAGCATATGGGATTTTATACTTAATTTTATGTTTGTACTCAGTTAAATATTTTAATACAATATTGGTGATCTGAAAATTATGAAATTATTTACCGTATTTTATGTTTTTTTGCCAACTGTGCCCTCCCCCTTCGAAGTGTTCTCACAAGTGCTACTACCATTTTTTTTAACAAGTTGCTGTAAAAAAAAAAAAATATATATATATATATATGTATATACGCACATACATATATTGCAGTATTGGTGATGCCGTGGTTAGGTGTTTGGCTGCTAACCAAAAGGCCAGCAGTTCGATTCTACCAGCTGCTCCTTGGAAACCCTATGGGGTAGTTCTATTCTGCATTCTAGAGTCGCTATGAGCTGGAATCGCCTTGACAGCAACAGGACTATATATATTGGTGAGAAGTCGTGGTGGTACAGTGGTTAAGAGCTACAGCTGCTAACCAAAAAGATCAGCAGTTGGAAGCCACCAGCCACTCCTTGGAAACCCTATGGGACAGTTCTACTCTGTCCTAGAGGTTCACTGTGTGTCAGAATCGACTCAATGGACAAAGTTTTTGGTTTTTTGGTTTATATATTAATGTGGTGACACTGATGGATGGGGGGACGAACATTCTAAAATACAGAAGGCTAGTTTTATGAGACAGCCTGAAACAAATATTAAGAAAGGAATACTCATATTTACTAGAGAACTCTTAAAATGATTCCTTGATGTAGACTGAAGTCAGGCTGATTAACTTCTCCTTGCCTTAGGTCTCAGAACGTTTAGAAAAAAAAAAAAACTTTTTGTAAAAATGATGTTAAACATGGAGAGAATGAAGCTGGCTTGTTATAATCATCTTTTTTTTTTTTTTTTCTTTTTGCTCCATACTGCCACAGAGAATTTTTAACACATCATCAGAGTTAGAAAAAAATTTTTTTTTTTTTTAGAACTTAAACTTATAAGATTTCTTATTTGTAAATTCCACTGTGGTTTGACTGCAATTTGTTCTGTTTTTGTGCAACTGAGTTTTGAACCCGAGTTTATGATTTCACTTTATTATTATTATGTTTTATCTTATTTCCCTTTAAAGTCTAAACTATAATCTCAATTTCAGCATTTGGTACACTAGTTATTCCTTCTATACCATAAGTATCTCAGCTGGGTATTTAGTCACTGATAAAATTTTGAACAAGTTATGGAGGACTAAGCACTCAGTCCGAAATACTCCACTAACACTAAAGAACTCTTTTAGTCTACCTTTGGGTGCAGTATCTCCACCAGCTTCAGATTTTCTAATTTTTCAGGCATACAACTCAACAGTCTTTATCTTGTCTATAAGGGATAATAAGAATTTGCTATTCTTTGGTGGAAACATGACACATTATTTATAGCAAACCTAAGATCTATTAACTATTCATTTTTTGTTTAATGCACTTAAATATCTACTGAGTTTGCCTCTACTAAACTGATTGTGGTTTAAGACCTTTGCATCCCCAATAAAGTACCACCCTTAGCGACATGATTCTTAGATAGCACAACATGTCAGGGAGCCAGTTTTATAGCAGACACTGGGAGAGCTCTGAGAGTTGTGTCCGGATTTTTCTTGTTCATGGTTGAATTATTTCACTCATTAATTTATTTATTCTATCGATATTTGTTGTACCTTTACTACATGCAGCACTATGTTAGGCACTGGGAGTGTAAGGGTGAGCCAAATAGACACTGTGATGGAGTTTATAGTGTGGTGTGAGAGAAGTTAACAAATAACCAAACAAAATTTTGTATACTACATTTCATCAAATTTAAGAATGCTGCCAGTAGTAATATGCATCTTCATTTCATAGATGTGAAAATGTGATCAAATACATGTCTTAGAAAGGATGAAATATGGTAATTGCAAACAGTGGTAAGTGGCATGAAAGAAAAATATTGGATACAATGAAAAGTTTTGATCTAGCCTACATAGTTTCTTGGAAGAAAAATAATTTCAATTGCTATTTGAAGGATAAATAGAATAAACTAGTTAAGTAAGTGAGGGCAGTAGTGGGCAAAGTAACATGTTCAAAAGGCACCAAGGCAGAGAGAAATATGGCGTACTTAAAAAACTGAGACAGGGATGGAGGAGGATACAGGGGCCATATGATATAGGGCTATGCAAGTTATATTAAGGATTTTTTCTTTATCTTTGTTGTTGTTGTTGGTAGATGCTGTCGAGTCAGTTTCAACTCATAGCAACCCTATGTACAACAGAACAAAACACTGCCTGATCCTGTACCATCCTCATGATCGTTGTTATGCTTGAGCCCATTGTTGCAGCCACTGTGTCAGTCCATCTCTTTGAGGGTCTTCCTCTTTTTCACTGACTCTCTACTTTACCAAGCATGATGTCCTTTTCCAGGGACTGATCCCTCCTGATAATATGTCCAAAGTATGTGAGATGAAGTCTTGCCATCCTTGTTTCTAAGGAGCTTTCTGGCTGTACTTTTTCCAAGACAGATTTGTTCTTTTGACAGTCCATGGTATATTCAATATTCTTCATCAACACCGTAATCCAAAGGCATCAATTCTTCTTCCGTTTTCCTGATTCATTGTCCAGCTTTCACACGAATATGAGGCAATTGAAAACGCTATGGCTTGGGGTCAGGCAAACCTTATTCTTTTTTTTGAATCTTTTTGTTCTGCTTTAAGTGCAAGTTTACAAATCAAGTCAGTCTCTCACACAAAAACCCATATACACCTTGCTACACACTCCCAATTACTCTCCCCCTAATGAGACAGCCTGCTCTCTCCCTCCACTCTCTGTTCGTGTCCTTTTCACCAGCTTCTAACCCCCTCCACCCTCTCATCTCCCCTCCAGGCAGGAGATGCCAACATAGTCTCAAGTGTCCACCTGATCCAAGAAGCTCACTCCTCACCAGCATCCCTCTCCAACCCATTGTCCAGTCCAATCCATGTCTGAAGAGTTGGCTTCGGGAATGGTTCCTGTCCTGGGCCAATAGAAGGTCTGGGGGCCATGACCACTGGGGTCCTTCCAGTCTCAGTCAGAACATTAAGCCTGGTCTTATGAGAATTTGGGGTCTGCATCCCACTACTCTCCTGCTTCCTCAGGGGTTCTCTGTTGAGTTCCCCATCAGGGTAGTCATCGATTGTAGCCAGGCACCATCTAGTTCTTCTGCAAACCTTATTCTTCAAGGTGACATCTTTGCTTTTTAACACTTTAAAGAGGTCTTTTGCAGCAGATTTGCCAATGCAATGTGTTGTTTGATTTCCTGGCTGCTGCTTCCATGGACGTTGGTTGTGGATCCAAGTAAAATGAAATCCTTGACAACTTCAGTCTTTTCTTGTTTGTCATGATGTTGCTTATTGGTTCAGTTGTGAGGATTTTTGTTTTCTTTATGTTGAGGTGTAACCCATAGTGAAGGCTGTACTCTTTGATCTTCATCAGTAAGTGCTTCAAGTTCAAGTTCAGTTTCAGCAAGCAAGGTTGTGTCATCTGCATAACGTAGGTTGCTAATGTGTTCATCCAATCCTGATGCCTCATTCTTCTTCATATAATCCAGCTTCTCAGATTATTTGCTCAGCATACAGATTGAATAAGTATGATGAAAGGATACAGCCCTGAGACACACCTTTCCTGATTTTAAGCCATACAGTCTCCTCTTGTTCTTTTCAAATGGCTGCCTCTTGATCTTTATCTTAGTGTAACAACAAATTGCTGGAAGGTTTTAAGCACAGAAATGACATGACCATTTCATCTTTGAAGTAAGCCACAAGTTTATCAAGATGATGATGACTGTTTACCCTTGGTTCCATCCTTGAAGAGTAATGATACATTTTTACTTAGGAGGAGGTCTTTCAGATTCTACAGATTGGAACATCTGTAAGACAAATCTTTCTCTTGCTAGTAATGATCTTTCATTATAGCAGAGCTTTGATGACAGTGAAGTCTTTATTTCCATATTAAAACTGAGATGAAGAGAGGAAAAAGGAGGTGGTATAGGGGAGGAAACTCTTGTTCTGGTGCAAAAAAGAGAGTATGAAAGTGATATGATTAAAAGCTAAAGAGGAGTGATTTTCAAGGTGGAGGAAGCACTCATTAGGATCAAATGCTAAAAAGATGTAAAATAAAATGAGAGTATTCTATGAGATTGATAATGTGGAGGTCACTCTTCATCATGGTTCATTGGTGTGCTGGTGACAAATGTGAAATTTCAGTTAGCTGACAAATAAGAGGTAAGGAAGTGGAAACAATGCATTTAGAAGGTTCTTTTTTTTTTTTTAAGTAGTTATGACAGGAAGGAAAGAGATAATATCTAAATAGATGGTTATATGCAGGGTCAATGCATTTATAAATATAGATAGGAGAAAGCTTGCAACTTGAGGTGAAAAATTCAGTTGAAAGAGAAAGGATATTTAATAGACCAAGATTCCGGAGGCAGTGAAAGAATATGAGACCAATGCACAACTGGAAGAAATAACCTTGGATGGGAGGAGTGTCCCCTCTAATGGAAAGGAGGATGGTTGAGGATTCTGAGAAGTTTTGAGTGGTAGGAAAGAAAATATAGACAGTTCTTGATTGATAGACTCTATTTTATCAGTGAAATAAAAGACAAGGTCATGTGCTAAGAATGAGGGAAGAAGTGAAGGGTTTGGGGGACCATGGAAGGTAGAATTTTAGAACATTGCAAAGGGAAAAGAGAGACACCTGCCTATAGACACAACATCACTGGGCAGCACTGAGAGCTCAGATGAAGCAGAAGGCTGTACGTTTTTAGTTTCAGTCTGCACCACTGCCTGATTTTTGGCAGCAGCCCTTGTCCCACTAGCGGTAATAACAGAGAAGTTAAATGATAGGAATGATGAAGGGTGAGGATTTTTCAGGGTGGCTTTAGGGGAAGGAAAGAGGCAGAAGGAAATCAAAGTAGCCAGCCAAACAGTGAGGATGCTGAAGTGAGGACTGTGTTGGGGAGAGAAAGATTTCAGAGTAACAGTGTAAAAGATAAAATAACAGACACAGAGTCTTATTTGCTGGCTCTCTACTTGCTCAGCTATGGAAATTTGTAGACTTGAGGCTAAGTGGGGCATAAGAGAGTGCAGGGAAGAACCTGATCTGAGTCTCCTATTATGGAGGGTGTCATGGATTGAATTATGTCCCTCCAAAAATGTGTGTATCAACTTGGTTAGGCCATGATTCCCAGTATTCTGTGGTTGTCCTCCATTTTGTGATTGTAATTTTATGTTAAAAGGGTTAGGGTGTGATTGTAACAGCACCCTTACCCACGTCAGATCCATGATCCAATATAAAGGGAGTTTCCCTGGGGTGTGGCCTGTACCACCTTTTATCTCTCAAGAGATAAAAAGGAAAGAGAAGCAAGCAGACAGTTGGGGACCTTATACTACCAAGAAAGCAGCACCAGGAGCAGAGCACGTCCTTTGGACACAGGGTCCCTGCACCTGAGAAGCTCCTCAACCATGGGAAGATTGAGGACAAGGACCTTCTTCCAGAGCTGACAGAGAGAGAAAGCCTTCCCCTGGAGCCAATGCCCTGAATTTGGACTTGTAACCTACTAGACTGTGAGAAAATAAATTTCTCTTTGTTAAAGCCATCCACTTGTGGTATTTCTGTTATGGCAGTACTAGATGACTAAGACAGAGGACATAGAAACTTTTATCTGTCTATCGATAAGAAACTGGCAGAGAATGACAGGGCAAGGAGGGGGGTAGCTTCAATAGGTGTAATGTGTACCCTTACAGATATTTGGTGAGTGGGTATATGAGCTCCCCTGGGCCCAGAGGAAGCAGAAGTAGGTAGCGGCATTTGAGTTATCTACAAAGAGCTTTACCCAAAAGCACTGTCTACAAAACAACGGACCTTCCAAGAAAGAAGTCATGTGGGACATTTCACTAGAAGTTGAGAGGTAAGGTAGTCCTAAGAGGCCTCTCAGACAGCCTATCACCCGTGTCAGGGAATGATGCATTATAGAAATTCCCCAGGGATCTCTGTGTGGAGTCTTCTAAAATCCACAAAAGTGCCCCATGAGAGATAACTGATATTTGGGTGTCGTATATGTTAAAAAAAACCCGTTGCTGTTGAGTCGACTCCAGCTCATAGCGACCCTATAGAGCAGAGTAGAACTGCCCCATAGAGTTTCCAAGGAGCATCTGGTGGAATTGAGCTGCTGACCTTTTGGTTAACAGCCATAACTCTCAACCACTACACCACCAGGGTTTCCAGGGTGTTGTATGGGTAAATGGAAATCCTGGTGGTGTAGTAGTTAAGAGCTATGGCTGCTAACCAAAAGGCCAGCAGTTCGAATCCACTAGGTGCTCCTTGGAAACTCTATGGGGCAGCTCTACTCTGTCCTATTGGGTCGCTATGAGTTGGAATCAACTCAATAGCAATGGGTTTGGGTGTTTTTTTTTTTTTTTTTTTTTGGTATAGGTAAAGGTTCAACCAGAGAAGTAGAACCAGTAGGTGTTATATATTAAGTAATTTCTTGAAAGGAATTGGCTATGTGATTGTGGGGTCTGCAAATTCAAAATCCCTAGGGTAGGCTGTCAGGAATGGCAGGCTGGAATTCTCTGGCAGGGGTTGAAGCTGCAGTCAACTGGTGGAATTTCATCTTCATCATAGAGGCCTCAGCTGTGTTCTGAAGGCTTTCCAGTGAATTTAATCAGCCACATCTAGATTATCTAGGATGATCTTCCTTACATAAATCAACTGATTATGGACTTCAATCATATCTACAAAATATCTTTACAGCTACACCTAGATTAATGTTTGATTGAATAAGGGGAATGCTGTCTAGCCAAGTTGTCATAGCAAAAGACCATCACAGATATCTTCTACATGTAATGATGGCCAGATAATATCCTCCTCCTTCTTTTTTTCTCAGGATTCCCTGATCTTTTGATACCTGAAGGCTGCCTTACTTCCCCATTGCTAGTCATGGGAAACAAGAATCAGAACTGAGAGGAGTGCCCAGCAAAAAGGATTTGGTTTTAATATTGACATTTTGATTTAGATTGGATTAAACTTTTCCTGGTAGTCAAACGAGATTGTTCTAGTGGGCAGAATTTATTAGACGAGCTTAAGGATTTACCTGATATATTGTCCAGGAATAGAAAGGGTGGTCTTTCAGAGTGTGTTTGAAGGCCATGGGGGGAGAATAAAGCTCTTTCCTGATTGTAATGTATGAGTCCAGATCATTCAATAAGTTGGTCACATATAAAGATGATTGCTGAATACAATATTAGTTATAACAGTCAAAGCATATCTCTTCAACTCCATGACATTCTTTGCATTCTCTCTCTTTTTTAGTACCTATTATTTGCTTTTAATAAGGGCAGAGGAAAGTGAAAACCAGCTTAAATTGCGTATGTGAAATAAAGGAAAGTGAGTAACTGTGTATTTTCCTTCTCTGATAACTTTAAAAATAGAATAATTAAAAACTTTTTCTGAAATAGTTTCTGTACACAGAAACTGGGATTTGATAAAATGGTCTTATTTAGTGTCTGCACATGTATAGCTTTATGTTTTTCTAAATTAAAAAAAAAAATTTCCTATCAAACTTCCTTCTCCTCTATTTCCCCAAGTAATCACTTTAAAAATTGATGTGTATTTCTGGAAGTCCTAGCTAGAGCAATAAGACAAGAAAAAGAAATAAAGCACATCCAAATTGGTAAGGAAGCAGTAAAACTGTCCTATTTTTGGATGATATAATACTATACATAGAAAATCCAAAAGACTACATGAGAAAACTACTGGAACCAATAGATTCAGCAGAGTGGCAGGATATAAGATAAACATACAAAAATTGGTTCATTTCCTATACACAAATAAAGAGAATGATGAAAAGGAAATCAGGAAAACAATACCATTTATAATAGCCCCTAAAAAAATAAAATAAAAAAAATAAAAATTTTATTTTTTTTAAACAAATCTAACCAGGGATGTAAAAGACCTATACAAAGAAAACTATAAAACACTATCTCAAGAAACCAAAAGAGATCTATGTAAACGGAAAAACATACCTTATGCTTATGGATAGGTAGACACAACATTGTGAAAATGTCAGTTCTACCCAAAGCAACCTACAAATACAAAGCAATCCTGATCCAAATACCAACAGCATTCTTTAAAGAGATAGAAAAACTAATCATTAACTTTATATGGGAAGGGAAGAGGCCCCGGATAACTAAAGCACTATTGAAGCAGAAGAAGAATGAAGTAGGAGGACTCACACTACCTGACCTCAGAAACTACTATATAGCTGCAGTAGTCTAAACAGCCTAGTATTTCTACAATGACAGATACATTGACTAATGGAACAGAATTGAGAACCCAGATGTAAATCTATTCACCTATGGTCACTCGGTCTTTGACAAAGACCCAAAGTCCATCAGATGGGGGAAAAGATAGTTTTTTTAACAAAGATGCTGGCAAAACTGGATGTCTATGAACAAAAAATGAAATAGGACCCGTACATCACACCATACACAAAAACTAATTCAAAATGGATCAAAGACCTAAATATAAAACCAAAAACTTTAAAGATCACAAAAGAAAAAATAGGGCCAATGCTAGAGGCCCTAATACACAGCAGTAACAGGATACAAACCATAACTAACAATACACAAATACCAGAGGATAAGCTAACTGGGATCTTCTAAAAATTAAACAGTTATGCTCATCAAAAAACTTCACCGAAACAGTAAAAAGAGAAACTACAGACTGGGAAAAAATTTTTTGGCTCTGACAAATCCAACAAAGATCTAATCTCTAAAATCTACAGGAAAATCCAACAAAAAGACAATCTAATTAAAAAATGGGCAAAGGATATGAGCAGATACTTCATCAAAGAAGACATTCAAGTGGCTAACAGACACATGAGGAAATGCTGGTGATCACCAGCCACTAGAGAAATGCAAATCAAAACCAAAAAGAGATGCCATCTCACACCAGCATTACCGGCATGAATTAAAAAAAAAAAAAAACGAAAACAAATGTTGGAGAGGCTGTGGGGAGGTTGGAACTCTTGTGCACTGCTGGTGGGAATGCAAAATGGTACAACCATTTTGGAAAACCATATGGAACTTCCTTAAAAAACTAGAAACAGAAATACTATGTGATCCAGCAATCCCACTCATGGGAATATATCCTAGAGAAATAAGAGCCATCACATGAATAGACATATGCATACCCATATTCATTGCAGCATTGTTCACAATAGCAAAATGATGGAAACAACCTAGATGCCCTTCAACGGATGAATGTATAAGCAAACTATGGTGCATACACACAATGGAATACTATGCAATGATAAAGAACAATGATGCACCTGGAGGGCATTATGCTGAGTGAAAAAAGTCAATCACTAAAGGACAAACACTGTATGAGACCACTGCTATAAAAACTCATAGGGTTTACACACAAAAACACAATCTTTGATGGTTACCAGGGAGGGGAGGGGTGGGAGGAAAAACACTAAATAGACAATACGTAAGTGCTAACTTTGGTGAAGGGCAAGCCATTACATGATACTGGGGAAGCCAGCACGACTTGTCCAAAGCAAGGTCATAGAAGCTCCATAGACACATTCGAACTCTCTGAGGGACCAAATTACTGGGCTGAGAGCTGTGGGAACCATGGTCTTAGAGACCATCTAGCTTAATTGGCATAATACAGTTTTTAGAAAGAAAATGTTCCATATTCTACTTTGGTGAGTAGCATCTGGGGTCTTAAAATCTTGTGAGTGGCCATCTAAGATACTCCACTGGTCTCACCCTATCAGGAGCAAGGAAGAACGAAGAAAACCAAAGACAAAAGGGAAAGATTAGTCCAAAGGACTAACAGACCACAACTACCACAGCCTCCACCAGACTGAGTCCAGTACAACTAGATGGTGCCCGGCTACCACCGCTGACTGCTCTGACAAAATAAAGGAATCCAAATAGGGGGATCAAAATAGAGGGTTTTGGACAGGGCTGGAGAAAAATGTAGAACAAAATTCTAACTCACAAAAACAAAACAAAACGAAACAAAACCCCCCCCAGACTTACTGGTCTGACGGAGACAGGAGAAATCCTGTGAGTGTGGCCCCCGGATACCCTTTTAGCTCAGTAATGAAGTCATTTCTGAGGACCACCCTTCAGTCAAAGATTAGAGAGGCCCATAAAATAAAAGGAGACTAAATGGACACACCAGCCAGGTACAAGGACTAGAAGGCAGGAGGGGACAGGAAAGCTGATAATGGGGATCCTAAGGTCAATAAGGGGAAAGTGTTGACATGTCGTGGGGTTGGCATCTGATGTCACAAAACAGTATGTGTATTAATTGTTTAATGAGAAGCTAGTTTGCTCTGTAAACCTTCATCTAAAGTACAATGAAAAAGACAAAAAACTATTTGAAAAAGAATTGATGTGTAATAATCTCATTACTGGATTTAATTGCCCTCTTGTGGTCAATTGTGCTAGTGACAGTTGCTAAAGCAGTCAGCCCAAGGTCATTTCAGGGGGTGTAACTATTACAGATACCATTTCAGAGTTTTTTTTTTTTTTTAAAGCCAATCAAAGGAAAAAATTGTTTTATTCAATCACTGGACGAATGAACATCCTCCTATTACTTTGATTCTAGAAACATTTGTGCATTATTTTTGTTCTACTCAGGTATGAATAGGTTATTTGTGTCCATTCAATCATTTGGTTCTTCACCGTACACTTTCATGATAGAGGTCTAGGGTCATTTGATTAACAAGATTGCCTGTACATTATATTCAGGTCACTGTCACTTATGGACATTCATCCTAGAATGACGGTGAATGAGTAAGAAAGAAAAAAACGGTAACTTTCAGTAGCAAAGACAGTGGAAATATCAGTGGCAGTAGGCTCATTAGGGAAGAAAAGGACGAAAGAGGATAAAACCGAGACACGTTTATATTCTCAATAAAAAGGCAACATCTAATTATAGGAAAGTAAATTTTCTTAAAAGTAAGAAAGGAGAAGGGTAGAATCAAGGCTAATCTTCCTATCATTTTGGAATGGTCCATAATCACATATGCATAATTTCATTATATGGCACAGAATCAGGCAGATACAGTGGGTTCTGAGGATTATTTGTGTGCGTGTATATATATATATATATATATATTTTTTTCCTTTAAGCAATACCACTCCTCTCACCTCATCTTGGCAGACAAATACCATGCTGTTCATTTTTCTATTTAACTGCGTTTTTGTTGGTTTATCCAAGTTAGGAAATCTTTCCTCAGTTTTCTGTAGAAGACATTAGGCTGGAAATCGTGAGATTTTTTATTATTTTACTTTTTTTGATCTACAAAAATGACACTTTCATTTGGTTCAGCCTAAATATGGTTTTGTAATAAAATAGCGATGATAAATTCAGAACGCCAGCTAGCTTTTTGTACTGTACCTTCCACCCAGTTCCGCTCTCTGCCCTTCCAAAAAATGGGGATACATGCGAATTGTTCTACACGAAAGTGCAAAGAACTAAACATATTCATATAAAGTGTTGCAAAAAGTATTCCAATAAAGTGAAGACAGTAGTTTTCACTCCTAAGTCTTCAGTGAGGAGAGAGAGATGGAAACTTGGACTTTGATGGAGAACAAGAATGTTTTTCACCTTTGGCCTTGTTTGCTTTTTTAATGTCCCATGCTTTCATCATCTTGAGGGAGAAATCGCCTTTATTTCTTGTAAGATCGTTTGTTACAAACCACAAAGATCCTCTAACAGGATAGCTTCTTAATTCAGAGTTGTGAAGAACTACTCCTTTAATCCAGGCCTACAAAAAAATCAACATGGAAATTCAGAAAGAATTCTCTGAGGCCTCTCTGGAGTTGTGGGTTCTTCAGATAAAAGAAGACACAATATGTGAAGGTGATAGAAATGTCTAATGAACATGCAAATATGACGTGGCATTAGTAGCAGCAGAATTTGCTGGAAGGACCAAAACTCAAAAACAGGAGAGATGATATGTACACATACAAATAGAAAATAGAGATAAATAACTCCATGAAATAAAATGATAACCAAAGTCCTCTCTCCACCCTACCTTCTCCCCCAAAGTAAACCCCTGTATTTGGGTAGTTTTATATATGAGTTCTTAGAAATTTTCAAGGAATAGGTAATCTCTATATTATTATTTAAGAAGTCCCTGGGTAGTGAGAATGGTTAATGTACTCGGATGCTAACTGAAAGGTTGGAGGTTTGAGTCCATCCAGAGGTGCCTTGGAAGAAAGACCTGGCGATCTATTTCTGAAAAAATCAGTCATTGAAAATCCTATGGAGCACAGTTCTACTCTGACACTCATGGGGTCAACATGAGTCAGAATCGATTTGATAGCAACTGGTTGTATTATGAAAGTTGTTCCAGAAATAGAAAAAGAGAAACTCTTCCCAACTCATTTTATGGGACTAATCCTGTATTCCAAAAATGGATATGGTTATAAGAAAAATTTCACTCATTAACATAGATGAAAAACCCTGGAAAAATATTTGCGGAGTTCAAAAGTTTACTACTCATTGGTACATAATAGGCAAACAGGTTCTAAGTTAGGAATGTAACAATAGGTTGAAATCAGAAAATCTGCTAATGTAATTAAACATATTAATGTATTAAAGGATAAAATTGATTATGATTATCTTAGTAGATGTATTACTACAAGTTGGTTGTTAACATATATTTATGATTTTTAAAAAAACCTTAAAAAATTAAGAATCTAAAGAACCACCTTTAACTTAATAAAGAGTATATTCCAAAAACCTGTGGGAAATATCATGCTTAATGAAGAAACCGTAAATACATTTTTTTGAAGATTCAGAATAAGGCCAGAATGCTTATTATCACAGTTCACTGTAATACTGGAGCTCTTGATCAATGCAATTAAATAAAAAGAAATAGGGGAAAAGATTGGAAGGCAAGAGGTAAAAGCCATCATTTTCAGATTGTCTATGTAGAAAACTCATCCAAATTAATGTAAAAATGAGTGAAACTAATAATAGTTCAATAAAATGGCCAGATATAAGGGTAAATTATAAAAATAAGAGCTTTCCTCTGTATCAACAAGAATCAACTAGAATATGTAATGTAAAATAATATACCATTCACAGTAATAAAAAAAAAAAAACAAGCCTATAAAGTTATCTAGGAATTAACTTTAGAAAGAATGCATGGGAACCTTATGGAGAAAAGCTTAAAACCTTACTAAAGAACTATAATAATGAAAGAGAAATAAATGGAGAAATAGTCCACATTCATTGCTGAGATGACTTAGGATGTTAATGAGAAATATTTCCCCAAATTAATCTGTAATTTCAATGTCTTTCCAGTAAAAATTCCAAGCAGATAATTTGAGAATCTTAACAGCATATTCTAAAATGTATGTGGAAAAATGCAGTTCACAAAAGGTTAAGAACAAAGAGGGGATATTTAAAAAGAAGAAAAAAGAAAAGACATACCCTACCAGATTTAAAGATACGCAATGAACAAATTGACCCAGGTAACAGGAGAGCTCAGAAACAAACTGCTATAAATTAGAACTTGATATATATTTAAGGTGGCTCCCCAAATCAAGGTAGAAAAAGTATTGTTTGAGTGAAAATGGAAAAACTCACCAAACGTAGAATAACAAAACTGGATTTCTTCCTCTTACCAAATACGAAGCTAAATGAGAGACTTAAAAAAGATCTTTTTGACATTAGGGTGAGGGAAGACTTTTTAAACAACATGTTTAAAGCACAAATAATAATGTGGTAAATTGATTAATTTGAGTAAATCAAAATGAACAGTTGTTACTCAATGAAGGTTACCAAACACAGTATTAATATATTGATAATGGAGTGGGAGAATATATTTACAATGCCTAATAATAAGGGGTTAATATTTAGACAGTATGGGAGCTCTTATGAATCAAACTGAAAATAAAAAAAGATACAAAATTCCTTGCATTTCATAAAACATAAGATACCATAGTTCCTAAGATGTGCCATTATGTTATCACTAAAAAAGGAAACAAACGAACAAAAACTACTACCAATTAAATGATGACACATTTTCTTCCAACTTAGAATTTTTATTTCGTACATATTGAAAGAGGTACCTGAGATTTAACTATTGATTTTTATCACATGTTACTTGTGTGTGCTCACAAAAAAACCTGGTCGATGTATTCTTAAAACTTATTTTCATCTTAAGTGCTATTCTTCCGAATCACTTTCAGATTTCATTTTTATGGTCTGTGACATCGCATGGCTGTTGGTGATGTAGTGTTTCCTAAGAGTGCCTCACTGTCACTTCTGGGATTGTTTTCCAAACTTCTGACAACCATTCTGCACGTCTTCATTCTAATATATATATTTTTTATCTTGCCAGAAGTTATCAACAGAAGATTTCAAACAAAAGCTAGAATTCCAATTCCTTTTCAAATTGTTGTTAAATGATTCATTGACTGAACCATTGAGAGACTGCACTTGTTCAATGGAATGTCAATGGGAAAACAACCAAGTTCATGCATGAAGAGGAGTGACAACTATATCATGACCACTGCCCACCAAGATGGCAACTGTAAAATGCTGTGTCAGATTGTGTTTCCAAAGATGGCTGCGTATCTCCCTTCAAATATGCTCTTTAAGAACAAAGAAAGAAACAAATTTATTGAAGTATAACTGACATACCATAAACTGCACCTATTTAAAGTGCACAATTTGATGAGCCACATGCTGTTTTGTGTTAGTTTAGGTGGGTAGTGTATTTCTAGAAATTTGTCCATTTCCTCTAGGTTTTCAAATTTATTGGAGTACCATTTTTCATAGTAACCTGATATGGTTCTTTTAATTTCAGTTGTGTTTGTTGTGATATCAGCCATCTCATTTCTTATTTGGGTTATTTGCTTCCTTTTGTTTTTCTTTGTCAGATTGGCTAGTGGTTTATTGATTTTGTTGGTCTTTTCAAAGAAACAGCTTTTGGTCTTGTTCACTGTTTCAATTGTTTTTTCCACTCTCTATTTCATTTAATTCTTCTCTAATTTTTATTATTTGCTTCCTTGTGGTGCCCGAGGGTTTCTTTTGTTGTTCTCTATTTGTTCAAGTTGTAGGGATAATTCTTTGATTTTGGCCTTTTCTTCTTTTTGATGTGTGCATTTATTGCTATAAATTGACCCCTGAGCACTGCTTTAGCTGTGTCCCAAAGGTTCTGAAAGGAAGTGTTTTCATTCTCATTGGAGTCTATGAATTTCTTTATTTTGTCCTTAATTTCTTCTATAACCCAGTAGTTTTTGAGCAAGGTGTTGTTCAGTTTCCATGTGTTTGATTTCTTTTCCCTGCATTTTCTGTTATTGATTTCTACTTTTGTGGCTTTATAGTCAGAGAAGATGCTTTGTAATATTTCTATGTCTTGGGTTCTGTTAAGACTTGCTTTATGACCTAATAGACACATGCTCTTTTTCAAAGTGATCTTGACACTCCCCATCCAGAAGTTGAGTCTACTTTCCCTCCGTTTAAATCTGAACCAGAGATCTTAAAATTTTGTGAGTGGCCATCTAAGATACTACACTCTTCTCACTCCATCAGGAGTAACGGAGAATGAAGAAAACAAAAGACACAAGGGAAAGAAAGATTAGTCCAAAGGACTGTGGACCACAACTACCACAGCCTTCACCAGACTGAGTCCAGCACAACTAACTGGTGCCTGGCTACCACCACTGTCTACTGTGACAGGGATCAAAATAGAGGGTCCCAGACAGAGCTGGAGAAAAATGTAGAACAAACTTCTAACTCACAAAAATAGACCAGATTTACTGGCCTGACAGAGACTGGAGAAACCCTGAGAGTATGGCCCCCAGACACCCTTTTAGCTCAGTAACGAAGTCACTCCTGAGGTTCACCCTTCAGCCAAAGATTAGACAGGCCCGTAAAACAAAACGATACTAAAGGGGCACATCAGCCCAGAGGCAAGGACGAGAAAGCAGGAAAGCTGGTAACAGGGAACTTAAGATCATGAAGGGAGAGTGTTGACATGTCATTGGATTGTCACAAAAATATGTGTACTAATTGTTTTATGAGAAGCTAGATTGTTCGGTAAACCTTCATCTAAAGTACAATAAAAAAAAAAAAAAAAAAAAAATCCGAACTGGCCCTATGACTCACTTGACCAATAGAATACTATGAAACTGACGCTATTTTCTGAAGCTAGGTCATAAGAACCCTTGTAGTTTCCACTTTTGTCTCTTGGAATATTGACCTGTCGTGTAACAAGTTCACTACCTTGCTGGAGAGGCTCTGAGACCATATAAAGAGGGAGGAAGGCCAAGTTGTCCCAGTATCCTAGTCAAGCCTTCAGATGATTTTAGTTTCAGCTGTCATCTAACTGCTTGAGGTACTCCATGTGAGACCACTCACTTCAGCTCAGTCAACCCACAGAGCCATGAGAGATAACAAAATGGTAATTATTTTAAACTGCAAGTTTTGTAGTGGTTTGTACACAGCAATTTGTCACAAAACACAGAGATTAGTACTATAAATTGAGTACTGATTTAACACAAACCTAAAATATTGGCTTTGGGACTAGGTAGTGGGAAGAACTTGGAAAGACCTCTAAGAGACTCAGTAAGAGCTAGAGGACAGGGAGGAACTTTTTATTGGGAGCTGGAAAAACGACAACTTGCATTTGGCAATGCTTTAGCTTGTACCAAGGCAGCTACAGTAGCTAAGGTAGCTAAAAAGATGGAAAGTTGAATGTCCTAGCTGATTTCTTTTAGGTGAGTATGAGAAACTACAGATGAACTAAAGAAGGAACTGCTCCGTTTTCAAGTAGGAACTGTTAAGATTTCTGAGCCACATTTTGTGGATTTGAAGGTAAAACTTCCAGCAAAAGTCTCTGAAATTAATAAATAGCCTCAGGGCAAAGATCAGATAAATTCAGGACACTGTCACTAAAAACATGGTTTCAGGGTCAAGATTTTTAGGGTGCAGCTGTAAGACCTTTGTTAAGACCATAGAAAGACATCTTGTAGGCCCATTGACTTAGCCAAAAAGTCTTCTAAAAATCCTAAGGGCATGTATCTTAGATTTTTTCTGTTATATTAGAGGGATTCCAAGAAAATTAAGGGCATTTTTACCCAGCATCTTTTTTCTCAGTTCCAGGTGGCGGTTGTTGTTGTTAGGTGCCATTGAGTTGGCCCCGGATTTGTGGCAGCCCATTGCACAGTAAAACAAAACGCTGCCTGGTCCTGTGCTATCCCCACGGTCAGATGGATAATTGGACTGTTGTGATTCCTGCTGTTTTTATTGGCTGCCTTTCTGAAGTAGATGGCTAGGTCTTTCTTCCTAGACTGTCTTAGCCTGGAAGCTTGGCTGAACCTTCTTTAGCATCATAGCAACACACAAGCTTCCACTGAGGGATGGTGCTTGCCCATTAGTTACGTTGGCTGGGGATTGAACCTTGCACATTAGTTACATTGGCTGGGAATCGAACCTGGGTCTCCGGCATGGAAGGTAAGAACTCTACCACTGAACCATCACTGGCCACACCAGCCCAGGGTAGACAGGGCCTGTCTTGAAGGGTTTGACAGTATGGCTTTTGTCTAATGGAATGTATTTTAAATTGATATACAGGAAGTCTACACAGTTTTAGAAATAGTTATACTACCTTGGGCTGAAAGAAACAGGGAGAGAGCTCAAAGCGAAAAGAGGCCTTTGGGCCTTCAATCTTTTATAGGCATGAAGCAGGCTGAGAAAGCTACTCATCTGCAAATATGGGCCATTTCTCACAGAAAAGGGAGGATGATGCATCTTTAGAGCTTAGATCCCAGAGGATAGAGACAAGAGGCATGAAGGACCACTCTCAGGGGGGCAGGGCTGGACCCTAATTGAGGAATGGTGACATGTGCCTGGCTGGATTTCAGAACTGCTATGTAACTGCTAGAACCTCCTATTCTCCCAGCTTTTTGACTGGGAATATTTACTGCCCTTATCCTACCTTTGTCTCACCATTGCTTATTGGGTTTGTGTGCAGGGCAGGTATCTTTTTGGTTCAAATGTCTTTGGTTTGACAGCTATACCTAAGGGGTTGCACCTAAGGAATTTCACCCAAGGAGCCTCATTCACAGCTGATTTAGATGACGACATCTTGAACTCAATTATAATGGGATGAGACTTTTGGGGGAGAAGCTAAGTGTAGTTTCATGTGTGAGAGATGTGAATTTTGTGGCCATACGGCAGATGGCAGCAAATTGTGTTTCCAAAAACGGCCACAGTAGCTCCAACTGCATGCTCTTCTGTAATGTGACCTTGCCACTCCCTGCTCGAGGGGTGAAGCCTGTTTCACTTCACTGCATCTGAGCTGAACCTGTGACGCACTTCACCAAATAAATGTGGTGCAAGCGATACTGCATGACTTCTGGGGCTAGTGCATAAGAAGCCTTGCAGCTTCTCCATTTCTTGGAATGCTTGCTCTTAGGGGCTCTGAAATGCCATGTAACAAGCCCAGCTATCCTACTGGATAGTTCACAAGGAGAAGCTTTGCACCACATGGAGACTACATTGAGAAGCTACGCTGCCCCGACCTCCCACAGAGCCTTCAGATGATTCCAGTTCCAGCTGCCACCTTAGCTGCAATTGCATGAGACCCCCAGCAATCAAGGAAAGGACCACAAGATGGCAGTGTTGCAAAGCAAACTATTTATTGGGGCTGCTCTTGTACTGGCTTACTTGAGGAGGAAGTCCCTCCCAGCAGGAGACCTTCCAGAGACAGCTGTGCAGGGGACTATCACCCAGAAGGGGAAGAGGGCAAGTGAATTCCTAGGGGAGAGAAGAGTTGAAGAGAGGGCTTGTGTATCTAGATGATGTCACTCAACAGCAAGGTGGAGTATCTCTGGGTCAGAAACCACTGAAGGGCAGCAGTAGTTTGGGGTCTGTTGTAAGACAGAGTTTGTTTTATCTACAGGTTGTACAAACAGTTTAGTACTCTCACCTGAAAGTTAGTGAGTTCAAATCCACTCAGGAGCACCTGAGAATAAAGGCCTGGTGATTTGCTTCTGAAGGGTCAGAGCTTTGAAAACCCTGTAAATCACACCTCTATCCTGCAACACATGGGGTCGCCATGAGTTGGAATTGACTCAAAGGCAACTGGTTTGGTTTTGGTTTTACTTGTGACAATCGGATGGGTGCAGTTACATGGGGGCATGCAAAGCAGGTAGGTTCTAAATGGCTAAATATATGCTCCTTTGGGCTATTTTGAAAGCAGTTGTGTGAAAATTTGAGTTTGGTACCTGAAGGCTTTGGACTAAAGGTCCTAGGCTGGTGTGAACAAATAAATAGCCTAGAGATAAATACACAAGGGACCATCTTTGCCTCATTTGTGTAAAAGTATCTAAGTCCAGCTTCTTGGCACTCTGAGTGGGAATCAGGACTTCAGAGGGAAGGTTTGCATGGTGTATCTGGAAGGCTAGACTCCAGGCCCAGGCACTTGTGCTTTACCGAAGATTCTTGCCCTCAAGAACGACAAGGAGGTGGATCTAAAACAGCCTTGTGAGCTACAGACGGTTGACTGTGGTGAGGCTGTGTGCAACTCCTGTTCCTGCATTAGATTTCCGG
This sequence comes from Loxodonta africana, assembly GCF_030014295.1. Taxonomy (NCBI): domain Eukaryota; kingdom Metazoa; phylum Chordata; class Mammalia; order Proboscidea; family Elephantidae; genus Loxodonta; species Loxodonta africana. Next base: position 131,086,841 of record NC_087345.1, on the reverse strand, counting down.
GTGGAAAGAACCCTAAGAATGTCTGAAATAAAATTTCCTGTCAACAGAGCTGGAATTTAAAGTCACATTTCATTTACGGAAAACAAAGAAATGCAATATTTCTTGCACGTTGAAAGTGTACACTGATTCTAAGAAAACAAAATTAAAAAAAAAATCAGCTAATAATTCCCAGGGTTTTGGATATAATTCTGCCCACAGGTAAGAGTGAAGTACCTTATTTTGTTATCTTCTAATTTTAAGTTGCTGTGATTATTTTACTCCTCTTTTTCCTTTGCTCAACTTTATTTTTCACAAAACTTGTAACTAAGTAGCAGTTCTCATATTGTTTAACCTTTGCTGCCACCCTGTGGCTTTGTTTCATTACTCCCCTTGGAGCTTCTGCTAAGCCATCAGAACAGGGGCAAATGCAAGGAAAACACATTGTTTAAAACTTTTGCAGAATGTCCAAGATGGTCACTCACAATAATTCTCAGGATCTGAGGCACGGAGCTAGTATATGCTACATGTGTCTTGTCTTTTATGTATGGGTACTTGTCCCTTAAAGTCTTAGTCTATGTCTAACCTTGTTTTAGTAATGCTCCCTTCCTCATCTCATTTCAGACCAAGAGGCGTAATTACTCTGGGAACACATTAATTGTTGAGCCTGGGCTGCGACTTAGTGTAAATTATGGCCTTTAATGGACTTTGGGGAAAAAACTTCTTATTAGTGCAAAGCATTTTGGCTTTCCCCAAGTGGTAAGAATTAAAGAATACAGTTTTTTTTTTTTTTTTTAAATAATTGTGCTTTAGGTGAAAGTCCTTTTCTTACCACAGGTGAAAGTCCAGAGCTCAAGTTAATTTCTCATACAAAAATGTATATACATATTGTTAGGTGACACTAGTTGCAATCCCCATAAGGTGACAGCACACTCCCCCTTTGTACCCCAGGTTTCCCATGACTATCCAACCAGCTCTTGTCCCTTCCTGCCTTCTCATGCTGCCTCCAGACAGGAACCGACCATTGGTCTTGTGTATCTGCTTGAACTAAGAAGCACACTTCATGTGTATTATTTTATGTTTTATAGTCCAGTCTAATCTTTGTCTGAAGAGTGGGCTTCGGGAATGGTTTTAGTTCTGGGTTAACAGAGTGTCCGGGGGCCATGGCTTCGAGGGTTCCTCCAGTCTTAGTCAGACCATTAAGTCTGGTGTTTTTTGTGAATTTGAGTTCTGCTCCACACTTTTCTCCTGTTTCGTCAGGGACTGTCTGTTGTGTTCCCTGTCAGGGCAGTCATTGGTAGTAGCTAGGCACCATCTAGTTCTGGTCTCAGACTGATGGAGTCTCTGGTTTCTGTGGCCCTTTTGTCTCTTGGGCTATTTTCCTTGTGTCTTTGGTGTTCTTCATTCTCCTTTGCTCCAAGTGGGTTGGGACCAACTGATGCATCTTACTCTTGCAAGCTTTTAAGTCCCAGACACCACTCACTAAAACAGGATGAAAAACACTTTCTTAATAGACTTTGTTATGCCAGTTGACCAAGATGTACCCCAAAACCATGGCCCCCGCAATCCCTTGTTACTCTGTCCCTCGAAGTGTTTGGTTGTGTTCAGAAAAGTTTTTAGCTTTTTAGTTTAGTCCAGTTGTGCTGACTTTCCCTGTGTTGTGTGTTGTCCTTGCCTTCACCTAAAATAATTCGTGTCTGCTATCTGGTGAATACCCCTCTTTCTCCCTCCCCACCCTTTTAACCATCAAAGAATGTTATCTTCTGTGTTTAAACGTTTTATCGAGTTCTTATAATAGTGTCTCATACAATACTTGTCCTTTTGCGACTGACTAATTTCACTCAGCATATTGCCTTCCAGATTCATCCATGCTGTGAAATGTTTCACAGATTTATCATTGTTCTTTATCGTTATGTAATATTCCATAGTGTGTATGTACTGTAATTTGTTTATCCATTCATCTGTTGGTCGGCACCTAAGAATACAGTTTTACGAAGTAGAATATATTTAAAGCCCATTTTCTGGGCACATTTTTTTTCATGTTAAATAAGGACAATTGCAACAATCTAGCTACCTATCTCTTGACACTCTAGCTCACTTCTGCCACTTGTTACCATCCTGAATCAAACCTGATCACGCCACTATCCTGTTTTTAAAAGGTTCCATTGGCTTCCTATTACCTCTAGGATAAAATGCCCACTTCTTTTAAGACCCCCGATAAATCAATATCAACTGATCTCTCTAGTCTCACTTTTTATCCCTCCTCTGTACACTGTTCATGTCTTTTCAACGTTCAACTTAGTCTTACTCTCTTGGCACTGGGCAAAATTGGGGTCTGCTTCCACTTTTTGTCCTAGGCCTCACCTATATTTTTTCATTGCAATGAGACAAAAATATTAGAGTATAAAGAATCAGAAACCAACAACATATTTCCTGCTCGTGTCTTCCCCATCAAACCCAATGCTAGTGGTATTTGGTTATTGCACTGCTTCTGGCTCATTGCCTGAAGGTGGGCTTCTCCATTTGTCCAAACAGACCCGGGCTCCAAGTTGATATAGTGCTCTTGTCATTGGGTGTACAGTAGAGAGATAACAGGTGCCTTGTATAAGAGTGCCTGTGGGCATGGCTGGCTCCAGTTCTAAGGATGGAGTTTCTCTGATTTTTTTTTCTAAATCATGTTCCTCATTTATTTTTTGTCATGATATAAGATATGAAATACAAGATACTAAGTTCAGTTTACAATTCCACCACAAACACTGATTGCTTTGCTAAAGTCAATAGGCCGATTGGGGAAGCAGTGAAATGTTACAATGAAATATATAAAGAAAAAAGAAAAGGACTATACAGAAAACTCTCATGGATTTTCTGACTAAAAATGCCATTCCCATTTCCAGGGATAACCCAGATGATCCAAAACCTTCCACAAGTGGAGTTACTACCGCAGTTGACAGAATGCCAACATTGTCTAACTCTTCTTCATCGTTGGGGAAAATTTTTATGATTTATGTCTTTTTTATGTATGTATTAAAATATATCTATAAGTTTACATGTAATGTATCCAACCCCCAACACAAATAAAGATTGGATTTATAAACATACTGATACTAAAAGGCAATAATAATGAAAACTAAAAAAAAAATGGGGTATTCGATTTACGTCAGAACCACTTATGACAGAGGCGTCGGAATGAAACCCCGTGGTAAATCGGGGACTACCTGTATGAGAAGTAGAAAACAGCTAACACTGCTTTTGTCAGCTCTGGTCAACAGAGTCAACAGAGAAGTCAAAGAAAACAATCAGTGAAAGGAATCTGTTGGATTTTAGCAGGAACAAAGCGTTGGTGACCCAGCCCTTTCATTGCAGCCAAGCTGTCATAACCCAGATTTCAGTGGGTTGAGGAGTCAAAAAGGGATGTGCGGAAGTGAATGCAGCTTGTGGAGATAATGGTTTCAAAGATTTGTTGGTAGTTTAAGTGAGATGTGGGATTGAAGGTAGTTTTATTTTGTTTTAATTCGGAACTAAAGATGTTTTTTAAATACTGATGGAAAGGAGCTAATAGAGAAGAGAGGCTGACAATATAGGAAAGAGAGATCATCCTGACAGTGAGATGTGAGGGGGTAGGAGAGTACTCAATTAACACAGAGTTGTAGGACTCCACTTGTATTGTATTCAGAATAAAGACTCCCTGCCTAAAATGTCTCCCTTCTAAGGAGGTGCCTTCTTTTCTTTAGGGTAGTGGTTAAAATGAGCTAGACCAAGCTCAGGCTAGAGTGAGAAGAACTGAGCTCTGGCTGTATTTATTTTTCATGGGATTTCAGGCAAATCATTTAATGTCCTTGAAATCCAGTTTCCTAATCTGTAAAATGTCAATAACAATATCTCTACTGCCTGGCTCCCAATATTGCTTCACATAAGATGGTTTATTTCCAAGCATTTTAAAGAAATTGTATAGATTCTTAATAAAATGTGGTTTCCCATTACAATGGTTAAAACATGGACCTTCAAAACATAACCACATAGTGAAGAAAAAAATTAGAGTAAGGGTGATTTATGTATAGCATGGATGTTTCTCACGTTCTCCTGACATGAGCAATGTTAAAGGTTTCTGCTCTAGTGAAATTGAATGGTTGCTATTTTAAAGCAAATCTTTCTAAAATACAAATAGCTCAAAGATACTAAATCACTGAAGGGGGGAAGCACTTTTAAGAGCAGCTTTATTATTAAGAGCGAGGGATCTTGAGTCAGAGAGTTATAAGCTTTATAGGGCAAAAACTATTGATTTTTTTTTGAGGAATATTTCAGTAGCCATCAGTAATTGGAGGTTCAATCACACAGCCAAGAATGAAAGCAGGAGTCAGGCCAGCTATCACCTCACAGATCCTCATCAGTGAGCAGGCACTAAAGAGGCATGCAACATGCCCAGCTCTCTGGGCTTTTTTGGTGTTCTGGAAACATCTCTTGCGAAAGGTTTATCTGAAGCAAATGCAATGCTTTGTTGTGACAAAATTTCGCTAATCATTCGTTGGAATCAGGTAACTAAAAATCCCACTGAATCAGTGGCATGGGGTATGAAACCCTAAGTCCCAGACCTCTCTAGATTTCTGTACTTTGTTGCTGCAAGGATGTGGGAGTCTCCACAGTATGCTAGCCAGTCCATACTTTCCGAATGCCACTAATTTCACCAAGAAAAACCCATTACTACCATCTGTTATACTAAATAATAAGTCTCTAATTCCAACATAAGGAGTCCCTGGGTGGCTCAAATGGTTGAGCACTCAACCACTAGCTGGAAGGTTGGCAGTTTGAACCCACTCAGAAGTGCCTTGGAAGACAGGCCTAGAGACTTGCTTCTGAAAGGTCACAGCATTGAAGACTCTATGGAGCACCGTTCTGCTCTGCGCACATGGGGTCACCATGAGTCGGAATTGACTCGACAGCATCTGACAACAAGAATTTCAACTTTAAAAATAAAAACACAATTCCCTGTGCTAATTAGCAAAGAAACTGGGGTGAATGGGTAATAAAGATAGCTGAAACATTTGTATTGTGCCTCTGCAGTGTGATGACTTTTTCAAGAAAATGAGGGAGGACCCCCGGAGGGTGGCTTCTTGATTAGGGCAGCTGACTGATCCTAATATTGCACTACCCATGGTCAAGGATCTTAAAATAATAACACATTGTATCATTCCATACTTAAATATGCTTCTTAAGAAAACAAAACAAAAAAAAATTGACCAAAATAACATTAGCACACCTAATAAACTAACCATAGTTTCTTAATATGATCAATTTCCATCCATATTTCCCCATTAGTTAAAAAAAGTCCTTCGTCTCTGGCCTATTCAAACTTAGTTGCAATCTAAGACCACGTGTCACATCTGGTTGTCATGTTCCTTAAGCCCCTTTTGACCTTCAACTCTCCCTTTTCTGATGATCTGTGAACAACCTGAAGGGCCTCTGATAGTTATTGACTTTATAGATTTGCCGAATTTTTTTTTCCCTGGAGTCGTTTGGCTTATTCCACTACCCCCCAATTCCTCTAAACTGGAAATTTATAGTCTAGTCTAAATTTTGATTAGAAGAATTTATAGGTGATGATGCATAACATTTCATTTGTCTTTCTGGGGACAGTAGGTCATCCTACAATGAGGAGTGTCCCAAGATATGATGTGGACAGCCTGATTTCTTCATTGTAAAGTTATATTCTTTTCTTCCTGGGATCATACTGTTTTCAGTGATTACTGAACAAGTGACACCCATTACCACCTCCAGAGGAGGAGTCCCATCACATGGAGTATAGAAACTCATTCCATAGCTTGCAAGTATCAGGATTGTCAAGAGATACACAACTCACACAGGTATTGGATGGAACAACATTTTGCTCACATAGAGAAGAGACAGAGAAAACCAGCTTTAATAGTGGGCATTAGTCACCCATGGCCAGTGAGTCTTGTTCCACAGAAGACACAGAGAGATGGTCTGCATGCACCTTTCCCTGATCCTTCTTGCTGGGAACAGGTATAGCAATGCGATTGGCCGGGTGCCGAATTATGCACATGCTTAGCTTTTTTTTTTTTAGCTAAGCAGTTTCTGGGAAGGTTGACTTGTGTTCAGGACAAGAGGGGAAGTACGTGTTGATAGGCCACTATCTACTATGGGATGTGTTTTGGGTTAAGATGCCCCAGAAAAGGAGTCAGGTCCCCTTCACATTCTGTTCAAGAAACTAGGCCAATATCTGGTCCTAAACACAAGTTTCATTCATGGGTCATATTGCCCTCTTCCATGGTGTTACTTTGACACTAGTATAGGAGTTCTTCTACATTTATTAGTTACAAGGTTTTTTCTTGTACAGTTCTAAGTGGAAAGGTAAGATAAATTCATAAACCTATACTTTCATTTATTTCTACAATTGTTATTCCATATTCATGATTTTCTTAGCATTTGTACCCAGTTCTCCATCCTGGCCCATTTCAGTTGCTCTAATATGCCTATGAAAAGATTCCTAGGTGGCACATCAATTCTTTTGATGATTGATTTGACATGCCACCTAGGAACTTTTTGATGACTTTAAATTATGGTGTTGGAGGAGAATATTGAATATACTGTGGAGTGCCAGAAAAACAAACAAATCTGTCTCGGAAGAAGTACAACCAGAATGCTCCTTAGAAGCAAAGATGACGACTTTGTCTCACGTACTTTGAATATGTTATCGGGAGGGACCAGTCCCTGGAGAAGGATATCATGCTTGGTAAAGTAGAGGGTCAGTGAAAAAGTAGAAGACCCACACTGAGATGGATTGACACAGTGGCTGCAACAATGGGCTCAAGCATGGCAGTGGTTGTGAGGATGGCACAGGACCTGGCAGTGTTTCGTTCGGTTGTACATAAGGTCAGTCTCTATGAGTCAGAATTGCCTGCATGGCACCTAACAACAACAACAATTTCACCAATGAAAACTCATCAGACATTTATTCTGATAATTAGTAAAGTCTCTATTATTGATGTGAGATAAAGATACTTGAAGTGCTGCTAGTAGCTGATTCCAAACTCCCCAGGTCACCAGGCTGATAGTAAATCCATTTCAGTTATAATTAGGCCCCCTCTCCAGGGTCACTTCAGAATTTGGGTGTATCACCTTGAAACTTGAGAAAGTCATTATATTTCCAGTCCATCATGGCAATGAGTTATTCGTATTATTTATTACATAGCATTATAATGATCTAAATATGCATTTTTTCTTACTCTGCCATGAGTTTCTCTAACAGAGGAATCCCATTTTATTCAATTTTGTATGATAGCATGAAATCTAGTGCCTGTCACATAAAAAAAAAAAAATAGTAGGTACTTTGTTAAATGCTTGCTGAATGAATCCTCTTGGTCCGGGCGATAAACTAACTAATGATTTGAAAAAAGCATACCCACCCTTAAAATACCTTTTCCATCATGATTTCCCGATGAATAAGAAAACAGAACGAGAGCTAAGTGGCAGAATATATTATAATTCTGTTGACTTTTTTCTTTTAGCCACATGCCTGATTTCTTCTTTGTTCCATGCCCTGGCTTGGTGCTTATTTTAATGGTTATTAAACTCTGAAAATGGTTTTCCCTTAACTTTTTTTTTTGTAGTATCAGGACAGGCCCTCTTGTCTGAAGTGAGTTGGAGAGGCAACATGGTTTGAGCTTAAACCACTGCCGTCGAGTGGATTCCGACTCATAGTGACCCTATTTACGGTTTGAGCTTACGACTGTGGATTTAGAAGCCAGACTTCTTGGTACTGAATTCTTGATCTGCCACTTACTAGCTGACAACCTAGGCAAATTCTATCTCTCTGTGCCTCGGTTTCCTCATTAGTTATAACTCTATAATCCTTTTCCATAGGGTTAATATCCGTTAGGCATGTAGAGCAGAACATGGCACAAAAGTGGTGGCTTTTATCATTTTTATTGGCCAGCCTGGACACAGAGCTAAACGTTGCATCAACTTCGAGGCCCTTCCAAGTTCTTAGCTTTTAATATCCATGCTCACTTTCTATCAAGATAAATTGATATTGCAATTTTAGTGCCAAATTAAGAGTAAGACTCCTTGGACTTTCCCAGAGGATCTCTTGGCTCTGAATCCTTATGCTTTAAGTTCTTTCCTACTACTTTACAAACTCCTCCTGAAGCTTCTGCCTCCTCCTTCATATTATAGATGATTTCAGTACTTACCACAAAGAAAATATAAACTAAATATTATTAGAGCTCTTATTTCTTCATCTGAATATCTTTATACCTAGCCTTTGATCCTCACTCAAAGTCCCAGAAGAAAGATCTCCAATATATAGGGCCCTGAGCCCTATATATTCTTTCTTCTGAGAAAATTTACTCCCCTTCAACATATTCAGTCTCTCATCTGTTATTGTACCTAAGACCCAAGATTAACTGATTACTTTTTAAGAATTTATTTATTATTGTACTTTAGATGGTTTATAGAACTAGCTTCTTATTAAACAATACACATATTGTTTTGTGACATTTGTTAACAACCCCATGACATGTCAACACTCTCCCTTCTTGACCTTGGGTTCCCTATTACCAGCTTTCCTGCCACTCCTGCCTTCTTGTTCTTGCCCCTGGGCTGGTGTGCCCATTTAGTCTTGTTCTGTTTTATGGGCTTGTCTCATCTTTGGTTGAAGGGCAAACTTTAGCAGTGACTTCATTACTGAGCTAAAAGGGTGTCCAAGGGCCATATGTTCAGGGTCTCTCCAGTCTCTGTAAAGCCAGTAAGTCTGGACTTTTTTTGTGAGTTAGAATTCTGTTCTACATTTCCCTCCAGCTCTGTCTGGGACCCTCTATTGTGTTGCCTGTCAGAGCAGTCAGTGGTGGTACCTGGGCACCATCTAGTTGTGCGGGACTCAGCCTAGTGGAGGCCATGGTAGTTGTGGGCCATTAGCCCTTTGGACTAATCTTTCCCTTGTGCCTTTTGTTTTCTTCATTCTCCTTCACTCTGGATGGGGTGAGACCAGTGGAGTATCTTAGATGGCCACTCACAAGCTTTAAGACCCCAGCCGCTACTCACCAAAGTCTGACTGATCACTCTTATGAGTCAATGGCAGATTTGGCTCTGAGGACACAGAACTCCCATTTCAGTTCAAGTCCCAATTCATTATTCTGCCTCCCAATGTAACCTATCCAACTTTCTATTTCATCATTTTCCTTTAATGTGGAAAGTCTTCTCTAGACAAGTCAGTCTTATTTTCTCCTAAATTCCATCCTTTGGCTTTTTCTTAGGGTAGCCCCATTACCAAACACGCTTTATACCATCCTAGTACGTACTTTCAATACTGTTTTCTTTTCCAGTACTTGCTTCTTTTCCGGCAGCCCCTACTTGAAGCCTCCTTAGACCAACATCACTGTAATGTTTTTTGTATTCTGAAGACCCTCATTCTTTGATTGGTCTGAATTTTTATCTCAGGATTCTATTGGGAATTGTATGCATATATAATTAATGCTTATTAAATGAATGAGGAACCAGTGATAAAGGTTGACCAGAAAAAGAGTTTATTCACCAAATCTTTAGAAAGACAAAACCCTTTTCCTCCATATTCCACAGGGACTGCAGCAAAGCAATTTTTGTTGCTGTGATCTTCAAGCATTTCCTTGATCTGTGACAGTGAAAATAAAAGAAAATTAAGATGAACTTGGGTTTTCTGAGCAGTAAATATCCCTTCCCTTATATCTGGGTAGCATTGTGCCTCATGACACCCAATTAGTACAGTAGGAAATGAGGCCCATTATAGATAACTACCCAATAAGCCATCCAAAGAATTGTCTGAGGTTTTTCAGAGTCACTGATGCTCTCCCAATAAATGCATTTTTCTACAGTAATATGTAGTGTGAGCAATATGAAGTCTATGAAAAACATTTGGCAGAATTCTATGAAGGTGGAGATTTGAGGGACAAGCCAAAGGGTTCTGACTGCATTTAGAAGGAGTGCTAATTGCTTACCTTTGCTGCAGGGAGCGTTGTACTCAGCAATTGCAAACTCACCTGAAAAAAACAAAACAAAACAAAACAAAAAACCCAAAAATCATTAGGTGAAGGGAGAGGGAAAGCAAACATTTGCGGGAGACAGGTCTGTGAAGGGACCTTTATTGTACGAAGAATTGTGTCCTCTCAGGAACGTCAGTATCATTCGATTCATTGCTTGCTGCCTTATATTGTTACCTTTTAAAATAGGTCGTGTTTCCCTTTAGCCTAAACTTTTGGAGGATAATTCTGATGTTCTACTTTTTAAAAACTCATATTGTCCTACAGATGTTTTGCATTAGCAGTTGATACATTTATGCTCTAGTTAGTTTCTACAATGCGTGTACAGAAGACAGAGAACCAGACTTTATGGAGATAAAATGAAGTGTTAAGAACATCTGATGTCATTAATCACCCCAACACATCTATAAAATCAAAATTTCAGTTATTAGGAATTTAGTTTCCATGTGAAAGTCTCTTACTTACCTGTCTCATAGTAATCATAGACTTTCACTATGGCTGGTTTTAGATCTCTTACTGGGATGTCCTGCACAACCGTGAAGGACAAGCTCAATGTCTGATTTGTCACCTAGAAAGGAAAAAGGAATTAAATGACCTTTCAGGAACCTTTGTTTGCTCTTCTTTGGCTAAGTGTAAGTATTCATCTGTTTTGGGGGAAAAAAAAAACTTTCTTTTTTATCAACTAACAGCACACTACCGAGTACCCAGTGCTGTCGAGTCGATTCCGACTCGTAGTGACCCTATAGGACAGAGTAGAACTGCCCCACAGAGTTTCCAAGGAGCGCCTGGTGGATTTGAACTGCTGACCCTTTGGTTAGTAGCTGTAGCACTTAACCACTATGCCACCAGGGTTTACAGAGCCCTTAAATTGTACAGAAAACCCATAGAGTAGATGGATGAGAAATTCCCCAAATTGTTTCTTAAATCACTAAAAGAACTCGTATAGCCCCATAAATGCCAGTGCATGGCTCTGTTCATAGGGGATGAACAACACGTTTTTATTGGTTGACTGTTGTTGCTAGGTGCTGTTGAGTTGGTTTCAGCTAGTAATGTCCATTTTTAAATATCCAGAGATTTGGCACAGTTTCACTCCTCTATCTTGTAAAAATACTGTGCTGACCCATTACAGCATTAAGCCTCATAAAATTTGTAAACTATAGTATCCATTAATATAGAAATGAATAAACTATGCTATACCATATAACTATAAAATCTGACTTATTGATTGGACTGGCCTTTTTATTTTATGGTCAAAATCCTTGTTCAGATTGGCAGTATTTCCCTCCTTTTATATGGATGTGATATGGTGATGTTGATATAAATAATTTTCAGATGGCCTCCTTTGAGAGATTATTATCTATATTTTTTGAACCTAGACTGGCAGGGCTCTCACCTCATCCAGATAAATCAAGACATGGTTATTGCTGACTTCTGTCCGGCTCACATGGTTAGATCTTTCAAGCTGAAAAAAATTAAGAAGTCACAAATGTTACTCAATAGACGTAACCCTCAGGGGACCCAGGGAGAAAAGAGTTTTTATTACCAAAATAAGCTTGAGGATAGAATTTTTTCAAAAGTTTCTTGTAAGTAAAGACAGTAACGTGAAAATGTAAAATGAAAAGTAATTTAAATGAAGGCTTTAATATTAGTGTGGCACATGGCCTATGTGTAAAGATGATTTATCTGATGAAAAGGGAACTAAATATTCTAGACTCGGGAATAACTCATATTTTAAGGTTCAATTCGCATTTTATTCCTCTATGAATGAGGTTTTTTTTTTTTTTGCTGTAACATATAATGATCTCGTTTTTTCTCTTAACTTCTTTAATACTCATAGTTTATGTCAATTTGTCATTTTTGTATTTGTTTTTCCACTGGCTCAAGCGTATAAGCTTTATCTTCTTAACAAGATCCTAAATTCTATGGAAGTAGGAACCCACTGACATTTTCTTCTAGTTGTCATGGCTTCTAGCAGAGTGCAATGCAAGTGGTGGGCGCCCAGACAAACACGCTAAATTAGATTTCCGAATTTGGAGAAAGTATAATTCTTTGATAGAGGCTGACTTGGTAGTATTTTAATATTAGCATTTTCTTAGTCTATGGATACAGGAAACATTAAATAAAACAGGATTTCCTGGGCTTATAATAAACCTACCTCTTTCACTGTTGGTTTCAGGGGAATGAAACCAGATACCATCTTTACATCAGCAATCACCATGTTGGAGACAGGGCGGCTTCCTGTATAGCTGAAAATCCAAGGAAGGAAGGAATTAGGATTTTCTGTGTTATTAAACATTCTCTTTTTTTCTGTTCACAGTAAGCACCCAATAGTTCTGGAAGGCGCATGTAAAATCTTCCTTAATATCTTACCCCAATGGTTTGGAGAACTCACCCGTGCATTTGAATTGTCAGGGCTCTTGTTAAAGCCACAGAGACCAGGCCCTACTTCAGACCAGCTGAACCAGAATTTCAAGTGTGTGGACCCTGAGAATTTGTGCTTTAAGGAAGCTTTACAAGTGATGCATAGCCTGGGCCTGAGACCTCTAATCTGTGCCAGTTATTTGTTACATACATTTTATCCTGATGTTTTTCCTGGATATTATCTCCAACCCCGCCAAAACCAAACCCTGCTGCCGTAGCGTCGATTCCGACTCATAGCGACCCTATAGGACAGAGCAGAACTGCCCCATAGAGTTTCCAAGGAGCACCTGGTGGATTCAAACTGCCGACCTCTTGGTGAGCAGCCGTAGCACTTAACCACTACGACATCAGGGTTTCCAATCAAGTTGTATTATTCTTTGTAGATAGATACTTTTTTTGGTAAACCCAGTAACTACTTGAATATTGTCATATACATTTGCATTTACCTGAAATAATTATTTTATGTATAAGCTGAGATTTATTTATCGCCAAAAGGAATTCTAACCAGGGAGTCACTGCTTCCTTCTATTCAAGCTTTTCAAGAATTCTCCAACCCCATTTTAGATAGACCAAGAATACTATAGGATTTCATTACATTAGAAGGAATTCAGATCAGAGATAAGGGATAACATTCTTTATTTAGTTATTATTTAGAGGAAGTATTAACCTTTCAATAACGAGGATGAACAATAACAGATCCTGGGGGGTGGACAATGTAAACCCCTTCTTTGAGAAATTCTACTGTGTCAATTGCTTTTTCAATAAACATAATGCAAAGGTTTATTGTCACACTGCTCTACTAACTGAGAAGCTCCAGTCAGTAGATTGGTTGTTATTCTCAGAATTGGGTGATACAGTCAGAAGGTCTTACCTGACATTCAGTGAAATCTGGAAGCTGGTGTGAGCCTTGGGTCCATCACAAGTTGGGGGCAGAGTCTGTACCTCCAAAGCAAATGGGAATACCTCCTTCTCTGGGAGAACATTGTATTTCAAGGATGTCTGTGGAACATCAGAGAAAAAAATCTGTTTTCCTCCCTTCCCCAGCATTCCTTTCACCTTCCTTGATTCTGATTTGCCCTATCACTTGCCCAGTTAGGATTTTTCCGTGAGAAGGGTTACTGTGGACCCTCTGTACCCATCTCTCCCAAGAGTCTCACCAGGAGGTAGACACATCTGCTTCCTGTCACAGTTGCAGTGTACTCCCCAGGCACTTTTGGCAATGAGACCTGCTGCAGTAATAGGAGGTTGTTATTGTCCACTTGGAAATTTCTGGAAAAGGTCTCTGAATCCTGAATGGCCACTTGTGCAACATTTCCAGTCCTGGAGTAAGTGGCTGCTCCATATCTGGACAGGGCATGGAGAGCCACCACTGTGTCCTGAAGGAGACAAGTGAGAGAGCCTGCTCAGGTATGACACGCCTTTGAGGACTGAAATTTTCCCCAAAGTCCTGTGTTAGCTACCACAAAGAAGTTTTGACTTCTTTCTTCCCTCGCTACTTAAATTACTATTAAAACTGATTATAATCTTTAAAGAGGTGCCAGAACCATAACATTTATATATTATTTTATTTCTCAGAAAATTGTTCCTTTTCTCTCTATAAACATATGTGGGATGTGGAATGTGGGGGAATATATGTGAGTGAGGATTATTTCCTAGCATTAGCCCTTTGCCTCTGATATCTTAATTAACAACTAAACCCTGGTGGTGTAGTGGTTAAGAACAATGGCTTCTAACCAAGAGGTCGGCAGTTCGAATCTACTAGGTACTTCTTGGAAACCCTATGGGGCAGTTCTACTCTGTCCTATAGGGGCGCTATGAGTTGGACTCGATGGCAATGGGCTTAGTTTTATGGTAAGACCTGCCACCACTCAACCAAAGCTCAATCTTCCCAAATTCAACTCTGCTCTGTTGCTGAGGTCAGTGCCTCGAGAGAAACCAAGGTCCTTAGCAGTAGTCATGCTTCAATTTCTCCAAAAGAAATAAGATATGAATAACTATAATTATCTTCTGGATTTACTGACATTTTTATTTAGCTCTTCTTTTTTTCTTGGAGTATTTCCTGTGCTTAGTGATTCCCCCTGGTATGTTATATTCTCGATTGTCATCAATACGGAGCCTGGGTGACATCCTTCAAATAATAGATTCCTAAGAAATAAATGGTAGTTGTTTTAATGAAACTAGTTATTTTTTTTCCTATTCAAATGGAAAAACAAGGGATTAAACACAAGGGAAAAAGGATGGGTTGCCTATTTGCCCCACTTTCTTCCTCTTTTAGGACATATACGCTTATGCCTAAATTATCTGAAGATAAACATTTCTGTCATGCACATATAGAAATTGATTAATTTTCTAGATATAGGATTATAAAGTAGGGTCAGGAGGTTGGATGAGTATAGATAGTTCTTATGCTCCTGATAAACGAATGTTTGTGTATTAAGAGATGGATAGGGAAAGTATACAATGTGTCAGCTTTAAAAGAAGCCGTGTAAATGGGATCTAAGAACGGAGAGATTTGCAAGGAGACATTGTTGGGTTTGGAACAGAGCTCCCGGGAACAGTTTGAAAAGGACTCTTAGAACTTGCAAAAGAATTGTAGATTTTCTTATTCATTCTGCTATGGCCATTGGGCATAGGGTCTTGGTGTTCCACTACGGCTCTAGGGAGGTATACTTGTTGGAAACAGCAGACTGGGTTAATATCACTGGTTGGGAGCCAGAATTTGAAGAATTTCCTTTGTAGTCCTCTTTGACTTTCATTTTCCCTTAATTCTCACTCTCTTTGAATACTAAGACTCTCTTCCCCATTTCAAGTTATTCTCATCTTCAGTTTTTCTTCTTGCTATGTGATTATATCTTGTTCAAACCTTTTGCTACCTGAAACTCAAGTAAAAGGTTCTGGCAAACCACAGACCTGGGTGGAGGCAAAGCCTCCATTGGAATTCTGTTGCTTTGTGATCCACTTCACGATGCGTAATGCAGTATTCAGTTCCTCTGAGGACGGGGCAGGCTGGGCGGTGAGGAGAGCGAGGAGCACATAGGACGTCATCTCCACCTCAGCAGAGGGAGCCTGAGGATGGTAGAAAGGCTCCACTGCTGCCTTGGGTTTCTGAGCTCGTGCCCAGTGCATGGAGTCACCTGGAGGTAAGAAAAAGGGATTTCTAAGTGTCTACCATTTCATATTTAATTTAAGGTGAAAGTAGCAAAGCCAGAGCTGAAATGAGGGCTGCTTTCCAATTTAATTGCTCAAACCTTATATACTAGATAGAGTCCTGGTGTACAATGGTTAAGAGTTCAGGCTGCTGACCAAAAGATTAGCAGTTTGAACCCGCCAGCCTCTCCTTGGAAACCCTATGGGGCAGTTCTGTTCTGTCCTCTAGGGTCGCTATGAGTTGGAATCAACTTGACGGCAATGGGTTATATACTAGATGCTTTTCCTTCTATGCAGATCTTAACTTAGTGTGTTTCGGCAGGGCTAAGGCAAGTAAGGAGTCTCTGGGTGGTGCAAACTTCAGCTACTCACTGAAAGTTTGGAGGTTTAAGTCCACCCAGAGGTTCCTTGGAAGAAAGGCCTGGAGATCTACTTCTGAAAAATCAGCCATTGAGAGCCCTATGGAGGACAGCTCTCTGACACAGACGGCATCACCATGAGTCGGAACTGACTCAACAGCAACTGGTTTTAATGTTGCTGTGGCCAGAAGCCTAGAAGCACCTGTGTTTTCAAATGTTTGTTGTAGTTGAGTTGGTGCGAGAGAGAGATGGTAGAGAAAGCTCTCTCGCTAGTTGTGGGCATTTTCTATTTTTTATGTTATGTAGACTTGGTCTGGGGTTTGTTGTTTCCTACAAAGCCTGTCCTCAGAGATTGCTTGTGAGGATCACAGATGGCACCATTAACTAATAAATGTTCGCACTCATTAGATTGGAAAAAAAATACAATAATTATCAAAATGTCAAAGGCTGACAAGTGTGTGAAATAATGGGAATGGACAGACACTGCTGTGGGAAGTAAATTCTTTTTGGACAGCAGTTTGACAATATCCAGCAAAGACGAAGATGTGCTTAGCCTACTAATGAGCCGGTTACACTCCTAGAAGTATAACTTAGAGACACTCACACAAGTTGTACGAGGAGACATGGACATGAGCGTTCATTGTGGCATTGTTTGTAACAGCAAACAATTAGAAAGAAGGAAAGATCCATGAGGAGAGAACTGACATACAAATTATGACATACTTAATATAACATTGTCATGTTATGTAGCAGTGAAACTGGATGAACTAGAGCTACGGGATCTATACAGGGGACTCTCATGAGCACAATGTTGAACTTCAAAAACAAAAAGGCAAACAAAAGAAAAACCAAGATGCAGGAGACCCAAGAGTATGATACTGCTTATCTCAAGATGAAAAGCATGCAAAAATTCTGAATATTATATATATATATATATACATATATATAGTAAAAATATAAAGAAATCTATGGAAATGGTAATGACAAATTCAGGATAATGGTTACCTCTTGGGGTAGAAGGGATACAGAGGGAATTTTTACTACATTCGTAATATTTTATTTCTTAAGTTGGGAAAGAGATATATAGGCATTTACTAATTTATTCTTTATGCCTTTTTTGAATATCTGAAATATATTTCACTATATCTTAAAAACAATTATGACACTGGTAAAAGAAGAAAAGTAGAATATGTTTTGTTGGACATATTATCATTTGTATTTTATTTTCTATTTCTTCAATCTTTCATATAGACCATGGTACACATAAAGCATTATGTGAATATGAGTAAATTTGCCAACATTATTGGTCTTCTGAAATGAGCATAAAATACCAGAATTTATCCACGTGATTATATCCACCAATTATTCCTTATGCTTAAGATGCTATGTTACACCAAGTAAGGGCTGGGTATGTAAGAAGAACAGATCTCTTAGTAATGATAGCCAATACTTCTATAGCACTTAGTATGTGCCACACATTCATCTAAGAGCTTTACATGTATTGAGTCATTTTATACTCAGAGCAACCCTATGAGGGAAGTACTATTATGATCCCCATTTTACTGATAAAGGAACTGAAACACAAACAAATTAAGTGACTTGCCCATACATAGTAATTTTTTTAGGGCTAGGATTCACACCCAGGCAGTCTCCAGAGGTTGAGATCCTAACTACTACACTATATCGCATCTCATCTCTTGATGTATTATTTGATTAAGAAATCCTAGATTTTATAAGGAGACAGACAAAAAAAGAGAAGGGAGAGGGATCACAGGAGGTAGGAGTAGGGTTTTTTTTTGCAGTGGAGTTCGTGATACAGAGGATGTGGGATGGCAGAAAGCCCTCAGCTTGTTATGCTCACCTTCGTTCACAGCTTCCTTGTCAAGTGACTTGAGTATCTCATTCCTCTTGTCCTGGTCATTTGCCAGGGCAAAAGCATAGGCCAACAGTGCCTTGGTGTAGACATGGCTGCTGTGGGCTCCATCCTGGGCAGACTTCCAAGCTGACTCCAGGCAGAACAGGGCATTGCGGACAACAGGGTGCTGTGAAGGGAGAGCAAGGGTGCTCTGAGCTCAGTGAACAGGGATGCTGTCATTTCTAGGTAAACACACAGAACTTAGCAAGGAGGCAATGATGTTTTTCAAATGCATTTGTTCATCTATCCTCAATCTTATGGATGGAGAGAATAGCAATTTTAATTTGTTATTTTCACATTGAGGTTGTTGATGATTAAGTGGTAGAAGTTTCAGTGTCCATGCAGAAGACCCTAGTTCTATTCCCGGCCAATGTACCTCAAGGATAGCCACCATCCGTTTGTCAGTGGAGGCTAGTACGTTGCTATGATGCTGCAAAGGTTTCAAGGGAGCTTCCAGACAAGATAGACTAGGAAGAAAGGCCTGGTGATCTACTTCTGAAAAATCAGCCAGTGAAAACCCTGTGGATCACAACAGTCTGATCCTGTTGTGTATGAGGCCGCCATGAATCGTGGTAACTCAATGGCAGTTAACAACAACATTTTTAAATTAATAAAGTTGAAATAGAGGCTATGTCTCTAGAATTCATCTTTTTTTTTTCCGTGATGGGGGTGGGGGTGGGGAAGAAATAGCCTAGGGGTACCCCTGGGAAAGTGTAAATCTTTCCTGATGAACTGACCAAATTCTCTACTCATCTGGGAAACATTTGGCATTGCACAGAAAGAAAGCTGACACTTGGCTTTTAGTAAGGTGATATTTCAGACAGAAGGTCAGCAGTTTCTTTACCTCCAGAACTATGTATGCTTCATCAGGGGAATGAGATGATACCTACAGTGACTGGGAGAGGAATCTCCAGAAGGGCAATGGTGATATAGGCAGACAGGGTCACTTCATCATCTACTCCACCCTGTAAACATGAGAGAGAGAAAAAGAGAGATTTGAGTAATTCAACTTCTGAGAATGTTCTCAATCAGCTCTTTCTATTCTGCTGGTTATGGAGTTTGCCCTTCACCATATCCGCTACCATGGGGCAAAGTATCATAACCAGCCTAAGTACCATCCCTCCTTCTTGGTGCTATCCAGGTTTTATTTTCCGCTGATACCTTCCCTTAGCCCTTTCAAGGCCGAATTATTTTTCTACATGTCTCATTCAGAGACTACTGGGACATACAAAACCCAGTTAAATGCTGTGCTTTTTGGGTTTTGTGGGCTGACAATGCCCCTATTCATAGTACATGCTGCCGTCTGATCACTGGGAAACACGAGTCCCACTTCTCTTCTTTGCATCTTGAGATTCTCAGGCTGCTAATGTCTCATCTTGGGATGCTAGTGCTGTCTGAAGGGGACACGTAAAAGAAATAATTCAGCGTGAAAGCCTTCAAATTAACTGGGCCTGGCCTATTCCGTAGGCAATGAAAGGGTTAGAGACTCTTCTCATTACCCTTGTAGACATCACCGTGGCAAATCAAGACTAGCTTCAGGAAGAGCTCACCTTAATGGCATTGTTGAGCAGTGACCCGGAGCTCCTGAAACAGCCATTGTCTTTCTGCTTCTGGGAGAGCCAGGTGAGAGCTTGGGTGATGTGTGTTTCATCAATGAAGATGTAGCGTCTAGCCTGGGCAAAAGTCTTCAGTACAAAAGCTGTGAGCCTAAGGGGACAGAAAGAGTGGGTTGATGAAGATATTTATGTTGTTACAGTGGTAACTGGCTTTGTCAGACACTTCTTACATTCGTGTGAATCCCCTAATAGAAATTCTTGTGTACTGAGAGCTCCCATCTCCCTTAATCCCACTGATTAATCTGCTAGTTCTACGATTTCCTTCCTGACTCACTTTCCCATTGCTACAGGGAGCCTAAGTACTTCTATTTTTACTGATTTTTCTCTCCTCATTAGACATTTCCTTCTGTAGATAGACTTCTGGTATGCAGCTCTTATGTGTAATAGCTTCTTCTAGTATTTCTTTGCTTTAGAGACTTGATACAATGTTTCATATCATTGCCTTCTTCTAATTCCTTTCAGTGAATTTATTCTCAGTCAAGGTAAGTATGATCTAAAAAACAATCTAAGCTGAAGCTGATATAGTTTATTAACAAATTGGCAATATGTTCACTGGCCATGTCATAAAACAAAACAAAAAAACAAACTCTTGGTTACGGGAACTATTTTAGAAAGAATACCTTATTAACAAGATTAATTTGGGGAATAAGTCTAATATCCAGATATTTGAATCTCAGCTTTTCTGCTTGTTACTTCATTAATCTTGGTATATTTATCTAGCATAACCAACTCCAAGTCTAATAATACATATCTGATAGGGTTGTCGTGAATATAATTATGGTAAAGTATTTATATAAAGGGCTGGCACAAAAATAATAGCTTGAAAAATTGTCCTTCCCTTACCATGTATTCCCCTGGCTCCTGCCATGTTGCTCCCCAAAGGTGCTATAGGAACCATCATAGTGCTTATAGTTCAGCTGTCTCTGGTAACCTGGAATGAAAATGTTACTGAAATAACATGACAGATGAATGTGCATGCTTAGGCTGGAGACATTACTAAAATGCCTTGGCTGCCTTTGTGACCTTTCCTAAATTTTGTTGTCAGGTTAGAAGGTTCTGAGCCCTAAACATTTCACTGGAAGTTGAACAGTGGATAAAACCAAACCAAACCCGTTGCTGTTGAGTTGATTCCAACTATTAGCGACCCTATAGGACAGAGTAGAACTATCCCGTATGGTTTCCAAGGAGCGCTTGGTGGATTCAAACTGTTGACCTTTTGGTTAGCAGCCACAGCTCCTAACTACTACGTCATCATGAAATGAATTACCATAGTATTATTACTTAGGGATGAATAATAACTGAAGTTTGTCGAGAAATCCAGAGGAAATAACATTGTGAAGTTTTTACTCACTCATTCAGTCACTCACCAGTGATGAGGTAGCCAATCGCCTTGGTCTTCATCTGTGAAGTCAGCTGCTGTGTTTCATTCAGGTAATCCAGAACATAAATGTCAGGAGCAAAGAGGACCATATTCTGTTCTCCACAACCATTGGGCATCTGGAGGAGATTTTGTGTGTCTTTCATAGCAGAGCCTAATATGTCTCCTATGAAATGGGGGAGATGAGAGATCACAAAACCTAGAGTTTATAATCTATCACAACCATTAAGAACAAATGAATAATAAACTGAGGTAGGGAAATGAAGATTTTTGGGAAAGGTGAGTCTTCCAGGGACAGAAGTATGGGTAATAAACAAGCCCAAAAAAGGAAAGAAGGAAAAAGTTAAAATTACAGTTGTTATTTTGAGTATTTATAAAGAAGAAATATAGTGGAAGGTATTAACGCCCAAGTCCCCTAGGGGCTGGAGACTCACCCAAAACTGAGATGGATGCTCGGGCTGATTCTTCCACAACATTTGGTGGCACTTTCAGGGATATTTCAGACACCCCAGTGCCTTGAGAAAGAAACAAATCAGCCATAATGAAAATCGTATCTGCTACATAACTTCCGGATATATAGCTGCCAGGGCCCCTTCTTTCTGAAGAGTTCTAGGACTATGCCTTAGATCCAAACTCCTCTTGAAAAGTTGTCCCTCTTTTAATATTCTAGTTTTTCATATCTTGGATGGTTAGGATTCTGGAACTTTCAGACCATGTCTCCCCTATAGACCTGTCTAATCTTTGGCTAAAGGGTGAACTTCAGGAGTGACTTCAGTACTGAGTTAAAAGTGTGCCTGGGGCCCATACTCGTGGGGTTTCTCCAGTCTTTGTCAGGCCAGCAAGCCTGGTCTTTTTCCTTTTTTTGTGAATTTGAATTTTTTTTCTACATTTTTCTCCTGCTCTGTCTGGGACCCTCTATTGTGATCCCTGCCGGAGTAGTCAGTGGTAGTAGCCTGGCACCATCTAGTTGTTCTGGGCTCAGTCTGGTGGAGGCTGTCATCCATAAGTTCTTTGGACAAATCTTTCCCTTGTGTCTTTGGTCTTGTTCATTCTCCACAAAGATAGTATTTTTATGGAAGTTCTAGCAGTGAGGGTGGGGAGTGAAGATGGGTAGCAGTTAACTCAGTGAAAATAAGATAATTGCTGCTAATGAGCATACATTTAATGCCATTTTAACCTTAATGAATTACATGAAGATGAAAAAAGGGAAAGTAGTATTTATCTTCATAATGCATCCCTTCCTCATAAAATTAAAATTAAAACCTTTGTAAGAAAACAGATACCAAAACCCAGTGCCATCGAGTCGATTCCGACTCATAGCGACCCTATAGGACAGAGTAGAACTGCCCCAGAGAGTTTCCAAGGAGCGCCTGGCGGATTCCAACTGCCGTCCCTTTGGTTAGCAGCCGTAGCACTTAACCACAAACTTAGAAGACAAATAACCAAGTGCAAGAAAAATACTTGTAACTTATAAAAAATCAGCTCATATAAACCTGTAAGAAAGACAAACTTCCAAAAACATGAATAGGCAAAGGATATGAAAGCAATTCATAAACGTACAAAAATAAGCTCATCCTCACTTGTGATTAATACAAATTAAAACAACGACAACATATTTTTATGCAAATTATTGGCAAAAATTAAAAACTTTGATGGTAACAAATGATGGTGATTGTGCACGGAAATGTATACTTGTGGAAGTATAAATGCGTTTAGGTGATAAAGAGGGGGATTTTTTAGTTCTTTTAAAACTAAGAATATGCATAGTGCCTATGACTTAGTGGTTTCATATTTTGGTATCTACTCTAGCTAAAACTGCTTATGTATGCAAGGAGGCTATTATTATTATTATTTTAACTAGCAAATAGTTAGACAAACCAATATGGGAATGACTAAAAAACAAAGCAGAACTGTGGTATATTGAGAGTATGGGATATTATTTAGCAATTAAAAGGAATGACATTGATCTATCATATAACATGGGTAGATCTCTAAGAGGGTTCCTGATTAAAAAAAAAAAATTTATAGAAGGAAACTTACATTATACCGTTGATGTGAATCACATATACACAAACAGATTGACTTACACATGTAACTTCTAAAGGGACATGGATGATCATGAAAGTATTGACAAAGATTGCAAGGGTGTGACTCTACTCTTTAATATGAAGCTCCGTTTTATTTTTTAGAGAAGAATGTGTTTTTGTATTACACAGGTAATTAAAATTAATTTAATAAAACTACTTGATGATCAACCATAGATACATGAGGGATAAATCAAAATGAAGAATTCAGAAACGGAGGAGAAGCCATGATAGAAGAGTTAGGGTGATGAGCACTAAATTCACTTAAATGTAGAAACAAGGCTAAACAACCAGGCAATTATGATTTTAGAACACATTTCACATATTTTAAGGCATGACAATATTAAAAGAAAAAAAAAAAGAAAACAGAAATCAGTAGGTAGACAGAGAAAGGCAAAGAACATATGATGAAGTTTGACACTGGTTTGGGGTGAGAACCAACTGTAATTTTTTAATGTACTAAATTCTAGAAATGATTTTGCTTTAGACTAGAAAATTCTCTACCAAGATAACATTATGTCTTTTACTTAAAGCTTCTTTAGCCTGTTCTCAAAAAATGATGGATAGGGATTAGGAATAGAACTGGCATTCAACAAATATTCATATGACAGTCATGTTAAAGGCATGACAGCTCATTCTTTGGGCAAAAGCACAGCCTCGTCACCAAATGCTGTTGGCTATGCAAAAATCAGTCTTGTCCTGAATTCAGATATCCACATGTTGTATTACAAAATATTCAAGGCAATATCCACTTCGGCACATGTTCATTTTGATTTTACCCACTTTCTACCTATACCTACATCAAGCACTGGTTAGATTAGAAAGATACTTCGGTGTTTGCACAGGTGCTGCAAAAGATGAAGTCTCAGAATACATGTTGTTGTTGTTAGGAGTTGACTCTGAATCACGGTGACCCCATTCATAACAGAATGAAATGTTGCCTGGTCCTGTGCTGTCTTCATGATCATTGGTACGATGGAGTCCACTGGTGCAGCCACTGGGTGTTTTGAGTTCCTTCCAACTTAGGGGGCTCATCTTTCAGCACTATATTGGACAATATTCTGTTGTGATCCGTAAGGTTTGTGTTGGCTAATTTTTGGAAGTAGATCACCAGGCCTTTCCTTCTAGTCTGCTTAGTCTGGAAGCTCTGCTGAAACCTGTCCACCACGGGCGACCCTGCTGGCAGAGCCTCCAGCATCACAGCAACACTCAAGGCACCACAGTACTACAAACTGACAGATGGGTGCTGACAGAAGGCATGGGTTAGGGATATTCTCCTGATCAAACTACTTGCCTCTCTAAGAACCAGTTTCCTCATTTGTCAAATAGGTGCTTCAAGTCTTACTTACCTCACAGGGAGAGAATAGAATATATAAAAGTTCTTTGAACTTCAAATGTTATACAAATTTTAGTCATTGTTATTTTAATTATGGCTTGCTCTTACCTGATGAACAGATCAGGGAGTTGAATGTTGTTTCTTTTGGTAGTCCTTCAGGCTTGGGGTGGGAAAAGAAAAATGTACAGGTGAGAATGGACTGAGCATTCAGGACATGTGTGTTGATTTGGTCTTTGTCCTTGATTTCTGAGAGATAACTCCAAACCTTGGAATTTTCTGAGTAATTGAAGTGCCTGAGAGTTTATGTTAATGAGATGACTCTTAGGTGGGGCTGGTCAGGCCAGGAAGACCACCAAGTGCTATCTGCTGACCTCAGGGAGGAGGGGGATCATGATTCAATCAATGGGGCTCCAGTGAAGGCTCTGAATACAGAAGCTCCATGGGCTTCCTGATTGACGAAAGACATCAATGCACATGGGAGGGTAGCACGTCCCTTTTGGGGACATGCAAGTGTTGGGAACCCTCCCATAACTTACTCTATGCATTTCTTTGTGTTCTTTTTGCTATAAGAAAATTTGAATAGTAAGTATAGCATTTTCTTGAGTTCTGTGAGTCATTCTAGTGAATTATCGAACCCTAGCGGAGTAGTGGGAGCCAGCACATTAGAAGTGTGTGGGAGGGAGGTGCTAGGAACCCCCAAGTATATGGCTGGCATCCTGAAGGGGTAGTGGGAATACCCCAAGTTTGTAGCCAGCAGACCAGAAGTGAAGGTGTTGTGGGGACTCTCAAGCTTGTGGCTGGCATCTGAAGTCTTGGGGAGACTTGGCAGTCTGGAGGACTGTGCCCTTTAACCTATGAGCTTTGACCTAGCTCTGGGTGGTTAGGATTGGACAAAGAAGAGCTGCAGGTAGAGTTGGTGTCATAACAGAAGTGAAACAGAATTGATTTGAGGTTAATTGCAATTAATTCTTACAGTTTAGTGTCAGGGAAGTATGAAGTGGGATTTGATTTTCCCCATAACAGGGGAACCACAGATTTCTTGATAGTAAAGAGAAGAATCTGAACTAATATTTAAATCTATTACATAAACAAATTCTATAAGCATAAGAAATATGAAGGAGACAGGTTGATAGATGAGAAAGGGAGTAGAAAATTAAGAGCGAGAGAGAGAGAATAATAATATTGGGAAATATTCCATGACCATATATTATTTAGCCTTACTCCTTAACTAAAAGTTGGAACCCCGACTGGGTTCGCCATTGTTTTTCTCTACAGTATAACCTATCAAATAGGTGAGCTTACTTACCTCAACCAACAGGGGCTTGATGATTGTGTCTTTCTTTCCATGTTCAGGAACCACGGTCTCCTCAGTCCCACACAGCTCCTGAGAATTCACTGCCTCTGCGCTCACACTGAAATTCACCCTCCCTGAAAAAAGGGCCAACAGGGATAAGTACCATCTCCCTCTTTCTGCATGCCTCCAAACCCCAAGATTTATAAATGTTCAATGTTCTGTAACCATTTTTCTATAAAAAACAGAGGATCAGGAACGGAAACACCATGAACTAGAGGATAATGATACTGAAAGTCCAATCTGGAGGTGGAGGTGAGGGAAGTGGGGACATCCTTCTAGACATCCTAGAATGAAAGGCAAAGAGAAAATTCTACCATGTGGGGTCTCTGCCTGAGGGAAGGGATGAGTAGCACTGGATATAAGTCTCCCACTGATTTATGCAATCCTTGAGCAGAGAACTTTTTTTTTTTTGAGCAGAGAACTGTATCTAGGAGACTGTCCCTCACCCAGTGACTTCGGGGTTATAGCCCAGGACACGGTTTGCCGCTGATTCCCACAGACGCAGTAAGACTTCTGTTCGCTGTCTACTGGGACAGCTAGGAATTCAGGAGAGTCTTCCAGCTGCACAAGGACCTGAAAGCACACACGAGACAGAGACAAATGAGCTCAGATGGAGAAAGAGACCAAAGAGAGAATGGGTTTGAAATAAAGCATGTTAAAGGATTATATTGATTTTAGATTGTCTAATATTGAAGATGATGTAAAGTAAAGATTGAGTACCTTGTAGGTGGATCTGACACCTAAATTTCAGTATTTTGGAATAAACTGCTCTTTCATGTTTTTTTTTTTTTTTCATGTGCTGGGGCCAGAGGAGAAGCAATGTACCCATGGCATGTTGCCTATGGAAGCTCTACTTTCTTGGCTTAGGATCTTGACCATTCCCCCAGCTTTCCCAGTAGAGTACACAAGATTTATACCAGTTTTGCTCCCAAACAAGTTTTTAAAATGAGGTTTAATGTAATGAATGTTATACGAAAAATTAACTATATGGAAATACAGAGGTTGAAACTTTGAGGAATCTGAGACATGGGAATGAAGAATCCTGATTTTTTATGTCCATGTCATAAATCTTCACAATACATGAACTCCATAACCATAAAGGGTAAGAAACTTGTTTTAAATTGCAATTTGGTATTTGGAGATATCAGCAACTGTTGCTTATACAACATATGAATATCTCTCTGATAGTATTCTTCCTCTGGTAAGCACATCTGCATATAGGAGTTTGTCAATATTTCTAGATACGCAATTTTTAATTTACTCGTTACCTTGTGTTCAATTTAGGAAAGATGTCCTTACCTGGATGCACTGGGGAAGGTAGTTTAAGACCGTGGCCTTGAGTGTGAAGGCTTCTCCACGGACCACAGAGTAGGGCATTGTGAGCTCCACAAAGAAGGGCTGGAAGGCTTTGAGAGTAGCAGGAAGAGAGAGACCAAGTCCAGTGTCATTGGACAGGCACAGGGCCCCCGCTTTCCACTCGGTGATGGTATCAGGGACTGTTACTCCTACTTCACCCACACCTGATGAGCTGGGGAGGATGACAATGTGATAAACAGGAAATAAGCAGGTAACTAACTGTTTCTCTAGGAAAAGAACCCCAATAGTTGATCCTAATGTTGTACCTTGGATACACTCAATAGAAATACCAATAATGGAGAGCATAATCAAGGCTTGAGATGATAGGAAAATATAAGTTCTTTTCTTCCAACTTCGTTTTAAATTCTAGTCTATATCAGAATCTCCTATAGATGTATAGATGTAGTTAAAATCTATAACCTATAATGTTGTTGGTGTTGTTAGTTGCTGTGGAGTTGATTCCAACTCATGGTGACCCCATAGGACAGGGTAGAACTGCCCCATCAGGTTTCCAAGGAGTGGCTGGTGGATTTGAACTGCTGATCTTTTGGGTAGCAGCTGAGCTCTTAACCATTGTGCCACCAGGGCTCCATAATCTATAGCAGACAATGTAACTACAAACTAAATATGTAATTTGAGATTGTTCTTAAATTCTCTAAAATAACTGTTCCACTGAAAGTATATTTAAAATTTTTAGTTCTACTACTAATGTGTATATCAGCCTCCATAGCTCTGTGTTTAATCCCAAATTACCGATCAGTGCAGTGCTTGGTTATATTTAGTCCTTATGTTCATTTTTCTGGACGTGTTAGTATTAAATTTGTGCAGTTATTTTTTTTTTTTTTAGCTCTGACACAATTAGTTAACAGAAGTGTTTATGTATAACATTTCCTGAGAATACCAAGTGTTAAAAAAGGACTTGGATATTGAAAAATTAGCTAAGGATTGAAAATGGCAAGGGATTTATATCCTTGTATCTTATATATATAAAGGAGATTACTTACTTTGCCACCACCAAGCTCCAGATCCACGTCTCAGGGAAATACGTTCGCACAGTCTCTATATGAGACTCTACAATTGCTGAATCTGCTTTCAATTCTCTAAAGTCTGGGCCTCTTCTCATTTCAAAGGCTACTATGGTACGTGAGGAAGGAGACAGGAAACAAAAAAGGAAACATATAAAGAAAAACCCAATTAGAGATTGTAATAAGTACTCCAAAAGGAATAAACAGGGTGATGAAATAGAGAGGAACCAGGAGAGGGCACTTGGATGGGGTAGTCAGCGAAAGCTTCTTTGAGGAGATGATACTTTAGCTGAAGTATTAGAATAAGCTGGGGTGAGCTAGGGGATACAGAATTACAAGGAAGGAATATACAGACCCAGAGGTTGAAAGGGTCTTAGATAGTCTGTGGAGCAGAAAGGAGTCCTGTCTGGTTACTCTACGATGTGCTAAGTGGAGAGTGTTATGGCATGGGGTAGGGAGGCAGGCAGGAATCAGCTTTCCATTTGGCGTAGTCCTCTGTGGGAGCAAAGAAAAACCGTGACACACACATGATAGGAGCTTTAGGAAATAGCTGACACGAGTGAAAGAATTCAGGATTAAAAAAGACTATTCTATATTTGTGTCAGAAGAGCAGAGTTAGAATCATTTTGTTAATGGTGTGCTGGCAAATGTTTGACAACCTCTTTTTGGAAAAATAATTTATGCATATATATATAATATATATATACACATACTTATGTTTACTAGAAATCTTACTGATGTAAAGAATTTGTAGCACATAATTTAGAAAAAAATAAAAATATGTAATGCTCATTATAGTGAATTCCATATAGCTGGTTGATTCTCACTGAATGCTTTCCTTGATTTTTGACAATCTCTTTTATCTGTAACAGATTGTTGTAATTCAACCATGATTTGACAAAATCAGACTACAAATAAATGTTTGATTACTATCCAGTTTGTCAAAGAAGTAGCTTACATCATTGACAATGAATGTACTTCCAAAATGAAAGTTGGCTGATTTTCTTAAAGGGCATATTGTAGCAGAACACTTACCGCGTTAACATTTTTTACATGTACAATTCAAGCTGACACTTTTATTTACATCAATGAGACAGAAGAAAGTGAAACAACGAAGATGTATATCAGAACTTTCGTCATTTGTTAATGGCGCGAGTGACGAATTTGCTGAATTATTAATAATTTTTGAATACTGGGAGGAATACTCAATTTTTTTGTGCTAGTCACAATGTAATGGGTACAGACACAATATGTTTGAGTTTAATCTGTGTTCACATTTACTTAATCATTTTCGTAAGTCTAGAAATCAACAATAAATCAAGGCCTGATTTGTAGCACTTGCTGAGTTCACGATGTAAATACTCCACAGCCTATTTCAAGCTACTAATGTGAAGTTACTGTATGTGGAGTTGGGAAGAAATGCAAAGTAGCCCACCGTTATACAGTATTTTTATCATACAGATACAATAGTCGGACATAACCAAAAGAGCACAGATGATAGTAAAATGTAGTAATTAGGCAGTGAAGAGTTTGGGATAATTATTACTTTTGTTTTTAATATAACTTAATTCCTTGTAATTTTATATAATTTATTTCTACATGATGGCTGTGCTTAAACAATTGCCTTGCAAGATTACTGAAAATTTAATTTGCTCTTATGAACCTTTATGAGCCAGCTCCAGCACACCACTGCCTTGTGTATTTAAGAAATACCTCGCAAAACATTTTCATAAATCCTTCACCTACACCTCTTTCAACTAGTTTTCTTCTGAATTATTTTGGGAATTGTATCCTGCAGCTCAATTCTCCCGCGTCCGTTGTTCTCCTTCATCATTCAGCCTCCAACTGCACCTCTTACTTTAAAATTCCTCACTGGATAGTTGTTCAATTTGCTGCCCTTATTCTCAGTAAATTAAGCATCACATATCCAGTGAGGCCACTCACCATTTTATACCTGTCATCGAGTCAGCCATACTCTCACTCCTCCATACAGCCACTTCTAATCATATGGCAACACATTTTGGCTGCGTCCTCTTTTAGAATTCTTCTGAAGTCGACCCATTTTCCTTTGTTGGTCATAATGTCTCCCCCTCCCTTCAACTGCTATCAATATCGTTTTGACTGTCAGGACTTGTCTTTTCACCATTTCCAGGCTGTAGCCATATCTTCCTTACTTATTGTATCAAAAAGACAAACTCTGGCGATAATGTATTTTAATTCTCTTCCCCTGGTACAGTGGTTTTTGTTGTTGTTGTTGCTTTTTTCCTGCTCATTAAAATTAATGGAATTAAAAAAAAAAAAAAGGTTTGCTTTCTCAAACTACTCAGGTAAGTGCAGTTTCGTGCTGTCTAAAAAATAGCATTGATTTGATATTTTGAATGAAGACCAGTGGTTCATTTTGCCCTTGTGATCTATTTGCCTACTGCTATCTTTCTTTCACAGAAAAACAACAACGATGTCAACAAAACCCACAAAACACAGCTGAAATTTGCTTTCCTTTCATTATATTTCCCATAATTTATGCTCCTTTTGCATCTCTACTATGAGGGACATTTAAATCACTGACTAATACAAACTTCTCTTGCCCTCTGTTGGACACACCACTGCTATTCCTCAATAGTTCTTAGCCATGGGCCCTGCCCAAAATCATTTTCACCATGATGTCAAGCCATGGAAGAAATATGTTTACTGATGGGCTTGTGGTATAACTTGATGGGAGCGAAACTGTAGGTATAACGGGAAGTTGAAGAGCTTTTTTACTTGACTGGCGAGAATGCAGTGCCGCCTTGAAAACTTTCTATCTCTCCTCACACCGATCTTGTGCCTAGAAAAGTTCTCTTCCCTTTTTTACCTCACACATTTCCATTTATCAAATGCAGATTCTTTATAAATGACTTCTCTGATTCCACAATCAGGATTAATTCTTTATCTTTTCATTCTGTACCTCTGCATCTCTCTTAAAGCACTTTTCACAATCTGGTTTATATTTTCTCCAGCTTTGTATATGTAGGTGTGTTTGACATTGGAAGGATGGTGTGGAGGGAGTGTCCGACCTCCTCCAACTTCAGAAGGGGGAAGGAGAATCAAAATCAACACCCCAAGGCTGATTACTATGAAGTGGAGGTCAGGCATGCCTCCTTTCTCTGCCATCTTTACCAATTCTCACACCACTGTCCCTCCCATGGCACTTTTCTACTCTGCCGGGTTTGACAATTCATTGCAATGGCCACACAGGACTCACAGATAATACTCGCTAATATGGGGTTTATTAGGGTCACAGGTTACAGTTCAGGTTCAGGAACACTCGGGATACAATTCTTCCATTAGGACAGCCTCTTCTCAGCTGTGTCTGAAGGCACGCCTCTCTCTGGCCCCCGAGCCTCTGCCTTGCTTATGAAAGTGTTAGCTCTGCTGATAAGTGCCCAGGGGCACCCTGCTTGGCCAGCAAGCCTCCTGCCTGAAGCACTCAGCTTTCTCACTCAGTGGGCTGAGAAGCCCACCACACTGTCTTCTGCCAGTCTCCTGGTTCTGCTTCCTCTGTTGCTGCCATTTCTTCGCCGCTGCTTCTCACCATCTTGCCGTTTCTGGTGTTACAGCTCTCTCTCTCTAGGTCTCCTGGTTCCAGGAGCTTCTTAGTGCAGGGATGCTTGGTCCAAAGCACTGCTCCATTCTTGGCTGTTCTTTCTTGGTAGTGGCGAGATCCTTTTGCTGCTCTAGAATTGGCTCTGTTTTAAGCTCAGGGGCATGGCAAAACTGACCATTCCCGTTGGCAGGCCACAATTACCTTATTTACACAGTCACACTCGATCACTTGGGTGGGAGTTACAAGACCATGGCAAGAAAGGCCACACAAAAGCGATCCATTACACCACAGTATAATCAGAAGACTTGAGTTTGTATTGCTGGTGAACCTGATCAAGGAAACTTAATATATTTGCATTACAAATCCTCCTTTGTTCATCTTATCACATTTTATCTTTTTAAATTCTTTTACTTGGTTCAATATTAGACAATTATTATTATTATTACTTTACCTGGAGGAGATAATACTAGTCTGGATGCCTGCCTTGCATAATGATGAGACTGTGGGCATATTTTGGGTTTATGAATCTTTGTGTTGGTGAATACCTTTAAACCCATGTCCTGTAAAGGAAATCATTACCTAATCAGTACATAAATATTATAAAACATATATAGACACATAGTTCTTTACATTAAATTTAACAAATATAATCGACTTAGTTTTATATTAAACTTTTAATGTTCATATCTGTAGAAGGGATAGTAGTATATTTATAAAGGTAATTTCATTCTCTTCTTTAAACTCTTTCCACGGTAATTGTTTTGATATCACAAAGCAATTTCAGTTAAAAAAATTTTTTTTTATTTTTGATTAATAGTCCAAACAGTTCCAGCCCTGGCCCTGTCACTATTAGCACACCTATTGCTATCAGTAACATTGGGGAAGGCAATTGACTTCTCTGTGTCCATTACCCTCATAAGTCAGAGTTGACTTGATGGCAATGGGTTTATTCTATGAAGGCATTAAAATAACTAATATTTTCCATATATAATATTTTACTAACATTAAGAACTGACCGTCTATAATATAGTAATTTACCTGCAGGAAACTATATATATCTTTTTCATTTGTGTTTTCCACTGGGGAATACGTGATTCCATTAATATAGACATTAGGGTGATCGACACAGTCTCCATCATCTTCATTCTGATTTAAACTCGCAGGGAACCCAGTTAGGTCTTTCACGGGTAGCAG
Source organism: Loxodonta africana (assembly GCF_030014295.1). Classification (NCBI taxonomy): domain Eukaryota; kingdom Metazoa; phylum Chordata; class Mammalia; order Proboscidea; family Elephantidae; genus Loxodonta; species Loxodonta africana. Next base: position 131,054,069 of record NC_087345.1, on the reverse strand, counting down.
GTTATAAACCTGTACAAATTCAAAGGGCAAAAAGGAAAACTCGTTTGTGGTTGTTTTTTTCTTTAAGTGCAAGGATAAACGAACAAGAAATAATCACCACCAATCTTTTTTTTTTTTTTTTAGTGTTCCTATTGCTTTGATAATTTATAGAGAAGTTATGGATCATTTTCTCCAAACAGTGTTTTTATTTTGAAGATATTTAAGAATTTTAGGGGAAAAAAATCATCCCACCTAAGTACTCAAGGGTCGTAATACTTTGTTATACAGTTACAAGGAAAATGCTAGACTCCACACTAGAATTAAAAACAACTTTATTAATTGAGAAATTGAAGTCTGTTAAATTTAGACCTACCACTTATCTGTCAGTTTGTCATACTGTGGTAGTTTGCGTGTTGCTGTGATGCTGGAAGCTATGCCACCGGTATTTCAAATAGTAGCAGGGTCACCCATGGTGGACAGGTTTCAGCAGAGCTTCCAGACCAAGACAGATTAGGAAAAAGGACCTGGCAATCTACTTCTGAAAAACTGGCTAATGAAAACCTTATGAATAGTAGTGAAACATTGCCTGAACATTGTACCTAGGCCAAGAGGTAGTCATTCAAACACAACAAGGGGGTATTGCATGGTTTAAAATCAGGAAGTTGTGCTTCAGGGTTGTATCCTTCACCATATTTGTTCAGTCTGTATGCTGAGAAAATAATCTGAGAGGTGGACTATATGAAGAAGAACGAGGCATCAGGACACATTAATAATCTGCGATATGTACATGATACAACCTCACTTGCTGAGAGTGAAGAAGACTTGAAGCACTTACTGATGAAGATCAAAGATTACAGCCTTCAATATGGGCTACACCTCAACATAAAAAAAAAAAAATGCAACATAAAGAAAACAAAAATCCACACAACTGAACCAATAAGCAACATCGTGATAAACACGGAAAAGATTGAAGTTGTCAAGGATTTCATTTTACTTGGATCAACAATCAATGCCCATGGAAACAGCAGTCAAGAAATCAACCGATGTACTGCATTGTGCAAATCTGCTGCAAAAAACCTTGTTAACATATTAAAGTTGTCACTTTAAGGACTAAGGTGTGCCTGACTCAAGCCATGGTGTTTTCAATCTCCTCATATGCATGTGAAAGCTGGACAATGAATAAAGAGGACAGAAGAAAATCGATGCTTTTGAATTATGGTGTTGGCGAAGAATACTGAATATACTATGGACTGCCAGAAGAAACAACAAATCTGTCTTGGGAGAGGTATAGCCAGGATGCTCCTTAGAAGTGAGAATGGCAAGATTTTGCCTTACATACTCTGGACATGTTATCAGGAGGGACGAGTTCCTGGAGAAGGACATCATGTTTGGTAAAGTAAAGGGTCAGTAAAAAAGAGGAAGACCTTTAACGAGATGGATTGACACAGTGGCTGCAACAATGGGCTCAAATATAGCAACGATTGTGAAGATGGTGCAGGACTGGGCAGTGTTTCATTCTATTGTACCTATGGTCTCTCTGAGTCAGAAATGACTCGAAGGCACCTAACAACAGCAACAACATATTTGCGACATTGTTTTTTTTATAAGGGTTTGTGATGATAGAATGAAAGGACGGTTTCATTTCTACCTTGTGGTTAGCAACTACAGTATATAACAAAGTAACGGATGCCATGTTCTAAACAGGCTGATGAAAAAGTATTTATCCTGCGTATAGGACAGGATAGTATTTTCTTATATATCATTCATGGGAACAGAATGCTCAGGATCTTCACACAGTACATATAACTTTCACTGTAAAGTATTAAAAATGATGCTTTCAAATTAATTTGAAGAGGAAAAGTAAAAAAAAAAAAACACACACAAAAATGTTGATAGAGGGAATGTACTGTATTCATAGGAGCCCAAAACTGATTGACAAGAACAGCTGAGCAAAATGAGTAGTGTGATGATAGACACTTTCTCAAAAGCGACTTCCTCTTAATATTCCCCATCTCCCATCTTTGCTTTATTTTTCTTCAAAAAGTATGTTCTAGATTTACTGGCTACCATGTATAGCCCTGGTGACACAACTGTTAAGCACTCAGCTGCCAACTGAAAGGTCGGTGGTTTGAACCCACCAGCTGCTCTGTAGGAGAAAGATGTGGCCATCTGCTTCCGTAAAGATTTACAGCCTCGGAAACCCTAAGGGGCAGTTCTGCTCTGTCCTATGGGGTTGCTATGAGTCAGAATCAACTCAATAGCAGCAGGTTTATATATATATATATAAAATATATGTATATATAACGCATATATGTATATACATAGTATTTTTATCTAGTATATAAGGCATATTTTTATATATATCTCACAGAAAAAAGTTCACATGAAAAAGCTAAAAACTGTCAAATCCTAGATAAACGTAATTTTAACAGATCTTATCCTACTCAGGAAACCCTGGAGCATAGTGGTTAAGAGCTACAGCTGCTAACAAACAGGTCAGGAGTTCAAATCTACCAGGTGCTCCTTGGAAACTCTATGGGGGCGGTCCTACTGTGTCCTAGAGCTTTGCTATGAGTCGGAATCAACTTGATGGCAATGGGTTTGGTCTTTTTTTGGTTATCCTACTCAGGACAGGAGCCCTGGTGGTGCACTGGTTAAAATGCTTGGCCACTAACCAAACGTTTGAACCCACCAGCTGCTCCACAGAGAAGGATGTGGCAGTCTGCTTTTGTAAAGATTTATAGCCTTGGAAACCCTATAGGGCAGTTCTACTCTGTCCTATAAGCTCCGTATGAGTTGGAAGAGACTCAACGGTAGTGAGCTTGGTTTTTTGGTATCCTACTCTGGAGGTACCTGGGTTGGAAAGACAGTTTGCACTTGTCTACTAACTTAAAAGTTGTTGGTTGGAACCCACTCAGTAGCACTGGGAAAGAAAGGCTTGGCAATCTGCTTTCATAAAGACTACTGCCCAGAAAACCCCAGGAAGCAGTTCTACTCTGTAACACATGGAGTCACCATGAGTTAGAATAGACTGGATGGCAACAGGTTTGTTTTTATTTTTTTATCCTTCTCAGATGGAGGCCCTGGTGCTGCAAGCAGTTGACTACTAACCATAAGTTTGGCAATTTGAACCCATTTTTTTTAGAGGTAACTCGGAGGAAAGGTGTGGCAGTCTGCTCTGAAAGGTCATAACCTTGAAAACCCTATGACCGCAATTCTACTTTGAAACATATGGTGTTACCATGAGTTGGAATCGACTCCATGGCAACTGGTTTGGTTTTTTGAATCCAGCGGTAGGTATTTCTTCTTGTTCTGAGCCTCTGCATGGCCCTTTCTGACACCTGAGGCTGGCAGGAACTCACCGAGGATGGGGAAAGCTCAGCCTCGGGCTTCAAGAGCAGCACACTTTGGTCCACCACACGGACAGCACAGAGGGACTCAGGAGAAGCTGAGACTTTCAGGTAGATGTGTGAGGCTGGAAGACTTTGTGCTGAGGTGAAGTTCAAATCCACCTGTGGAATTGGGAGGAAAGGCAAGAAAAACACATTTCCTTATTGAACAATGTATTCACCCTCTATCCCGAGTGACCCTTACGTTCAATGCATGATGACTTTCTTTGATGTTATGGTGGTTGGCACCATGTCAGTCCTGAGATGTTTGCCCCCTTCCCTCTGTCTAGATTTCAAGAGCAAGCGAAGTACAATACTTTGCTCTGATTCTCAACAATCACTTGAGCCATCATATTTATTGTTATAAATTACTAATTTGAGGTGCCTATTTTTGACCTTTAATTCATGGTGAGGTGCTCATTACCTGCAGATGGAATATAAACGATTCTAGATGCACTTGAAGGAGCCCTGGTGGTACACTGGTTAAAGTGCTTGGCTGCTAAACACAAGGCCAACAGTTTGAAACCACCAGCTGCTCCACAGGAGAAAGATGTGGCCGTTTGCTTCTATAATGATTACAGCCTTGGAAACCCTATGGGGCAGTTCTAATCTATTCTATAGGGTCGTTATGAGTCAGAATCAACTCGATGGCAGTGGTTTTTTTTATTTTAGATGCTTCTGCTTTTTTTTTTTGCTCTTTAGTAGTCTTAAGAACTGGCATATATAGCATTTCATCACAGAAGAAACAAGATACTCTGAATTGGATCATATGATAAAAGACAATGCTATATACATGAGGATTTTGCACTAGGAATCAGGTAACATAGATTCTTAGTTGGATTCTTAGTGTGACACTGCCATTATCTTGCTGAATGTCTCTGGGGAATTCATTTAACCCTTTTGGTCTCAATGCCCTCATGTATAAAATAATTGATACTGATAGTAACTTTTAGTTTTAAATGTTGAAAATTTTATGATGTAAAATACCTACCTTGTTGGCCAGACAATTTTCAACCTCATATTTTGCTGAATCCCCAACCACTTCTCCATCAGGTAAAATGGCATAGATGAGCAATCGAGCGGTGGGAGCAATGTCTGACTCCACAGGGACTAACAGGGAAAAATGGCCTTTCACTGGAACACAGAAAGAGAGGACATGATCATGGGTTAGACATCTCCCCGGAGCTGAAATGAGTCTATTGCACAAGTCATTTTAGAAGCCTGGTCTGATTAATGACAGTTCCTATTAGTAGCTGTAATAGTAGTTATAATAAACGGTAGATGCAATAAATGGATGACTGCCCCTAAGAACTCTGGCTTTAGAAAAAAACTTTGTCAGAGCACTGTCTCACCTCATTGATCATATATGGATTTCTTACCACTTTAAGCTTTAGCTGATACTGTCTCAGAGAATGGAGAGGTCTGCTTGGCTACCGTTCAGTCTAGACCTTACACTGTTTTTAGTTGTTGGGCCGATTCTGACTCACGGCGATCCCATGTGTGCAGAGTAGAACTGCTTCATAGGGTTTTTAAGGCTGTGACTTTTTGGAAGCAGATTGCTAGGCCTGTCTTCTGAGGTGTCTCTGGGTTGGTTTGAACCACCAACCTTTTGGGCAGTAGTGGAGTGCTTAACCATTTGCAACACCTAGGGACTCCTGCTAGAGAAGGGAAATAGAACGTGAAGTTGTGATGTGTACTTTAATGACAGTTTAAAAATTGTATTTATGCTTATATCCTCTCTAACCTTCTGTGAACCAAATGTTCTATTTTTCTTTTCTTCCTAAGAGAATTATCATGCTCTCTTAGAAGTTATGTGGAGCTCTGGTAGTGCAGTGATTAAACACTTGGCTGCTAACCCAAAGGTTGGTGATTTGAACTCACTAGCCTGCTCCGCGGGAGCAAGATGTGACAGTCTGCTTCTGTAAAGACTTACAGGTTTGGAAGCCCTATGAGGCAGTTCTACTTTGTCCTATTGGGTCGCTAGGAGTCGGAATCGACTCAACAGCAGTGGGTTTTAGAAGTTATTTACTTATATATTTTTTTCTAAATTTTATTTATTTTGCTGTTGTCACCAAGAACATACACAGAAAAACACCCATCAATCCAACAGCTTCCACAGGCACAATCCAGTGACATTGACCACATTCCTTGAGCCATGCAACCACTCTCACCTTCCCTCTCTGAGCTCTTCCTCCTTCACCAACACAAACTCACTGCCCCGCAAGGTTCCCATCTAATCCCCTGAGTTGCTGCTGTCAACCTGATCTCACACAGACAGTTCTCAAAAGAGCACAAAGCTCAAGGCAGACCTCCTTGGTCAAGTGGTCAAGCTAAACCACTGTTTAGTTCCAAGATTTCCAGGGGAAATCCTTGGTCCAAGGTTCAAAGACTATGTCAGGGAAATAGCCTCAGGGGTTCACTCACCCTCCTTGGCCCCAAAAAGTCCAGAGCCAATGAGAATCCAAAATTCTGTCCTGCACCTTCCCCCCTCTGACCAGGATTCTTCCATGGAATCCCTGATCAAAATGGTCATCAATGGTAGCTGGGCACCATCCAGTGCCTCTGGTCCCACAGTAAAGGAGGCAATTGCTCATGAAGGCAACCAGTCATACATTTCATATCCTCCTCCTATTCCTGACTCTCTTTCCTCTTCTGTTGCTTCAGGTAAACAGACACCAATCCCTGTGCTATGGATGACTGCTTGCAAACCCCGAAGAACCCAGGCACTACACAATGAGCTAGGAGGCAGAACAGAAGCACGGAACATGTTAGTAAGCCAGGTAACTGGGATTTCTCATGAAACTATTGTTTATTTTTATTTTGGTGAAAATATACCCTTTCGACCATTTCTACATGTATAACTCAGTGACATTGGTTACATTCCTCAAGTTGTGCAAATATTCTCACCACCCTTCTCTGAATTGTTCTACCACTATTGACTTAGACTCACTGCCCCCTAAGCCTCTTACATGGCCTTTTGAGTTATTTTTGATGCCTACGTAAATTTTTCAGAGGTTGCATTACGCTTTTGTAAGAATTACGATACTTCTGTGTTGCTATGAAGGAGCAATAAAAAAGTAGTTCACTGATCATTTTCTAGTAAGTTATCTTTTAGACTGTGTTTGACTAGGTGAAGCTATCATAGGCTTATATTGTTCCATATTCACAGGGAGCGTCCAATTCAATGGTGGAAGTACTCAGTTTAACTCTTCATAAATCATAACTATCTTCAAAGAAGAGATAAGATATAAAGATGTAAGTGACCTGGCACAAAACCTAGTACATAGAAGACATCCCCCAATTTTAATTTCCCTTCCCTCCATTCTTTAAAAAAATTCTTAAATCTCTTTCATTTTGAGAAAGAGAAGTTCCATGAATATTTATGGCTTAAAAATTTGGCAGAAGTACAGATTAAAAAACAATATCAACATTTAAAATAACTTGGAGAGGAAAGAAAAGAAATACTTGATAACAGGTGAAAAAAAGAAACATTACTCATTGCCCCCTCTCCCCATCAACTTCCTCTTTATTGAGGTTAAATGAAAAGTCTTTCTCTTTATTTGAAAATATTCCTGATATTTCTGCAGTGTAGGGCTAAATGTGTCAGGGTGGGGCAGAAATGTGAAGATTATGGGAATACTCACTGTCTCCACCATCTACAGGCAGTACATGAGTTCCAGTTCGGACAATGCCTCCCTTTGCCATAATCTGCATAAAAGGATATAAAAAAGGCATTTAATTTGCTTGACAGAGATCTTACCCCAAATGTTGCCCTCTATGTGGTGTGCCTGCTGGTAATAATTAGCCCCAAGAGAGCTCAATCTTTCAAGAGGAACATGGATAAGAAATCGAAGTGATAATGTCTAAAGTGCTTCATTATCCTTGCCCCACAGAGAGCTTTTGTCTAAAGATGAGTCTCTCTTCTCACCAGGTAATAGAAGATGAGCTCCTTTAGATTCCCCAGGACCTGTTTATTCAGAATATAATGTGTCTCAACCTTCTGAGTTTGACCACAGGGTAGGGTATGAGCCATGGGCTCAAGGCGGACAAAGCTCTTGCTTAAGGAGAATACACGATTAGCGGTGTGTTGTGCTTCTCTGTTTTCTCCTGACAGCCATTGGTAGCCATAACAGGGACCATTATCCTTGTGTTTCACCTGAAAAAAAAAAAAAAATTTTTTTTTTTCACCTAGTGAATTAGAAAAGGAGTATTATTTTATAGATTATATGTCATAAAGAATCAATGTTCTCATAAAACTACAAAAGTTTGTTGTCTTACCTTAAAGAGTGACTAGAAATCTCCTGCTCCACAGTCAAAAGTGAGAGAGAAGGGGACCTTATTTTTGGTTAATATCAGATAAAAGCAAGGTTTGTGTCTTTACCCTGCAGAGGCTCTTGGGTTGGAATTTATAGTCCAGAGAGTGTAAAATGAGGCATCCTTTGCTCTGATTAGCTTGTTTGACATTTCTTAGGCTACTTTATCTATGCAGAGACACTGGAACTATGAAATTTTTCTCATTGAGGAGAGTAAATAACCTCCAGAAACTGAAGAATTGATCTTCGGAAAGTAATTGCTTCTTTTACAATGAGTTGTCTCAAATGGGTATTATGAATAAATAAAATAGTCCTCAGTGGCCTGAGAAATTTTCTGTAAATAGCATTGGCTCAAAGAGTTGACTTGGTGAATACGCTGAAGTCTACATCTCTTGGGCCATAGTGGGTCGATTATTGTTAATGTTTCCTGTGGTTCTGGACTCTTAAGCCTCAAAGGTCATGTTTGGTTTATATTTCCATGGAGAAGTTCTTCCTTAGCTCTTTCCAAACTTCTTCTACCCTTATCCATACACCTCCAAGTAGCATGAGTGAATCATTGTGCCAGCAAAACAAGTTGTTCATATCTCTATACATGTTTTTGTGGTAACATATATTACATGTTTTAGTGGTAACACATATATGATCATCAAGATGAGGGAGCCCTTAAAAACAACATTTTTACTGTCAGGTATAGCACAGTGCCTACCTAGCACATAGAAAGCACTCAAGGCCTACTTCTTGATTGAATAAATGAGTGAACATTCAATTTTGAGTTATTAGAGGTAGGGGCTTTTATTCCATCTATTTAAAGCAGAGTAAATAAAATATATTCTTTATCCCTCCTTTACACCAACATGAAAACTTCTAAGAGACAGGAGATTTCTATCACCATTATTATGCAATTTCTATTAAGGGTATCCACATATCTACATATGTGTATCTACATCCACACTGATGTATACAGGTCTTCTGTGTTATACAAAGAAAATTGTATGGGCATAAATAGGCCGTCTGGAGATAATTCAAATATCATGAGAAAAATAAAAACAATAGTTTGTGGAGTATATTCTTTTTGAAACTAAATGCTAATGATGTGAAAATGAGTTTTTATAGTAATATTTAAGTTACTAAGTACTTTAATGTATATCCTATCATTTGAGCCTCATAACAACCCCAAGAGGCAAAAACAGATAAGGAAATGAAACACAGACAGTTTTAGTTATTTGCCCTTAACATAGGGTTGAACCAGGATTTTTATGCAGTTTATTTGATTCTAGAACCCTCACTTTTACTCACTACCCTATATTGCGTCTTTATAACTTTTTGCAAAGTTGATCTTAAGTTGGCTTCCAATTTCTAGTTTTTTCTTTCCTTAGGACTAAATATAATTTGGAAATTTCATCACTTTTAAGTTGCAACCTTGTTTCCAAGGTTACTTCACGTCTTTGGTAACTTCTTTCTAAACTTACTCTGACGGTGAGGGTGGTATCCATAATGTTGGTGGTGTTGATGGAGAACTGCACCAGGCCATGCTTATCAGTGGTAGCATTGAAGTCATAATCAGCTTCATCTGATCGGATGATGATGAGTTTATCTGGCATGGGGACATCTTTCCCATCCACTAGGCGCACCTGAAGATTAAAACCTATGGATTAGTTATATGGATAATGCTCAACAGGGATCAAACACTCATTTTACTACAAATACTATAGCGTGCTTCCTATGGGTAAGGCACAATTCTAGGCACTGGGACAATAGCAGGGAAGAGAACAAAGTCACTATCATCAGAGAGCTTACAGTCTAGTGAAAGACATAGATGCTAAATAAGTAATGTATAATGTGCATAGATACACACACGTAGGCAGTCGAAGCCCCCAGGTGCTCCTTGGAAACCCTATGGGGCAGTTCTACTCTGTCTTACAGGGTCGCTATGAGTTAGAATTGACTCGTTGGTAACAAGTTTGGTTTTTTCTGGTATCATCTATTTAGTAATAATCAAACCTAAGAAGAAAAATAAAGCAGTGATAGAGAGTGAGGAGGGTGATAATAAGGGTGGCCTGACAAAATGTTCTGTGGGTATTTTGAAAATGCTGTTTATTATGTATAATTTTTGTAGAGTCACAGAGCACAAGAGTCATACAGTAACAAAAACTTTTTAAATCATTAGCCAAATTTATTTGAGCACCAAACCACTTATTTTGTGGCAGAACATTAACTTCTTATGGATTCATGTTCTGAAATATAATAAATGCACAAGTAAGCAATAGATAATACATTATGCTGTGGGCTTCTCTAGTTGTTTTATACATGACAACTGCTTCTTATCTTAGATTATCAACCTTTTAGAAGGCAGGTAGGTTTTATGAGGTACTTACCATGTGAAAAATGTAAAACTGAAAAGAGGCGCTCAATATTAAATAAAGGCCTAATGCCAAATTACTACTAATATTGAACTCAGCAGATGAGTTTCTTGGTTCAGATTGTGAAAGATGGTGAACCTTTTTGCAATGTAAGCTGCTTTTGGCAGAAGGAAGCACAATAAGCAGACTTGGCTCAGTATTTATGATTGCTTAAAAAAGCCTAAGTTTGCTGCATGTACAAGGACAAGGATAGACACAATATTCTGATTCTTTCTCTTGAGGTGAGAGAATCTTACAACTAATAGGATAGTTACTTTAAAAACAAAACAAAAAAAAAAACCATTGCCGTTGAGTTGATTCAAACTCATAGCAACGCTTTAGGACAGAGTAGAACTGGCCAATAGAGTTTTCAAGGAGTGCCTGGTGGATTTGAGTTGCCGACCTTTTGGTTAGTGGCTGTAGCACTTAACCGCTATGCCACCAGGATTTCCAAGTTGCTATGAGTTGGGATCAACTTGACAGCAACAGGTTTGGTTTTTAAAGGATAGTTACTTAGCAGTAATAAAATATTTGAAAAGGATAATATGCCTCTAAGAAATTAAAAATGGACTACACTTTTCATTTTAGGGAGAAGCCAAAGTGTCTGAACACTTTCACCGTCACAGTGCAATCAAAACATTCTAAAATGTAGTCCACCACTCCTTTGTTGAGATTAGCCCCTCTATCTTTTACACCTTCCATAGCTGAATTCCTGTAGTATTTCCGTTAAGAACACTTCACACAGTAATTACACATTAAGGTATGTACAACTGCCATTTCAGAATTTTGGTTTCAGACCCATTTGTACATCTGCTCACAACAGGAAAGTCACAATAGAAGATATTTTGTAGATTCACGAGAATATCTATAATTATTAAATCTGGGAACCTTAAAAAGCAGTATTTTATTCCTGTGTTTACAGCTTTTAAAAGATATTATTATAGAGAAAATAATGCAAATATTATATCCATGAAAGAAACACTAGGTGTAGTAGAGTCTTGAATGCTTAAAAATAAAAATTAAAGCCACCTACCCTGCCATTTCCATACAAAGTTAGTGTTATGGACTGGATTGTGTCCCCCCAAAATATGTATTGTAAATCCTAACCACTATACCTGCGGTTATAACCCCAAATGAGAATAAGTTTTCTTTGTTATGTTCATGAGGCAGTATTAGCGTAAGGTAGGGTGTATCTTAAGCCAATTGCTTTTTGAGATATAAAAAGAGCAGATCAGGCACAGAAGAAGCAAGCAGAGATGGGGGAAGCTCCATGCCACACCACATGAAGATCACCAAGGAACTGAGGAATAGAAGCTGAAAAGACACAAGGACCTTCCCCAAGAGCAGACAGAGAGACAGACTTCCCCCAGAGCTACAGCCTTGCATTTGGACT